>NC_046334.1:2129053-2486326 GCF_000738735.6 Corvus cornix cornix | reverse complement strand
ACTGAATTTAACTGCAGTGTTACCAGACAACCAGCACTTCTAGATCTGCTTGCCATGTCTTTGGAACTTGCTCACAGACCCTCATAAAAGCAAGAAAAATGTACAAACGAATCTGCCTTTGCTGTAGGCAACTGTTGGCCTTATTATCTCACAGGAGTGACACTAACACACAAGTTCATTCTGCCCATATGGGTGAGTCCCAGCACTGCGCATTACAGCTCTAAGTGGTGCTTCCCAACAGAGAACTACAGAGTGATCACCCTACGCTTTGTGGCTCGTGTAACTGTGAAATGGTAGTTTCTAGTTAACTGATGTGTGTTTTCGTGGCACCAGACAGTTTTTCTCCTAGATGAGAAATCTCTGATGTGCCTGCAGTTGTTCTTTCAGTGCAGCCTGTGTGATTATAAAACAGAATGTTCTATTTCCTGGGGCAAAAATTTTAACAAAGGACGAAGGACACTTTTATGGACAAATTTAGGTGACACCTCATCTCTTATCATTCCTTGTCTGGCAGTACTGTAACTTTCTGCGGACATTTGTTGACCATGGGGTCAGAACACTTGAATGTAGAAAAATGTTAAAACCATAAATCCCACTTCACTGTGCCTTGTCGTAAGGGACATTCTGTGGTTAGAGAAGGCACAGGGAGGAGCACTTAAATTGTTTGAGGGGATCAAGCAGTGCTCTCATGAGGAGAGACTAAAGAAGGTGGAACTCTTCTGTCTGGAAAGGGAATAGCTGAGAGAGGATTTGGTCAAGATCTGCAAAACCGTAAAGGCCGTAGAGATGACAGCTACACAGCTGCTATTCACTAGAAGCTGTGATTCAAGAACAGGTGACAGTAAGTGCAGGGAGCACCAAAGCAGTTTAAAGAGATGAAAGGAAGCTCTTAATGAAAAACAGCTGACCTTGATTTCCTTTATTACCCCGGAAAGTTAAAAATGCAGGCTGGTTAAGCAAGGTTTGTAAGGGTGTGAGCCGTTTTGTGGGTAAGAGTGCTATAAATTAGCTCTGATGGTAGTGTTTGACCCTGTCACTGTGCAAATACAATAACTGAGCATTCTGAGTGAGTAATAAGGGAGTTGGTTATCAGAAGGGGTTATACTGTCTTTCAAGGGTATTTTCTTTTCCATTGTTTGAAAGTGAAGAGTGGTCTAAAGAATTTTCTTAACCCTTAGGGTGTTTCTGGTGTCGAGAACTCCAACTTAGAGAGTAGAGAAACTCATTAAGTGCTTTTTTTTTTTTTTTGTTTGTTTTGTTTTGTTTTGTTCATTTTGTACTGCTTTAAGTAGAATTCTGCATGTGAAATGTTGTCAGAAAAGTAAAAGACTCTTCCTGAGTGGTTTTCTTGTTAGTAAGTGGAGGTCATGTGTTTTTACAGAAGTTGGTTCTGGAGACTTAGGCTGTATTTATCCTTGAGAGTTTTAAAGTTCTAGGGTAATGTTGAAACAGATATAGGCAGGAGGCGTTAGGTATAGTGTAGGTACTTGTCAGGTGAGTAGAGTTTTGTTTGCTATTTGTTTTAGTGACTTTCTGTTAATTTGGTTTTTTTTCTACACTTAATGGCCTTTCAGTGAAGTAGGTTCAAAACCTGTGTGACTCTGTATCATTCCTGTGTTTTAATATTGTTCCTCACCAATTACACAGTCGCTTGTTGAGTTGTGTGGTAACACGTTCCTTGGCGTGCCTTTGAAAAGGAATATAGAAATAACAAGATGAATGTTTATGTTCACGCTTCAAAGAAAATTGCTTTAAGTTCAATTTCATGAGATTAGTCATTAAGTTTGTAAGAAACCTGCATGTGAAAACATTGCCTTTTTTATTGCAGTTAAAAATGTTTGCACACATAGTTGGCTGTTTTATGGGTTTTTGGTATCTTAGACAAATAATGTTATGTGTAACTATTCTCATCTCTCTTCAAAGAGAATAGCTGTGACTTTGTTTCTTTAAACTTGAGGAAAACAGCATAAGACAGGTATTGGTGGTAGTCTTTTTTCAGTTTAAAGTCCCAACTGGTATTCAAAGTCTATTGTATGCTGGAGGTTGCTTATTTAATTAGTTCATTCAGACAGGAAGAGGTAATTACGAAAGGCTGCTAGAGTACTATTGTTTTAGGAATCAAAAAAAACCCCCTATAATACCAAAGCTTGGCATTATACTAACTTTATACCTAGCTCTTGCAAGAGGCTTTTTCAGGCACCGCTGACATTATGTACATGTTTTAACAAGTAGTGAGTTCCAAATCTGGCTGCAAAGAGAGCAAACTAATCCAACAAGATGCTGGATTGTGTTCTGGTTTTACACTTCCTTCCAAGTGGTTTCAGGAAGTACTGCTTAGTTTTGCATTTACAATTCTAGCTTAAATTATCCATGACAGTAATCTATGGAGTTGTTTTTTTCTTTGTATAAGCAGAAAAGGTTAGTTGGTATGTAATAAGTAAGATAATTAATACTGCTGGATACTCTACTAAAATGTGTTGCTGTTTGACCGAAAGGAAAAAAAAGCAATAAAACAAACAAATGTATTGCTCCAGCATATTGTATTGTTTTTGGTTCTTGCACCATTTCTCATAGATAAGAGTTCTTGCCACACCTATTGAGAAAACACCAAGTGTCAAAGCTCTGTGCATCTTGTTTGCTCTCCTTAGCCTATCTGGGAAGCAACAGTAATGAACAGAGTGAGTGTGTAGCACCTCAAAAGGGTTTCAAGGGAATAGTTAAATGAACTGAGATCTAGCTGGTAATTCCATACTGACACAAGTGATAGGCGTGTGATATGGTGTGTGTGCATTTGCTTTTCTGTTTTATAAATTATTATAGGAGTCTTCATAGCCTTGGCTGTAGAGCAGTAAAAGCTTGACAAAACTGTAGTTATGAACCTCCTGTAAATGAAATTCTGCACTTCCCCTGTGTCTCGTGCAGTTGGCTCCTTTTCTCTTTTTCCTTCTTTTTTTTTTTTCCTTCTCCTGTTGTCAAGCCCTCTTGGGCTTGGTGTGTTGAAGTCTTTATAGTCAAAGGTGACAATAAGCAGTAGTTTGAAAACATTTGTTAAATAGTATTAAGAGTTTGCCAAAAAGAAATCATGTCCTTCCTTCATTAGATGTCTTGTCTCCTCAGGTGGTGCCAGTCTCTACTTGGTAAACTAATCCTGGCTATAACTTGTTCTACCATTTCCATTTGTCAGAAAACTACTCTGATTTTAAGATGAACATGATGGGTCTGTAAAAGACATTGCAGAACTGAGTTCCTGCAATAGTTAGTAGTCCCAGCCCAGGAGGTCCTTTTCAATCCTGAATTGCTGGTCAGATATTTATTAGAAGTGAGAGATTAAAAACCAGAACAGGGCTCTCCAGGCTTCTTTTTGGGATGTTTGCAAGGGGTACAGGAGAACAGATCCTGAGTTCAAGCTCCAGTGCTAGGTGATTAATAAAAATACAGTTATATACAAAGCTGGGAGGGGTAGGGGACAGTGACTCCTAGCAACTGGTAGGCTGCGAAGTAACCCAATAACATTGTGAATCCAGTCTTCGCTGGAAATCAAGTATGGCCGCTGCTGTGAGTCCAGAGAGGGGGGAGAATATGGTGTTCCAAGTGCCACAAGTGTATCTCAGCTGTGCAATGCTTTGGAAAGCCAGGAACTTCTAGTACTGAATTATTGCACAGCTGTGGGCCCTCACCAACAGTGCTGGTTCATCTTGTTGTAACTCTGCTTTTGGGTGTGATGGGGAAGCATGCCAAAGTCACTTTGTGTACCTACCACATGCCAAGAAGTTGTTTCCCAATGTTTGGGTAGCCATCACTACATCCTCATGCCAGATCTCCAAAACAAGTTCCTCACTTGCATGTCGGTGTGTTTCATTTTGCAAGTGTTACGGTAGACTCTGAGAATGTCAAACTGAAATTGCTGCTGTCCACTGCTTCCCATGTCAGAGGACCTCTTTGTGCTTCAGCTGGAGAAGCAGGCTTCCCAGGAAGTTGTCCCATTTTTTTCTTCAGTCTTTACAGTAACAAACTTTGATCTTTAGGCATTCCTGTCTGTCTTATGAACTATTTTCCCTTGCCTATGCTTTTAAGCAGCCCCAGTAATAAAAGCGTTCGGTCACACTGTCTTTTGAATGCTGCGGAAGCCTTTTTTCCTTAGGTATCACTACTTCTGCTTGGATTGAAGAAATGAATCCGTACTCTGCAATTCCACCTTCAAAGTCTGTTTGAGACCACAGCCTTTTGCAACTGAAGCTGTATCTTGGTTTTATAGCTACACCTTTTAGAATACCTGCTGGGATCATTTTACATTGTCCCTTTTGTGGCTTTACCATTTGCTACTAGTTTTATCTGTTTTTAAAGAGTATGTCTGGTACTGTTTCCTCCAATGTTAAGTTCGTCCTTGTTGTTTCAACTATTTCATGCTGTCTTTGTGCTTAAGGCAACCAGAAAGCTTGGAGTGTAGAATGAATCACTAAGGGCAGGCAATCTGTTTTGGAAGAGAGAACAAATTGAAAGTAATTTTCTCTCCAAAGTACTCTCATTAATTTAGTTTTCAGTGTAGCCTTTCTTCTTCCCTTTTAGTTAGAAGATGAACTAAATACCAAGAGAAGGATGGGAAAGATGCTTCTAAGAATGTCAGGAACCCATTTCCATTTCTCTCAAAACTAGGGGAAAGAATAGCCTTAACGAATTTGAGCTCCAAGAAGCTAAAAAGCAATTTTTAATTATAAGTGTAGATACTAGAAATCTATTGGTGTGCCATGTCATACCCCGATGCCATACTTGTTTCTTTCAAGTCAGAGGTCTCAAATGAGTCATTATATGTATATCTGTCCAAGTTCTTCATGAGTTTATGTACTAACTTTGAAGCTCTTCATCCATTTAACAATTTAGATGTAATTCTGAATAATGTAATGCATTAAATAGAACAAGGGAAATATTTTTAAACAAGTAGCAAGTTTGTACAGAATATCAGCAACCTGACTTACACAAACTCTAGGAAGGAAGTTGGTTTTAAACAATTGCAGAAAAAACCAACTAATAGTTTGCAATATTGAAAATCTGTTCTCTCCTTTTCAAATAAGCATTCTGTCTGGTTTTATTTTCTAGGACTCTTTTCTCCTCTTAGAGGGAGAAGTTGCCTTGTATTAATTCTCTCTTTATTTTCTTTGCATAGTCTTTTCGTTAATACATTCTCAGCTCACTGGCTTGTGTCCTGTATCTATGGATATCTATGAAACCCCATCTGTGCTTACCACCAAGTACACCAAAATTGGATGGGAATAACATAATTGCAGACAGATGTGTTGGCTCGAACTTGTGACGTTGGGGAGAAGCAGATGCTGTTTCTCAATACAGAAATCTTCCATCTATCTGCAGCCCGGTGTTGATATCATCACATAATGATGTGTTTCCTGTGTTTGCCATCTCATATCCATGATCTTCTTCTGCAGGACCTTGTCCTTTACTCAGCCCTCAGTGATTTAATGGAAGCTATTATCTGTTGCTGAGTACGTTCATAAGAAAACCCTCTGGGAACACTGAATAATACATCAAATGTTTTGCTAAGGGAACCTGGGTCTTACTTAATATCAAGAGTGTGTTAAATTTATGCAAGAGCATGAAAATATTTGGAGCAGTGACCTCTTACACTTCGATTTGTCCCATTATCCTATTTACATGACAACTCTAGTTGTAATGACTGAACTGCAGCTGATCAAAAGTATGTTTAGGGAAGAAAAAAGTCTGCTCTTTCATGATTAACCTCTCTTCCTACACTGTAGTTTTACCAGCAATTTTGGAAGGTTGGTTCTTTTATTGATAAGGTATAGCAAAGCTTAATCAGTTTGCAATGTAATTATTTCCTTTTTTTTGTGGTGCAAATTTTTGGGGTTTTTTATATTTTTCTGTATGTGATTATTAACTGAGAATTAGCAACTGATTGAGACTTTTGGTATTGTGTGTTGTAAATGGAGAAGCGTATTAAAATCCATTACAGGACTGTCATATATAGATTTGAATATCTGGGAGCCTCAATCAATCTTCCTTCTGAAGAAGAGGTGTCTGCTGCTTAAGGTTGCCCTTGTAGAAATTTTGGAACACGGTTTTGGAGATTGTTACCGGATACAGTTACTCCAGATACAGACATCCCTGAGCATGGGAATCCTAAGATAACACAGGTTGGAAGCTATGTCTGGAGGTCTAATCCCATCCCTGCCCAGGACCGGTCATACTAGTTTTTGGTGCTTAGGGCCTGACCACTACAGTCCGCAACATTTGAGTATCAGGATTCCACAGCCTATTTGGGCAACCTTTCTCAGTGTTTGACAACAATGCTGGTTTTTTTCAAGTGTTTAGTCAGCTCTTCTGGTCTTGGCCTTTGTGTCCATTGCCTTTTGTGGCATCACTGAGCACTTCCCAAAAGAGCCTTGCTCTCCCTTTACCCAATCCCATGGGACAGGTGAAGGACAGCAATGAGTTCTCCCCTCAGTGCTCTTTTGAGATGTGGGACACCAGAGAGACTATTCACCTGCATTCTTTCCATCTTGGCCAGAGTGTGGATTTTGGGTGAGAGTATGGAAATATCCCTCCACACGTACTGCAACTTTGGCTTGGTTTGTAACTCGTGCTGTGGGGTTCATGTGAATCAGAAACAGTGATTTCCAGAAAGAAAGTGTTCCTGACTCAGATGAGATGTTTAAATCTGATAAGGCAGGAGGGAAGACAGAATTGGTTCCTCCCTTTGAATTTGCATCTGTGAAATAGCTGAGAAGATACTTGGGAAGGAACTCCTTGCAGAGGAGGCAGTTTGAGGGATGGAATAAAGCAAGAACAAGACAGGATTAGTGAAAATGAAGGCATTGGTAGTAGCAAAACCAAGTGTTAAGTATAGGTGGTGCAGCTCCAAAGAGCAGGTTGGAGTTACTGCGTGGTGGGAAAGTGATCAGAGAAATTACTGCATGTGTCTTAACTGGCTTGGGCTTTCTCTTTTTAATGCCACAGCAGTAATGTTTGTGGACAAGTTGAGCGTGAAAAAATTAACACAAATACTGCAAGAGAGGGATAATGGATACCACGGAGTTTGGCTTTTTGAGAGGGGAAAGAGGAGGAAGGGGGAGGAGTTGTTCTGCTTTTTCAGCCACTGCTTTGAATAATGAAATATTTATTCCCTGGGAGAAGAACAGCTAAAACAATAGAGCTGTGTTTATAGAAAAATGGTCATTTGTCCAGACTCTGATTTCTGGTTCATCAATACCTCTTTGTGAGAGGTAGTTCCCTCAAATATGCCTTTGTTTCCCATGGAATGCAACCAGAGGCGTATAGTGCAAGGAGTCTCAGTTGGGCTGGCTTAAACAAACAATGAAACAGTGCAAAGACTGAAATTAAAATGTATATATTTGTTCTGTGCCATGTTCTATTCATTACCTGATTAGAGCATGGGGCAAAACAACACATCTTGAAGCTTCCAGCTGGCTGAGCTGTGTATCTGTACAGCAATGTTACATGTGTTTTAAAACATGATTAAAAAGGCAGTTGCCAAGCTTTTCTTATGGTTTGTTTAATGAGATTCTGAATGGTGAAAATAACCAGCAAATCTCTCAATTCATGCCTGTTCATAAGGACAAACACCAACTCTTTTTCCCTTTTTTCCCAGACCACTGAGCCCAGTGATCCAGTGTTGTGCTTGGAGGGACTATGACAGGTGGTGAGATGGCTTTAGGTCGCTTTGAGTGTAATTCATCTCTGTTCTCAAAATGACATCTGCTTGCCCAGAGGGTGCTCTAGTCTATTTTCTTCTCTCCATGCCCTGGTATCCTTTGCTGGAAGCAATTGAGAGCTTGGAATATTTATTACCACGTCATTGTTCGTCATGTCCCTGTTGGGATGACAGGGTGTGTTAAGGCTCCCTTCTCTGCCAGAGAATGACAGCATGGCCTGGAATGCAAGTTTAATAACATAAGTCTATGTTCTTAGTTTGATTTGTTGTACCTTTTTCTCTCCATTCTGCTGTGTTGACCTTGCTTTGACTTAAGTTGTTTGGTTCTCTTCAAAGCACCATCTAGTGGTGCAAGCTCATCAAGAAATTAAGGAACAGGTTCTATTCCTGCTTCACCGTTGCTTTCTGGGGCAAATCTTTTTCTTGTTTCATCTTTGCTAAAAATAAGGGCTCAAGAGTATTTCTCCAGGTCCCCCTCCAGCCTAGTTCACATTTGGAAAACAATTGGCTGCATCCCACCTCTTTGGTGCCCTTTTTTGGAACTTAAGTCAAATGGGTTGATATCTAAGAAGTGATCAAAGAGAAGTATAAAAGATGATTGCTGTATTAGAGAAACAGGCGGTACTGCACCATGGTCTAGAGGCAGAGACAAGTCTGCAGGAGGGGTAGGTGGAGGAGAGCTGCTGTTCTGCCAACTGTTCAGGTTTTTTTCCAAGTAGTTTGTGGGTATTTTGGATACAGCCAAGTAGTAAGTTGTAAGGATATTGCCCTCTCTGCAGCAAGAAGGCCCATACAAAAAGGGTGGCTTTCAAGGAACAACGAGTGCAGAGTTAAGCAGGATGTGAAATAAGGGCAAGGATGGCAGCTGCAGAGAGACAGAGACAGCTTCTGCCACCTGTTGCAGAAGCAAGCAAGCACCATGGGATACAGGGATGGAAGTGACCAGGAGCCAGAAGGTAAAGACCTGTAGGAATGATAGATCATGGAGAATGACTGTGAAGTCAGTGAACTGAAAGCAGCTGAAAACGATAGTGCTCATGGGTGAGTACTTCATTAAGAAGTCGGGACAAGTCATCAAAGAACTTGTGAAATGACTTGCACATGTTGGTGACAGGGCTGGCAGTAGTTGGTATTGTGTCCATATGACAGCCTGGGTTCAACAGGATGGATGTCCTTGTGCCAATAATTTATTTGTTCTGGTCACAGGACAAAACACAAGTACATGCAGCACAGTGAAATGAACAATATTGCATTTTGACTGCTTATTGGTATTCCTGTAGCAAAACAGAAGAAATACTTGTGAACAGCTAAGTTCCACTACCATTGATGACCACAGTGACGGGCAGATGGTGTCACACCTTGCTGTCTTGTCTGGATTGAACGCTTTCTGTGACTGATAATAGGAAAATCTCATGGAAAATTTCTCTCCCTCCCAGATGAGCACAACCTGCCCTTTTTATTGTCACCATGTTATAGAGCACCAGAGGCATCTTTCAATTTCCTTGAAAATATCAAGGAAGAAGTGTTTACTGATGCCCAGTAAATATGTGAATATCTAAGGGTGGCATCTTGGCAGGTACATCATAAAAGACTTGTCCTGTAGTGTGGTATAAGCTGCTTGTTTGGGCATTTGGAGAGCAAAAACTGATTTTGAGCATCTTTAAAGAGAAAGGGGTTTGAAATTCTGTCTTTTTTGGCCCATGAAAATGACACATAATTACAAGATTAAAACAATGCTTTTGATGTTTTTGATTCTAGAAATGTTTTCAGCCTAACCTCCTTCAGTTTTCAACCAACTGATATGAGGTTTGTGGTCAAATCAAAAATCAGAAATGAAAAAAAAGGAGTTGCTCGTCAGTGTTACGCTTCCCTATGAAGCTCTTGGTTACAACCAAGCCAAGATGGTTTTTAGACAACTTTGCTTCAAAGATATGCTTAATAAGCAAGAAGGACCAACTGTGTTGACTATAGAGGGAATGACTGTAGACTGACAATGAAGGTGAAACAGATGTATTTTTTGTGTGTGCACGATGCATAGCTGTACCACCATTTAATGCATGGCATTAACAACATAACAGTGTATGCCCGAAAGGAAACACAGAATGAGAAGATCTACAGACTGAAACAGGGAAGACAGTGGGAAAATTGTGGAAATGGTTCATACCTAGAGCATTGTTGAGGTAAGTGAAATTTAAGTATGTGAGCCTTACCAAAATAAAAGTAACCAACTCCTGTTCCAAAATTGCCATATCCTCGTAGATGAAGCATTTTGTAAATAGTGACACATCTAGAAAGAATGAATGCTGCAAGTTGGTAGGTAGGATGGGATTCAATTTGCATTAAGGAAAGGGTCATGTAGTGTTGCAATATTGAATTACGTGTGAGAAAAGGAATTGATACCATCTGTGTGAGATGGGAAGCTACAGGTAATGTTTGGAACTTCCTGTTGTAGACAGGTTCTGTTTACCTGGTCGAGTCTGGGAACATCTGGGGCCTGGAGCAATGCAGGTTAGCCCTGAAGACCAAGGAACTCTACTGGTATTGTACTGGTATCCTGCTCTTGGTACACCACGCACATGCAAAAAACCCAAGCAAAAAATAAAACCCCCGAATATTAAAAATGGAAAAAAAACCCCAAACCAACCCACAAGCCAACAAACCCAAACACCACCATCACCAAAAAAAATAAATAAGCCAAACCAAAAAAACCCACCACTGACCAAAAAAAGCAAAACAACAACAGCAAAAAAAAAAAACCAAAACAAAAAAACCACACCACCAGAAATAGCCTTTGATTTGTAAGGCAGAATCATTTGTGCTAGCTAACTCTTCATATGCTCCCTGATTCTGACCAGGTCAAAGACTAAATACAAGCAAGTAATTTATTTATGGCCTTTTATGCCAGCAAGGTGAAATAATCACTGCTGCTGTTGGTTTGTGTCTCTTTGCAAGTCAGTCAATTAATTTTGTTTGATTTCTTATTTAGTCTGAGTTGATTTTTATCTCTGTGGTGGAGTTTTCAGTACCTCAATGGCACTTGTGCCATAGTGTTGTAGTTGGTGAATAAGTGGGTTTCCCATCATAGTTGTATTAGTGTTTTAGGGGCTTTTTTTTTGCTTGCCCTTTCTTGGGCTTTTCTGTGTAATGGCTGTCAAACTATTTTCTTTGTTTTTCATAATGCTGCTAATCTCCTTTTGGAAGGGAAGATGTGCCACATTGCCCTGAGTCCCAGTCCACTGTAATGCAGCTGGGCTAACAGAAATGTTGACTGTCCACTGCTCTGACTACACGAGCTGATAGCTTTTAAAAGAGCAGACTTCTTGATAAAGGTCTTGCCAAATGTGATCTTAGTGGTGGTTGTGTTCAGATAGACATAAAAAGTGCATGTATTGATATTTCAAAGGGTATTCATGCAATGTATCTATGCATTTCCATTCAAAAATGGATGAACCTCCAGAAGCACCTTGGAGATACCTGCCACATAATGCACTGAAAACACTTGTGTGCCAAGCAGGAAAGCAGGGTTTGTGCCATAAGAAGGTAATTGGTAAGCAAGATATTTTTTTTCAGGGTTGTAAGCTCCTGAAGCAGTTTCAGCTTCGGTACCTCAAAACCTGGTCAGATAGATGATATCTTGCATGTGTATCATTGTATGCAAAGGGTTCCATTTTCCAGCTTGCAGAACATCTACATGTAGGAGTCTGTAGTTTTATTGTAATGATGAAGGCACATGAGTATCCCTTTCTACACACAGAGCAGAACTCACATGTGGCCCCATTATAAAGTTTCAAAATAGGCAAGAGATTTTTGCATGCTCAGTCACCTTATTCTGGTATTCTTCAGTCTGTGGGAGGTCACAGAGGTGACCTTTTACTGAGTCTTCTATGACTGTGTGCCCAAGGGTTTGTCTAATGAGACTACCTGTCCCTATGAGCCTGATCTCCCTTAGGTCACCACAGCAATAGAATTACTATCTCAATTTATTGTGCCAATCAGAGATTGGCACAGCCTTTGGGACATGTATCTGCATATCTTGCTCCAAAGAGCCCATTAGCTGTCTGGGGCACTGCCTTACCAGGACACGGCAATTAAGGAGAACTACAAGAGTTAAATTGGAAATGTTATTAGGTTCAAGGAAAGCATTTGGGGCAGGATAAGCTGGTTTAGTTTTTGGGGAATGCGCTTTGCTCCTTGCAGTAATTTCAGGAACAGAACTCTAAAATGGATTTATTAATGCGAGAGTTCCAAGCATATAATTCCCCAGCTAAGTTGTAGGTCTGGGGTCATTTTCTTTAGTATGAGATACTTATACTAAACACATGTTTTCAGATGGACAAAAACTTTGCAAGTTATGTTTTTTTCCCCCTTCTTTCTCAGGGTCTCTCCAGTCAGAGTTGTTGATAATATCTTGGTGTAAATGAGAAAAAATCTTCATGTGTTCTTGTTCTTCTTAAAGGGGAAGCTGTGAAATATGAGAAGCATTATCCATGGGGTTTCCCCATTCCTTTGCAGTTTCTGTTTTTATTATAGTCAAGATATTTCTGGGCCACTTAATTTTTACTTGGTCCTTTTATTCTTTATTTTTCTTCTAGCTCAACCCATCTTGCTATTGGTTCCATTTTAACTTCTTTATGATTCCTGTCAGTTACAAAGTACAAGTATATTGTATGTGTAAGTATCAGTATATGTATATATTTTAAAGGATAATCTGGACCCAAGCGTTCAATCTTTCTCTCCCCTTCATCCTGTTTTGGCTTGTGGTGAATGAAATTAGGATGAGAATTTAAATATAGAACCATAAAATTGAGTAACTTTTTTTTGAGAGATACTGCAAGGACTTCAGTGAGGATTAAATGTGGGCTTAACTCTGGTTAGACACAGAGGCAAACTTCCTGCTATAATCCATTGTTTTAAATATCTCTTAGACTCCACAGGGGAAGGAAAGGGTCGATATGTGGTACTGTGTAAGGAGTACTACAGTAACAAGGTCATGTGAGCCCTGCTGAGCATTCAGATTGCCTGCACAATCAATGTTCAAGGACATCAGGCACTTGGTACCACAGACATTTCTCTGGGTTTTCAATAGCTGTCACCTAGTCTGCCAGGACAACTCACTGTGAATCACAAGCAAGTTCTGGACAAATATTTCAGTTTCTTTTATTTATGGTATAGGAACAAAAGCATGCTAAACACATTTCTTGTCATCTTCATGCTTGATGTGCTTCCTCTTAGGCAAAACTACTGGATTGGGTCATAGCCTGGCATTTGCCTTGGCAATCAATGCCAACCTGGCCATAGTGGCTGGGCTGGATTCTGCCCCAGACAGACGTGTAGGTGTCAGTGCACTGATAGGCATCTTTGCTAGATTCATATCCCAGCTCAAGCATCATCAAATTGAGGGTTGTTAGTGTTTGCCTGCGTCTGGACCACTGGATTCCCAGGTACGCATTGGACGCCATTTGTCTGTGTGCCGAACTGTTGTGAGGATTTAGAGCAGAAGACTGACACGCACTACTTTTTCTTTGCATCAATACTTGGAGGGAAAAAAGCCTAATGTATACCTTCCCCCCGTTGCCAAGTGTTACTGCAGTACAGTCAGAGCTTAGGAAAGTATTAATAGACTTCTGATAGAAGCTACATTATAGTCATAATTCAAATTGCTGACTCTGTGTACTTGTGTATGTTGCCTTTGGTATACAAATGGTAAAACCAACAAGCTTGTAGCTTAAATTCAAAAGGCTCCAGGTCAGAACTCGGGAAATGAAGTTCTAGCTTCGTCCTTTGCCAAATTTTTGTGACCCATTCAGATTACTCGATCTTTTACTGTCTCAATTTACTTCCTTGGGAATTAACATAAGCCCACTTATTTTTTCCCTAAATTTTTCTGGCCATTGTTGAGGCATGAAAGATAATGACTAATTTCAGATGTTCTCTTTAGTAGGATTGGGAGGGAGTGCTATTAATTTTGTGGTGTTGTTCAGGAAAGCTACTGAGGAGAAAAATGCCAAAAGTAGAGATTGTATCATCACATGTGTATTGCATAGTGATTTTTGTTGGTGTGTGACAGGAAGAGATCCCCAGATAAACCAAGGCTATATAAACTTCATGGAATTTACCTTTTGGAGGTCTGTTTTCAATATTAGGAGATTATTCTAGATACGTAACTACTTCATATTTTCACTGCTAAATGGCATTTATTTGTTTAAAATGTAAGGGGACCAAAACTAGGGATCCAGGGCTTTTGAAGTTATTTTATTGGGAAGCATCTTGATACCTTGGACTTTCTCTGTTGAACTATAATGTTAAGGACAGATTTTTTAATTTAAAATCTGGGTCAGGAATGTGGTTGAAGATGTTTAAAGCTAAGTCAGACAGTGGTAATCTTTGGTATTAGGAAGCCTTCTCTCTGCTGGCATGCTTTAAGAAAACACACTTCCCATTCAGATCCATTCCTGACCTTGTAGCAGCTTATTCTGAGGTGTTAAAACACTGGCAGGACCACCCCTCAGATACTGTGTGCAGTTGTGGGTTCCTCAGCATGGGAGAGACATGGACATACATGTGTGCAGCCAAGGGCCAAGAAGGTGTTCAAGGAAATGCACTGTCCTGCCTGTAGAGAATGGCTGGGAGCACTGTGGTTTTTCAGCTCAGAAGAGAAGGCTCAGGAGCATCTCATCAATGGACAAATACCTGTAGGGAGCGTACAGAGGAGACAGAACTTGGCTTTCTTTGCTGCCTGGTGCTAAGACCGGAGCCACCGGGCACAAAATGAAACAGGGGAATTTGCGTCTGAACATCAGGAAATGCTTTTTTGCAGTGAGGAGGATTGAGCAGTGGTAGAGGTTGGCCAAAGAGCTGTGGTATTCACCAAGTCACAGCCAGATCTGAGAGCAAGCCTGGGACAGCACAAAGTACCCTCCAAAGGCATCAGAGCATAACTTCAGGAGCTCCCTTCCAACCTCAGCCTGGGATGATGTTAATGATTCATAAACTGGGACATCACAGGACCAAATCAGTTATGCTTTGAAGGTTTAAGCTCTGACTCTCTGTCATAAGTCTACTAAATAGATGCATTAGTGTAGAAAAATGTGACCTAGCCACCAGCCATAGCTGAAATGGTACTAGGGCTAGGAATGTCTGGTTAAGTTACCTCACTCTTGTGAATCTCTAAGTCAGTTACTTTGTATATTTATGGAAAAACAGTTTTTATAATGATTATCAGACAAAGAATGAAATTCTTTTGGGTGAAGAGCACTGATGTCAGAGGAATCCAAGTAGTTTCTCTGGAGTTCTGCAAGCTTTCTTTCATTAACTTGCGAGAATTCTAACTTGTTCTTCTTGCTGATATGAATTGCATGCATTCTTCAGACCTAAGAAGAATAATTATAAGAATTCAATAATCCAATATGCAATCCAAATATAAAGTCCCACCCATGTTATATTGTTTTACATTTTTCTACTCAATGAGTCTTTTAAAATTAGTTTGAAAGGCTTTTGTTGTATCTCTTTTGCCTCTGACTTCACTATATTGTTAAACATTGTGCACTCCTTACTAGATACCAGGAAATAGCACTGCTCAAGGTTTTCCAAACAGATGTTTTAATGTCACTCATTAACCAGTTGTATGAGCCATTAAAAGCCCACTTGCCATTTACACAGCACTGCTCCTCCTAAGCGGGACTCTGAGAACCCTTGAATTTACCTTAGCTATGGCTCTACAGAGCAATCTGTGGTGTTTATGGTGGAAACTGACAGGTTATTAAGTAAAGACTACAACTCTAAGTATGCTTGGAAACATAGCAAATAATATGTATTAATAATGCAAAATAATAGGAAATCATACCTATTATTGTTCTGATCAGAAAACCCCCAGAAAGCACTATTTAGTCAGGCTGTTTGTAGATAATGAAGATTACTGCTTAGTTTTCCTTAGTGCAGTTACTGTCTAAGGAGTATGGCGGTCGTGCTGCCTTGTGGGCCTGGCTTCATGATTTCATTGTCATATTGCTTTTTATGTCGTACATTTCTCTGTTACATGATGCAAATTTGGGAAGTCCAAGAACTGAATTTGCACATGGTTCCTGGAAGTGCTTCATACTTGCACAGATCTCAAACTGATGGTGATTTAATCTCTTCCGTATAGCACTATGTCATCCAGATATCATGGAAAAAAAGGGGTTTTCTTTTCTGGTTTTTTTGACCTTAGGAAATGATTAATGAGATCTCATTCAGCTGATCTAATAAAACTTTTCTAAGTAACAGCTGTGAAGTAGCAGCCCTGAAGATGATTTCCAAACGAATGTAAATACAGATGGTATATTGAGCAGCTTCCTCAAAATTTGTTCAGTTGGAAAGGCATACTTAGTGGGAGGATGAGCAATTAAAAGAGAGATTAAGTACTTGGAATTCTTAGGTTTTTTGTTTCTGAGCTTGCCAGGGAGATTCCAGTGAAAGCTGAAGTAAATGATGGTGGTGAGAGTCAAGTGACTTAAGCCACTGGCTGCTTTGGTAGTGATGACTTGTTAGCTACACTATGGGGAGTTGTGTTTATGAAAATGTTTTGTGACAGCAAAACTGGGAACATAGTGTTCTGAGTCTGTTTTTATCTTTTTTCCTTATTACAATGAATTCCCCTTCTTTCAGGATACTTTGTAGCTGCCTACCTGGTTTTAGTTTAGGCCACACAAGAACACAAGCACATGTGGTCTGGACACAGATGAAGAGCTGATTTTTAGCAGCAAATCATCAGAGGGAAAGGTGTTAAATCATCTGGAAGATTTTGGTTTCTTTAGGCCTGTGCTGTGTGATTTTTCACAGTTCTGTATCTCTGGCCTTGCATTAACTATTGTTGTTAATTTTGCGATAGGGAGAAGCATCTAAGAATATTGACATTAAGGTTTCATCTCTCTATAGATACACACAGATTTCAGTACTGTAGTTTCAAACACAGTGGATCCACTAAAGGAATATATGTTCAGTAAAGATCATTCGTGTAACAGAATGACTGTTAAATTGTAAAATATTTGTCATTTAAAATCATTTAAATGATTTCAAAATGAAATAAGAAATGTCTATTTCTCCCTAGCAAATTGGTTTCTCATGTGAGGCCTTTATGATCAGGTCTCCTTGTAATCAAAGTATTATATATGTCCAGGCAAGTTTTGATAACTTGCCTGTATATCTCTTTTAAGAGAGGGTTAGGGGTGGGAAGTTGAAAGTAAACGTATCAGCCTGGGAATAGATCTAGATGTGGTGAGGAGTTGTTCAAATGGTTAACAAAATCTTTCTTAGAAATCACTAAAATACGGCTTAGAATACAAAGATGCTAAACTTTCTCACCTGCTCAGACAATTTGACTAAGGACATGTAGTGTTCACGACTTCTGATATCTGCTGGTGATCATGAAATGGAAAAGCTCCATTCCCCTCTCCAAAAGAAAAAAAAAAAGAGAAGTCATCTCTGTTTACCTCAGCAAGGCTTCTAAAGCTCTTTTTCTAAGTGTTAGTGTTTTTAGTACACTGTTGGTTTTACTACAAACCTCTGACTAGCTCAGTTGCCCTGCCCTTCCCAGGATTTAGAGCTGTTGGAAGGAAGCAAATCAAGCTATAGTTTCCGAGGCGTAACCTGAATGTGACTATTCATAATCTGTACTTTCACGGGTGTTACCCAGTACACAGCAGAGTAAGTCCCCAGGGGATGTTCTCTTATCTCCTGCATTTCATTCTTAAACTGTACTTCAGCTTTTTGCTGCACAGATCTCCCTTTTCAGGTCTAGTTCTGGGAGTTACCTGAAATACTGCTATCTCGATATCCCCTTTAAAGAAGGGAATGGAGATATTGCTAAAAAAAGGTGATGTTAGATCCACACACATTGATAAGTTTTGGTATTCCCTCAAGCTAGTGGCACAGAGCTTTCCTGTGGTCCTGCTGTGCTTTGAAATTAATGAAATGGAGACTGTCTTAGATTTCAATATAGTTAAGTGGAAAAGTTTAATGTGCTCTTGGCTTGAGCTGTTTTGCTGTTAGACCTGTAACTACCAATGATAGTTTTTAATTGTTAGTTTTTGATGTGGTCCTAAAAAGATTTAAAAAACAATTACTGCTGTGATGAGCAGGGCAGCCACACGTAGTACAAAAAGCTCCACTTAAACGTGGGATTCTTCTGGATAATGTACCTCCACTATGCATCTTTTTCCCATGCAAACAAGAAGTACTCTTTATGCCATAGAAGTAACTTCCGAATCTCCCATTGCTGTTGGCAAGTATGCATCTGTCCCCTCCACGGAAGTCCCACAGTGGCCGGGGAGGTGCTAATGGGTTGCTGAGAGTCCCAAGCTGTTGGAAAGCACCATCTTTAGGCACTGTTTGGTGGGAAAGAGAGATGTAGAATTAAATCAGAAATTCAGCAGAATTGACAATCAACTTCTACCTTTTGCTGTCCATGGAAGGCTATCAGATTCGGGTTTATCTCCCCTGAATAGGGTCCATTTTTAGAACGGTGGTGACCCCTCCTGGGACCACAAGCTGCTTTTAAAGCTGCTAGATGTCAGAATACTGTGGCATGAAGCTTGGCTTTCCCTGTCACTATCTGAGAATTCTCTTGTTTATCAGAGACAAGGCAAGGCTGATTCCAGAGGTACAACCGTGCAGAAGATCAGGCTGAAAAAAAGTCAACTTCATTTCTTATGCGTGGGCAAATGGGGCTTGTCATGCACTCTGCTATCTCTATGGAGCAGCAAGTGTTACCCGGGGCTCCAGGGCGTGGAAACTGCAGCCTGGGGAGCTCCTGCCTCTGCCTGAGCTGCCGGCACCGGCACCGACTGAGGGCACGCTGCTAGCCCCGGGCAAGCAGTGTGCCGAGGGCCTGCCTCTGAGCTGCCCTGAGAGTTCCACATCCAGGGACAAACGGGGATGAGACCCCCGAGATGTTTGGGTATACTCCTGCTGCACCCCTGCTATTGGCAGATCAGAGACGCTCCCTTCCTAAAAGGGAGTTTTCTTCCACAAGGGAAGCCATATATCTAGCTTAATTGAAGCTTAATTGAAATTTTATGATCAAGGGGGGAAAAACATCAAGGTTATAACCACAGGGCACAAAGTTATGGGTTTTAGTGATGCAGTGCTTCAGACAGGTGAGCTCTACAGTTATAGTAAGGCATTTTATCTGTATGATGAACTGCATAGATTTAATTGTAAATTTTTTCCTTGGGGTTTGGGAGATTGGATGGGGGTTTTTTGGGAGGGTGAGGTGTAAGGGTAAGAAAAAGAGCAAGATAACTCTAAAGGTGACTCATTGTGATAAAACTCAATTGTTTCTACTTTGTTTGTTTTCTGTTGGATTATTTTTTTTTCCCTGTACTGGCCGAGTTTGGGATGTTTGCATTCCCAGATATGTTAGTGCATAGAAATTGAGTAGAGATGTTATTACACCTGAGATGTAAGATCTCATTTTAATGAGTAACTTACTGTACTCTTTATAGTTGTTAGCAGAGATTAATCTATCAGTTGAAAGCCAAAGTACAACTCCTGATTTTCTATATGGCAGCTCTAAGTCGTTGATCTGATACTGGACTTGTAAATTTATTGATCAGCTTAGTCATTTCTCTGTATTCATCTAAGACAGGTTTCTGATTTGCAAAGTGATTGTATAAAAGTATTAACTTCTTTATTTCTACAATCACAGCTGTCTAGTATGTTCAGTTTGAGTTCAATTCATGGTGACAGAAGTAACTGTTACATTTACAAATACCACTTGTGTTGGTAGAAGGGGAGGCAGGTGTTAGCTCTTGTATGGAAGAGTAGCCTGGTGAACACGGCAGATCTAGGTGATCGTGTTGTGGGATGTAGGCCTTCGTGTAGTCTACTGTATTCTATTACTGGTTAATTAGGGGAAATAGAGAAGAGGTTTATGTGGAATATATTAAATATCATCTGTGAGAAATTGCTGTCTGATCCCAGATGCAAATAGTAAAAGATGCCTTATTTTGCCTCCACCGTGTGTTGGTCAGCTTTCTGAGCTGTTGACCTCAATTTAAGGTCCTGAAACTTTTCTTACTCTTGTAGAATTACTATAAAACCAGTGTAAGTCAAGTTAATAGGCAATTATAGATACAGCTGCCCTCTGGTTCTAAGCACCAGCGGTAGCATGCAGGATAGTGAAAAAATGATGCATTTGGATTCTGAAGTCCTAGCTGTTTCCAAAGGGTCCGTACTGAAACAACAAATACATCCCTCCTGAAAGCTCAGTCAGGCATGCACCTGGGAACTGCTGTCACAGCAAGAAGAGCCTAATTTGAACAGCCTGAGTTGCACAATTGCTCATGGCATTGCAGCAGCCTCTAGGTCACTCCTCAAGGTCTCACAGCACAATTTGGTGTCGTTGGGCTTTTTCTTCCAAGGAATCATGATGTGTATGCAAGCTCTTCTGTGTTGTCTGTATTAATAGTAACTGGAAGACTTGTTAGTGTTCAGACAAACTGTTTGCATAGGAAATGGAGTTCTTCCTTCTTCCCTGGGGAGCGTGTATCAGTGCTTCCAGTGCAGAGAAGGCTGGCTGTGGGAATGGGGAAGAAGGAACAATGGTTTTAAACTGAAAAGAGGATGGTTTTAGATGGGATATAAGGAAGAACTATTTTTTATTATGAAGGTGATGAAATGGGCTGCTTAGGGGAGCTGTTGATGCTCTATCCTTAGAAGTGTTCAAGGCCCGGTGGGATGGGGCTTGGGGCAGCCTGATCTAGCAAAAGATGTGCCTGCACATGACAGGGGCTTGGAATGAGATGATCTTTAAAGGTCCCCTCCAACCCAAATCATTCTGTGATTCCAAAGACCTCAAGTTACTCTATCCAGCCTATGGGCTGCCTTTCTGCAATTGGATTTTCTCCATTTAAATTGCGAACTTTGCCATGGTGTCCAATGTGAGGTACTTGGGATAGGTCAAGGTTGTGATTACTGCGTAATTTATATCAATGAGCAGCAATCACTGACATAATTGCATGTATTTATTTCTGCAATTATGTGGTATTAAGGACTTACGCAGTTGCAAGGTAACAATTAAATGGAAGTTGTTTCCCCTGTAATTAAATAGCCAGTGTTACTCTAAGTAGAATTTGAACCCTAAAATAGAAGCATTTCTTCTTGACTGTGTTTTTGTATCTTAGCAAAGCAGTGTCTGGGTTCTGGGAGTATCTGAAAATGCAGATAAGAGCAAACTATAAATAACTAATTAGTTGTAGAGAAGCAGAGGTATGATGCATGTCTTCAGTTTTAAACAGAAAATGTGATTTGAGGAATAAGCATACTTAGTTCATGTTTAGAAGACTTGAAGGTTTGGGGCAGTATGATCAAGTTGTTGATATACAAAATACTTGATCAATGTAAACTTTTTAAAAAAATTCTTAATTATTTTTACTACTTTTTTGGTTTGTTGTTTTTCTGCAGCATGTTTCATAGGCTTGCATCTTGTTCATGTTGTCATTGTAGTAATAGCAGATACAGTTCCTATCTCCTAAAAATAGGCTTTCATTGCAGAGCTAATGCTGCCGTATGCTTCTGTGGAAATTTCGTTTCCATAACTCTCAATCCTTATGGGGATGTCCAACTGGAAGTTAGATGGCCTGAGAAAGTGGTATCTTTTCAGGTTTTCTTGCATTAAACTCATAATGCCCTGATGTGCATGTAACAAGTGATTTCCTGTGTTGTGTACATTCTTTTCTGACGTTGGAAGAAGCCAATAAAGGAGGCCCGAAGAGCTTGCTGCGCTGTTAGTGCTCCACAGCAAACATGCACTAGCTACGTTTGTAAGATCCAATCTGTTCCAGACTAACTCAGATGGAAGGAAGGCTGCTGAGGAATAGGAGTTAGCATTGTAGTTAAAAATAACATCTTGTTATTTCTACTACTTCATCCTCTTGGTTAGGAAAATGACTGTCATTCCAAAGGGGGGGCTATGTTGGTAATATTCTATGCACAAGTACTTCTGTCTGTGTACATGGAATATTACAGATAACAATACATAGTACAGAACATGGTATGTAGGTTCTAAAAGGTAACTAAGAAGGGAATGAGGATGGCAAGCTTCTACTTCTGTAAGTAAAAGCGTAATCCTCTGGGCATCGCACATTTAGAAACAGGCAGCCACAGAAAATATGCAATATTTATTTCTTGAATTGATAAATTGCTTGAACTGTAGGGAAAGCTCACTTGTATTCTTCCAACTCATTCAATCCAAGCTAACTCATGGTCTCTTACTAGTTGTGTAGAGGCCATAGCAACTGTTCGCATTGTGCAAGTGTGTTCTGGCAACAATACTATAAGCATGTACTGAACCTAGCTCTGGTGTGCTCAGCATCAGCCCAGAATTCCTAGCCAGAGTCTCAGCCTGTTGCTGATATAGATGCCCCTGTGTAATGGGGAGTTGAATGTTCTCAGCTGTAACCAGAGTTCATGACGATTTGCCAATGCTGTTTTTAACTGTGCATTTAAAAATGGTCAGTGGCCAGAACCCAAGAATTGTTCTTCAGGGTTCATGGTCAGTAAACAGGAAACTTGGATCCCAAGAAGAAAGTTGTGTAGTGAATGGCCCCTGGAAAAGAGGACCTGCAGATAGAAGTGGGAAAGGAAAGCTGCATGTTTTTCTCAATAGAAATTGGTATTATTTAGGGTTACCTGATGCTTTCTGGTCTGTGGCTTTTCTAGCACACACACATCTGGAAGTCTCATCTGATTTGACAAATAGATTTTTAATCAATCATACCTCAGTGGATTGTCTTTCACCTTTATTCATATTTAAACTTTGACCAGCATAGTCCGAAAATAGCTTATTAGCTGAAGAACTGTTATGTATAGAATGCTGTACTTAGTCCCTGTAACTTGCAGAATCTATTTTTTACAGCACTGCCTATGAATAAGTTTCCAATTCCTGATACAGAATCGGTTGGTCTTTTCTCTCTGTTGTATTTATCACAACTGTGTGATTATGAAAGAAGAGTTTCATAAGGCCTGGTGTGTCAGCAGTACTATTTTATTAGGAGTAAAAATGTGTCAAGCTCTGAATAATATGAATTAAATAGGAGATGAATTTTTTGAGAAGCTGGTCCATCCTGATATTCACTGATGCATTTCTCTGACTGTCTAATCATTTGACTGATGCTTGTGATTCAAGCACTAAGTATAGGCTGGGATTTTGGTTTCTGGTCCTTAGATGATGATGGGAACATCTGAGTAACAGGAGGTTCTAGTAGAACAGGATGATATTTCATCATTCCTCCCCCCTGCCACCCACCCCAACTACTCCTCCCCAAGTAGGGCTCCTGAAAACCCATGTCAAGCATGGAGGTAGAGGGTGAGGCTATGGAAAGAGTACTATTGACTAACCCTGGAGTACGTTCCTGTGTATCCTGCTGGCTGTCCTTGGAGTGGGCCTTCCTATTTCCTTTGGGAGTAAACCCTCACTGGAAGTTAGTGTTGCTCCGTGAATCACAGCTGGTTTGTAGCCATGGGACCTGATGTAGGAAGAGCTGAGCACTCCTCTTTTCACTACTTCATGAAAAGCACCTTCTGCTGAGCAGTTTTTTGTCTCAGAGATGGTGGTGCCTCTCTCTACCACAGCTCTATTTTGAAACAGAAATATTCACAGAAAAAATTTTGTTTGCAGTTGTGTGAGAAGTTCCTTTCAACAGTTTTTTTTTCTGAAGACTCTAGGGGAGAAAAAAGAACTAATAAGCAACTTCACTTACATTAGGAAATATCATAAAAGCTATTAATGACAGAGGCAGCCTAAACATTCTTGTGTTTTCTTTTTACTCTGCCTTCCATTGTTCTTACCTAGGGTCCGAAACAATTAGTATAACTGGTTTCTTTAGTTTTAACACCTTCCCACTTTATTTCAGGTGAGGGGGGGAAAAAAAAAAAGGCAAAAGGCTGAGTTTTCTTAAAGCTCCAAAGCTACAAGGGGGAAAATAAATAATATTTTGGTTAAATCCACTCCATGTCAGGAGTTTCAGCAAGGCAAAGGTGCTCCATGTAGTTGATTTCAGTGTAATTTTTGAGACTTGTGTGTGAGTGTTGAGGCTCCTTTGTCTGGCAGGGTTAATTCCTCTCTCCAGAAGTTCAGGATTTAAAACCCCTGCGAAGTGCAAGTAGCCTAGAACAAAGTGCCTTCATTCTGTGCTGGATTTTTTTTTTTGTCTGACAACAAAGAAACACATTCATTTTATAGAATGCGTTTCTCTCACAGTTCTGGAAAAGCTCCTTGTTTATTCACGAAGGAAGGCCAGTAAGGCCTGGTTAATCCAAGCATTACTTTTTTCTAATTTATTTCCTAAAAGGTATGACTCTTGCCTTATCCAATAGGAAGATTCATAGGGAAAATGTATGTGGCTTGCAGAAGGGAAAACAAATGGGAGATGCCAAGTGGGTACGTGTTTAGAGGAATCTTAACAGAACAGATTGTGTTTTTCAACTGTAATTTCTTGGTGGTTTTGATCACTGACAACAATACCGTTTGCATTTTAATTTTCTGAAGTGGTGATGAGTGAAGAGATAAAAAATTATGCAGCAGGGGCAATTTGTGGGCTTTACCGCTGTCAGTTGGGAGAGCTGGTTCTAAACCTCTTCTCGAGAAATGTGATCCTGAGGTTCCACAAAGCTGCATGCTTCTGGTGAGTGAGACACCCTGATTGCCCTGTGGAAAAAGGAAGAGGTGTGTGTAGGAGATGCCATGGCCTCCAAGCTGCTTGGCACACCGCAGTGTGATGTTTCCTGAGCTGTGACTCTGATGGATGCACACATTGCCTTTGGATTTGTCCCTGATGCAATTTATGTAGCAACTGACTTAGCCTTTTTTTACCAAGTTGCTTCTTACCTTGTGCATTGCCCTTAAAAAATTAAAAAGCCTATTAGATAGTTTAAATAATTCAATTAGAAGAAACTAAAGGGCCAGAATTCTTTCTCATACTAAAATAAAACACCACACTAAAGCAAATTTTGGCTCCCCAGCATTTCATCCTGACAAGGTTCTAGTGCAAAGTGATAAAATTTTCCATTTTCAATTATTAAAATGCAGTTAAGCAGCAATTCACAAGCATTGCAGAACACCATCTACTGCTAATAACTTGTTTATAAGAGAATGTGTTAAGGCTTCAAGGTTAATGGAAATGTAGCCAATAAATGCTGATTTATTTGATTGTATTTTTTTAAGGCAGCACTGAAGCAGTTTTCTTATTGACATTGTTAGTGCAGCTGCTCCTGTTTTGATTTGGAGTTGTTGTGCAGTGTAGCTGAGAGAGTGAACTGAGACACTGACGGTGTGGGAGCGTGCTCAGAGACAGAGATATCAAGTGAGCTATTTGAGCTGCTTATCAATTGTTAATTGTCTACTGATCCTTAAACCAGATACCTAAACTGAAAAGACCACTTTCAGCAACAGATGCAAATTATATGGATCCTGTAGGTGTGCAGGCCCTACAATATAAGTGGGGTGCTAAATTTTTTATTACCTATTGCAGCTTTCATATCTGGGCAGTTCTAGTGTGGGCCTCCAAACCCAATGTTGCTCTGAATTCATTTGTAAGAAGGTAACACCGGAACTGAAGCTGGATTAACAGCTGCATATTGACCAGGTGTCCATAGGTATATTTCTTTGGATTTCCCTTGTCAAATGTACTACTTCTAGAATAGCCCTGGAGTTGGAGATCTTGTATGACTTTTTCATAAACTGGGAGTTTTAGGTGCATTTTCAGCCATGTTGCTATTAATACTTCAAAACAACACAATGCAAGTGTTGTTCACAGCTACCAGTAACATGGTTGAGATTTTTTGGTGAAGGAGCTATTTGAATTAAACTTGATGCAGATGATGTATTTAATGTTCGGGCTCCTCAGAACATCACCTTTGCTTTCAGTGCTATGGGACAATGTGCTTGCGTTGGGAGTCTGTAGTGCCAAGTTGGAACAGCCCTTGATTTATGTCCCTGCCTGCTTTCCACAGTTATTGTGTGTGCCAGAGGAGAGAAGCACTGCTGGGAACAAGTTACATGGGTTTGTTTGGTTTGGTTTGGTTTTTTTGTGACAGGATAGATTGTTTCCCCAAAACAAGCCTGCATGACTTTTTATATTAAATAAAAAGGGTATGTATTTGGCAACTTGTACATCAGATGTTTTTTGACAGAACTGTGATGGTCTGGGAGAAGAATAGGAATGAAGAGAACAGCAGCTTGAAGGGGATGGATCAGGCTATGATCTTCCAAGCCACTTGAGCAGTCAGTCTCAGATATCAAGGACTGGGCCCCTTTCTACCACTGCATGTACTTCTCTTGCGGCAAAGGGTGCTGGCCATTCCTGAGGTAAAGACATCAGATTTAACATCCTCTCTTTTTTCCTTTTCTATTCTCACAAATGGTCCCTTAATCAAAGTCAAAAGTCTGGCCCTGGCACCTCACCTGTCCCACAGCAGTCTGTGGTATGAGGCCCTGGTTTGGTGTTGATGCTGCTCTTTGCGTTACGCAGATAATCTGAGAGTGGAATGTTGGATCTGTGATCCTTCTCAATGCAGCAGTGCTTTTTGTGAAGTTGCAGCACAAGCTGCTCTTCCCTGGTGACCTAACTGAAAAGCTGCCTTTCCTTACGGTACATGAAAAGTCTATACAAATAAGTAAGGAAGGACTATGCCCTGAATAACAACTTCATGGACAAAGTAGCAATGTGACTGAAATTGGACTGATTTTCTTTTTGTTGGTTTGGGGTTTTTTTGGAGTGAGTTTTTGTGTTGGGTACCTAGTTGGTTTTTTTGAAATGTGTGGTTTGGATTTTTTTAAGCGTTTGTTTGGGCTTCTTTTTGAGAAGCCCTGTATGAAACCCTTGTACTGCATCTCCCAGAACCCTTGTGACCTGCGTTTTTTGAGCTTTAGTTATAGGTGAATTCATTACTTTGGAAGTTAGCAGCATTAACTGCAGCTTTGTTTTCATAACACTTTCAATATTCAGTACCATTCTCTATCCCACACAGTATCATGAATTCTAGTATCTGCTTTTGTTACATAGTTCTGTGTTTAACTGAAATCCAAAACAGTCTTTTCTAATGTGTGCTGGTTTTCAGTGCCTGAGATTGCAAATGCCAGCTTCATCTTTGTCTTCTGCATTACCAATTCCATTCTTGCGTAATGAATTCACCTATATTCTTATTCATTTTGGATCCAGTATATCCACAAGTTTTATCTTGGAGATTAAACTCAAAAGGATAATTAGGAACTTCATTTCTGTCATATATTTGAAGACAGACCATTTACCTAGTAAGAGGTAGCTGTATTTCTGCTTCAGCTTGCATATTGTCTTACAGAATCAGCTGTGTTATAGTTTGGCTGAATACATTTTTGAATTCTTTGAGTATAGCCTGAAACTTAGCCAAGATTTCCTCCTGGCTGTGGTCATTCATCTGATGGTGCTGAGGAGAGAGTGCAGCAACAGCACAAGCTGCAACTCTCCTGTTCCTGGTTAGATGGGATTTTGTGCACCCAGAAAACTTCCCTTTGTGGTACCCAGTAATGTCTTTGTTTGCTTTACCACCCGGTACGCCTTAGCTGCAACTTGGTGTTTGCCATCCCAAACAAGATTTTTTTTGTCAGCTGGTTCTGGTTGTGCATCTTCTCCTGGTTTATCACCGTAATACCTGTGTTTAGTCAGTACATGCCTTTGCAGCTCTTTCTTTTTCAATGATGACTGAAGAGCTTTTGCTGCTTTATAGAATGTGTAAAATCAGCTAAGACCTTCTTGTCTGGCTCATTGCTATTTGCATCTGCAGTTGGAAGTGGGACCTTCCACATCAAACTTTATCTGTACTGCAAGCAAGATGGACTGGGTATAGGATTCACTATATTTGGTTTTCTTGGGTTTCAGTGAAAAGTAGCAGTCAACACCTAATGTGTCCTTTCTTTAGTGTCACCTTTCCAAACTTACTCTGTGCAGACTGCACTGTCCTTTCTTGGATGTTTTTTCTTTATCTCTGTTAATTAGAATATTGAGTTTCCTGCCTCACTGTAATAGGCAAATATTTTCCACAAATTCCGATTTTAAAGTAAGCAGAAATATTTCA
The DNA here is from genome assembly GCF_000738735.6 of Corvus cornix cornix. Taxonomy (NCBI): domain Eukaryota; kingdom Metazoa; phylum Chordata; class Aves; order Passeriformes; family Corvidae; genus Corvus; species Corvus cornix. The sequence goes on along the minus strand of NC_046334.1, from coordinate 2,458,536 downwards.
CAAGGCTCAAACTGATGTCCCTGTGATTTGCAGTAGTTTCCTAAGAGCCCCTTAAAAAATGGCTGTCACTTGTTCTTATCAACAAAAGCTGGGAAACTGGCACTTATCCCTCTTCAAAAGAAACAATCTGCTAATTGCCTTCCCTTCTCCTTTGATCTTCATGACCAGTTTTTTTTAACATTGCAGGACTTCTCTGAATTCAGAAATGAAAGGAGGTGTCTTATAATCGGTCTTAATGCTCTGCATAATTATTTTTCCCAAAGCAGCCAGTTCATCACTCAGCTGAGCAAATGTGTTCAAAAACATGATCTGGGTCATCCAAACAATAAAGCAGCTGGAAGTCACCCTCTAGTTTTCCTTCAAAAGCAAAGTTTAGGAAGTTGAAGCAGACTTCAGCCTGTGAACTGGGACATGAGAGCTTTTGTAGCTCATTTAACAGTGTATCCTGTCCTGGTTGTATCATCAGTAGCGAGGATATGAGCTGTCCATGGGTTCCACTCAGATGCTCCTTGCTTTGGCAGTACCGATGAAGTCAGGAAGTTGCTGACAGATGTTTCCTATCGCTCATCTGAAGAGACACCGAATCAACAGAATCAAGATCTCAGGGCTACCTTGCTGCAAAAAGCTGCATCTTCCAGAACCACATCTTTGTCCTTCAGTGTTCATTCAAGTGCTTTTGGAAAACGGTAGCTGAGCATTAAAATAGCACAAAGACCAAGCCCTCCACAGGAGGGGAACCATAACAGAAAATGATACTGCATTGTTTTCTTCATTTATTCTTTTCCTTTTAAACGTACCTTTCTTTTTTGTTGGTATGGCTGCATCGTTGTTTGCTTATGCTCTGCTTGGTGCGCTGTATATAAAATTTAAAGCTATGTATGAGCAAGTCCCTTTCCTATGGCAACTGCAGCAATACACAGTCTGGTTCAGGTGTCATTCATCACTGCAAATGGAAGCATGACAGCTTACATCTCGGAAGCAGATCCTCTTAAATCCCTTTCTGGTCTGAGCCCATCTGCTGAATTCACCTACAGCTGTTTTCCAGGTGAGTTTGATTGAAAGCCTTTTCCTTCATAGCCTACTGCAAATCCCAAATTACGAATGCAAACCTAAATATAGGGGAAAAAAAGGCAAAAACTAACCAAGTCTTTCATGAAAGCACTTTGTTACAGGTGTGAAAGGCAGTTCTGGGATTCAAGTTTTGCAACACAATGGGAGGTAACACTGCTGTGTGGGGTTTCTTTAGGAACATGGTGTGCACGTTTGACAGGTAAACATGTATTTTGGACAATTGCTGAGTGACAGGCAATGAATGTGCATAACACAGTGCAGCAGAAGTGGATGCAACTTCCTCTGTGAATGATGATCATCTGTCTGTTAGTAGGCTGTGGTGAGTAAGCACAGTAGCAGTCTCTGCTTAGTGGGTACTGCTAAGGGAGAAGTAGCAATGGCCTTCTTGTGTTCTTGTGTCATCTGTGTGCTTCATGTATGAAGTCAATGCCAGGCGTCATAAGAAACACTTCAGTTTGTCTCAAATGTGGTCTACCAGTGTGACATTTGTTATAAACGGGAAAAGGAGCATGGCAGAGATGGGAAGTGGGGAACGCAGCGCTGTAGATCAGTGAGGTGTGTGCGCCTTACCCTGCAGATGGATGAACTACTTGTGCTGTTCTCCTGTACCAAGCATTTTCTTTTCAGTTGTTAAAAACAGTGCAACTCATCTCAAAAAGAGTTGTCTCCTTATAGTTCCTTTCCTTGCAATCCTTTAATGCACTAAAGATTGTGGAATACATGGGATACTGTCATTAAAACAGACATGTGTATCGGTAGTATTTACCTAAACAATATCAAGTAGTTGGACATGTCCCATTCTAGTGGAGTTACTGCATCCCCTCTGGTGTGAGCACTAGCACAGCTTTGTGACACTGGGTAGCTTTCTTTTCCCTATGACATAGGCATTTGTTAGCTCCTCTTTTTCTAATGGGATTCTGCCTGTAAATCAGGTTTGAATCAGTGGAGTTGAAGCAAGGAGGAGAGAAGTATTATTTGCTTTAGGCATCAGTCACATAAGTTATGAGTTACTTAAGTGTGTACTGCTTTAGTACATCCTTCTTTCTTGTGTGTATATATTTGAGGCGGAGAAAATTGTGATCTAAAATTACATTATTGCTTTACACATGTACTGTATGATGTTGCTAATGGGCACCAAGTTGTGAATGTGACGTGTATGAGTGAAGCCCTGTTTCTATTATAAAATGAGCCAATGGAACAGATGAGATGCTGGTATTTATTGCTGCTGTTCTGTTCTCTTATGGTAAAAATTTTAAATTTCCCAGCCAATAGCTACATTTACTTTAATGGGCAAGGGCTGAATTTAGGTTGTATCTGAGTTCAAGTACTAGGTAATGGAGTTGGTTTTTGGTTTTTTTAATGCTTGAAGAGCTATGAGATTACATTGATGTTACCCCCCCCGCCCTTATTTTGTTACACTGCCTTGAGACATGTCTTTTGATACATATCTACGCATTCCTGTGCATCCCCTAAGTAATTTTACAGAATTCTGAGCCACTCTCACAGTGTTTCTTTATGGGGCTCTATGGTTAAATTTTTAACTTTTTTTTTTTCTGCAGTGAGGCACAGTAAGAGATTGGCTCTAGTAATTAGACTACCAAACTTCCATGGTTGTCTTGCATTTTGTCTAGCTTGCTTATGAAATATATTTGGCACAGGTGGAGCTGCACAGCTGATGTTTTTTCCAGCTGTGAGTACAGACAAAAAGCAGGTTTGAACTTGCAGCCAGTAGGCTTGGTGCTACCATATTATGGAGCTTTCCATACCTGGGCATATGAAAACAGAATCGAGATCATGGTAACATGCTAGTTCTGTTTGCAGAGTAATTTTCAAGAAAGGCTGTGCTTTTTGTGATTTCTGTAGTGTAAGTCAGTGGCTTAGAAATGGAGTAACTCCAACTGATGATATAATTTTGGGGTGAATTAGTTCACCTCTCCTGGCTGGTTCCTTTGCTCTTACTAGAGTTAGTTTTTCATTAAAATTAGGAACATTTTCAAGTTCAAGATCAAATTGTAAACTGGAGTAGGTTCCCTAGTGCTCTTTTGCACCAGGTAATGCAATGGACACATGTATCACGTAACACTTGCTTTCTGCTGTCTTCATTATGCCAATATTGGGGAAAAGGCTTCAAGAGGCCAGCTTGGGAAGGACAAACAAAATTCAGCTTGGAGAATGAAAGGGGCTATAGATTTTAAAGAACACTGATGGATTTGATTTGACAGAGCAGGAAAATAAATTTTGAAGCTGTGAGCCTCTAGAACCTGTTCTGGGTGTTGAAATGAGGAGGAAGGGTAAGTGGTAACCCTGGCGATGGTGGGGATGTTCTTAATGTGTTGACCTCTGCTATGCCTGACAGAACAGTTCTCAGTCACCACTGGAAGCAGCTTGGGAACACCTCCCTTTGGTCTGTTGAGCCCTACCTTGGAAACAGCTGCATACAGAGTTCTCTGTGCCTGGCATGGAACTGGCAGGGCCCCAGTGAGAGCAGCCAACTCAGGCAAGTTTTCATTATCCAATGGGAAGAACACAAGAAGAGGAATAGCTTTGGTAGGTAGGCAAAATTGCTGTTGCCTCCCATCCCAGGGCAGACGATACCTAGCTGGGATGATCCCAAAGCAGCAGGGGAGCATAAATATGAAAAGGCTGATTGGTTTGCTTATAAAGAAATACTGAACTGATTGAAAGAGTAGCTACAGGCACTTCCCCATGGATTGTAAAGCCAAGTCTCTGTGAATCTGAGACTTTGTAATGAGCATTGCTTATTTCATGGAATGGTGTCTTATCATCGGATTCAAAAAGCGCTTGTGCATCTTTGTGGATGTGGTCTGCTTTCAGACTTGCCAACTAGTTCATAAACTACAGCATGCTTCTGGAGAGCAAAGGTGCAATGGGACAGCTATGGTTCTGTAGAAATACAGGTGCATTTAAAAGTCACTCAGAAGTTATGAAAGTGCTTATATTCTGATGTAACTTTTTTTGAACTCACACTAACACAATCATGCTTTTGGGGGAAAAGGACCTGGTGACAAGATAGATCAGGTATTGTTAAAAATGCACAAGCAGCAGGAATGCAAGAAATGATCTGTGAAATGACATTGGGTAAAATGGGTGAGTATTGGGGTGGTGGCTTTTTAGGGAATGAGGAGTGTGCATTTATTTTGTCCTTAAGGAGCAATGAAAAATGAAGTGTGTTTCAGGGTATTTTAGAGATCTTGATGAATTTTGTGAATTTGATCTGAAATCAAGCATAGCATGTCTGGTTATTGGCACCTGTGTTGTAATATCCACTGCAGACATGTTACAAATACTGGGTCTCTTCTCTACCCTGGCATTTTGTCCTGTCACTGGGCAGTGTTTTCTGGTGCTTGGCAGTTTATTTCCCAAAATAACTTCTGCAACTTGCAGTTCTTCCCTTGTAGTTTAATGTGTCAGTTAGATCTATATTTTTAGGGATGTTCACCAAAGCGATGCCAACTCCTATCTCTAACATCAGCACTGAGGAATGCACTTCTAGGTGCTGCTTTCAGTAGAACGGGAAATGTGAGTCTTTAATGAGGAGAGGCAAAGCCTTCCAGCTCTGTGTCAGGTGGTTCTTCCTTCGATTTGGGCTTGTGCCAGGAAGGCTGCTTGAGCACTTAGGTGAATGCTGTAACTTAAGCTCCTTTTCAGTTCAATATCAGTCAAACATTAAATGTTTTGACTATCTTTTTGCCTCCCCTCTGCTTTGCTGTTGAAAACTGGTCTGTTATGTTTCTGTCTGCTGCTGGTTTCTGCTGTTCAGCACAAGTTTGTTTTCAAAAGAATTAATTACATTTCATAAACTTGTTTTCTTGAGCTATGTTTAAGTAAACTCTATAATCCTTTATCAAAGATGATGCAGGTGCTTTGTGTAGCAATAGAAATGCTATAAGTGCATGAAAAACCTAACTCTTTTTGTCCTGAATGTTATCATAAATATACATAGATCATGAGTATTAATTAGAGAAGAAAGTGATAGTGCCATCTATTGTTATTTGCTTTGCATCCTAAAATCCTGTCTTAGAGCATGTTACACTGTTTTCTCTCTTGAGCTTGAATTGAGATTTTTTCCGTGCATTTTTGGAATCATAATGATATATAGGCCGCTTGATATATAGGCTATGGTGTATAGGCCGCCTGAAAAGGGAGATCAGGAAAAATACCCTATTTTGCCAATGTGCAAATATAAAATGTTAAGACTCAGTAAAGCTTTACCACCCCTATTCTGAAAAGCATGATTTTGGCATTTGATAGTGGAATTGTTTATTGAAAAAAATATACGTGCACATGTCAAACTTGACAGATTTTTTTACCCTGTAGATGTAAAACTACCCAAGCAGAGACTTGGAGAGTGTGGAAGCTAAATTCTGCCAAGACTGAGTGCCATATTCACCACACCTAGGACCGCAGTCACTAAGAAACCCTTTCCTGCAATTGGATCCCCTGATAGGCAGAGGTGATTGTGGCACTGATTGTTTCTGGAACAGAGATCCCCTGGAATCAATTTCTGCTTGTAAATAAAGCCACTCTGCTGTGCCTTATTCATACAAGGGGGCAAAATGCATTTCACTGCTCTATTGTTCATCTTGGGCTTTGTAAAACATTCCTTTAACTACTTGGTGGTGGTAGTAATACATGTTTGCTCTCAGGTATATACCTGTTCTGCTCTCTAATTAGTATACTGAGGAAAGGGATTCCAAGAAAATGAGGGAGCTGATGGGGGGGGAAAAAAAGGAGAGAAGGCAGAAGAACTGGAAGGTGCTGTGATATTTCTGTATTATTTATCAGTGTTGTTCCTTTTCTCACTGATAAAATGGTACAATTATCATCAGGAAACTAGAGCCAAAAAGCTTTCTCTTCCAAATGGAGAAACAAGAAGGCAATTACAGACTGAGTCTGTCACAGGGGTTTGTCATTGCTTCTGTCAGAGGGTTATATTTCACAAGATTTAACTAAGGAAAATTTTCTTTATAGGGTGTGTTCCAGTATCTAATGAGTGACGCTTGATGATTGCTCTTCTTGCAGTCCTGCCTGCAGCTTCTGGTAATGTTCCCTACAGGCTTGTTTGCTGTGATATTCCAAATCCCAACTAATCCGATAACAAGTCAAGTTTTTAAATACTCAAGGTTTAAGGTTTGTCTGTATTAACTACCTGGGGACTTTCTGTTCCGAAGTTGGCATACTGAGCAGAAAGTCATCTGCCTTAAAATTATGAAGAGCCTCCAAACGCTTGCCATCTAGGCATGGGAACTGTATCCCTCTTGGTTTCACCAGACAAAACTGGCATGAATAGTAGACTCAGAATGTTATGAATGCTGTATTTTTAACTGTCTGAAGTTTACTACTAAAATACTACACGGATGGATTTTTTTCTTCCGAGATTTGTGTTTGTGTCAATGTATAAGATGCTTGAACTGCAAAAGTGGTTTGATGTCTTGTAAGAGATTTTGTAGCGTTTGGGAGTTAGACTGTACCTTTCCTCTTGACACATGAATGACAAGTGGGGACAGGAAGAATTGGAAATTAGGGTAAGAATTATGGACAGTAGACTCAGATGCTAAGAATTAAGGAGCATTAGGGAGTCAGCCACATCCACAACTTCGGTGTGCACTTTGCATGGAAAACTGAGTTTCCAGCTATGCTTATCTGGTGAAATATTACCGTGTAGGAAATGACCTCTTGAGTTACTTTGATTCCCTTTGAATTAAGGACAATTTTATTAAAAATAAACTAAAAAATAGTGCAATGGCTTGGCAAATGTAAGCGATGCCACAAGCCATTCCCAAAAACATGAGAGTCAAATTTGTGGGTCAGAATAGTGGCGTAATGGATGAAGGTGCAGGGCACATCTCCACCAGCTACACAGGAACAAAAGTAACTCTGAGACAACAAATACCACTTGAATTAATCTGACCTTCAAGAGTATTTGAGACACAAATTATTCAGATACTACATGGCTACCTGGGATTTATTAGCAAATTAAACTGTCGCTGACAGTGTTGGCTTTATGCAGTTATCACCTGGAAACGTGTATGCACAATTCTTTTTTCTTTTAGCTACCAAAAGAATTGGAATTGTTCCTCTGGGCGGTATGTAGCTCTTTTGTGTCCCTGTATTACTACCCTCCATGGTATTCTGTTACACTATTGTATCCAGTTGAACTTGCTGGAATGCATTATGCAAATCTGTGACTGTTCATTGTGTATCAGCAAGAGAGATCTCGGAAATGCAGGAGCTGCTGCCGAGCTACTGATGGAAGTCAGGGCAGTCGAGCACTGCCATAGTCCATCCACCCTTGGAGAGCAGGGTGTGGAGAACGTGGGGCCTGGGCTGCTGACCTACCTTTAGCAATGCAGAACAACTCAGGTGTGCTGGTTCTAATGGTCTGAACAGCAGCTGCCAGTCACCAAAAGAGGGAATGCTCTCCAAGACTGGGAATGTTTAAGAGACTATTGCAGTGGGGATGGGGAAACTGAACCAGTGCTTGGCATTTATAGATGGCCAGATCATAATTGTTCTTTTTGTAATGCTGCGCCCGAGCTGATGTGCCCGATTTTGGATGTGAGTGTCATGGCTAGGGATGTGGTAGCTGGATGTTTTTATAAGCCAGATTCATTTGATACTAGGTGAACACAACTCCTGACTGAGCCATGAGCTTATTGAGCTATGATGTGTCACTTATCACAGGGTGTCACACTTATCACACTTCAGATGCTGCTGTGTGTGCCACATATTCCAGTCATGTCTGAATACTGTGGCTAGGAGAAGTCAAACCCTGTGGTTGTTATTGCTGCAGCACGTGAGTGTTTAGACTTGATTGTAATCAAACCCTGTTGTAGAGTTGCAGTTGCTGCCCTCATTGATGTCACGGTGAGAGAATTTGCAAAGGAGGGAGTTCTGCATCACACATCTCCACACAGGCCTGTGCCTATCATGTGGGGTGTGAAATCACATCCCACCGCAGAGGTCTGTATGGATTCCCAACCTGGAATGGGAATAAGACTTACAGATAGCCCTTCCTGTTCCTATGCAGTGATCCAAGTTCTCAGTACTCTATTGTACAGTCATGCCAGCTGGCAGATTGGAGCTGCAGCATTTGTCATTGATAACACATCAGCTTTGCAACACAAGGATTTGGGGTGATTTCTTAGCTACCATGTACACTGAGGAGATGATGAAAAGCCCCTAAATGTAGGCTGTATAAACAATGAGTTGCATATATGTTCATTAAGCTTTGTGTGTCATTTCCTTTATTTTTAATTATCATTGGATATTAGTTAAGCCCTAAGAAGCACTAATTAAAAAAACCCCAACGTTTTGTTAGCTAGCTGAACTTTTTAAGAGAAATAGCAGCCATGGGTTCTATGAATATGCCCTGCTCCAGCCATAAGCCATTCACAGGGAGAGTGTAGCTCATGATGAGCTTTTTCATTGCCCAGCTTGAAATCCTTCTTGCATCTTGCAGCATGTCCTATTCGCAGAGATTTTTGCGAAATATAAGGTACAGTGCCAGGATCGATGGTTAGGAAACTCCAGAAGTTTGTATGTCATAAGTGTGTGCAACAAAACCAGCACGGAGGTGAAAAAAACATTGGAACGGGATAAACACTTCAAGATCAGTTGGCAAGGCTGTAGCTAAATCATATTCGTGTGCTTATGCCAAGCAAAAATGTGGGGCAACTTTCAATATCCTGTAATTGTATTGTTGGTCTGAGCCTTCAGAGTTGTCTCGGGTCATGAACAAGGTGCTGCGTTCAGCAGAGTTGTTGCAAGTTCTTTTCTTCCTAGCTCATTAACTGTGATCAGCGATTGCGACAAGGCGGTGACTCACACCCACCGTGATGTTTAGCCAAAACTAGCGTGAGCAGGGGAGTCGAACGAAAAGGTGGTGATGCACTTGATGCCCTCTGTGGATCAGATACTGTCATTTGCAGCAGTAGTCGGGTCTGCTGCGCCAAGAGGGTGCCTGGGCTTGTGACAAAAGGCTGCTGGAATCACCCTTGCTTTAGGGGTGTTCATCTGTGCGGGTCACGGAGCAGCCATAGTGCCAAGGAGACCCTGCCCGCTCGGAACAGGGGTGGTACGTTTTGTTGTGTTACCGTGTGTTCAGCGGGTAGCCTAAGCACTCTGGAGTATGCAAATCCTACTGGGATGTAAATGAAGTGCTTGGGAGCAATCATTGATCTTCTGTTTGTGTGTTATCTCTTTCCAGCGTACTGGAGAAAGCTTGTTGTATAAAGGACGGAACTGTGGCGTTTGCATCGCACGGCTGTCCTCTTTCTGCAGAAAGCATTTCCTTGAGCACAAAGCAGTGCTTGTGCTTAATGTGAAATGACAGGGATTGCCTGTGCTGGGTTCGCGGTATAAACAGCTCCAAGGTCCCACGGCACGTTCAGTTCTGCGGAGCTCGCAGGGTTGCCACAGAATATGAACAGTCACGCGTGGTTCTAGTTTTGGAAGTTGGTTAGAGCTCTCAATAACATAATTATCAAACTAAATGCCTTTGGGGAAAGGTGTTGAAATTATGCTTGCTGTGAAGTGGGTTTGTATTTCTGCACAAAGTCCCAGCCTTTGAATTTAGGCTCCCATGACCTATTTGAGACTGTAACTCGCCTACTGTGGATGTAGAGAAATGGTTTTCATTGCTCTTACTACTTCCATGCCATGTATGATTCTATCCCTAGGAAAAATAAATGGGTCCTGAATGTTTTGGGAACTCTGGCCCGGATCTCCAATAACATCAGGCTGGCTACATTCACATTTCCAGACATGCGTGTGCGTACACACGCACACACAGAGGCTTCTACTGAGATGCTTGTCATTCTTCTGCAGTTTGTGGTAGTAGGCTGCAGATGATGCTGACTCTCAGAAGCCTGAAGAATGTCCTAGCAACACACATTCTCTCCCAGACAGTGGGAGTGGGCTTTTAGAGGAATGTATGTGGACGTCCCCTGCCGCCTTAGCCTCCAAAGAATATACAATGTCTGTATTGGAGACAGCTTGCATAATCAGGCAGTTTTGCTTTTATCAAGGGAGTGATTTTGTCTTCAACACTTCCTTTAAGACTATGAACATGTATGTTCTTTGATATCTTGACAGAGTTATTGATCCATAAGTCACAAGTGTTTGACAGTGCTCTTTAGTGCAATTTAAAATGCTCTTTAGTAGCTTTGTTTGCCAAAAACAGCTGCCTGTTGCAGCAAGTAGGCTGAAGGCATTTGTTTAAACCTGGAAATAAAAAAGGGGGAAAAGAGAGAGGAAGAAAGAAGGAATATTGACTGCAGTTGTAGGAGGGAAGCTCAATGCTACTCAGTAGTAACCCTTTGTGAAAGGATTCTTCTGCTTACTAAAACAAACGTTAAATATGGTGGCGGTTGAGCTAATTGTTTAATTCCACCATACCAAAAAAGAGTGGGTGTCCTGGAAAACAACTCTCTGCCAGTGTCCAGAGTAGAACAAATGAACTCCAAAAAATGTGTGTAGGCCACATGGTCATCTGAGGATTTGTTTTTAGTCCTTCTGTGTTGCTTTGTTGTCTGCATAATGTGATAAATTGTTCTTCTGTCAGCAGGATGGAATATTCTGAACCACTGATTAAATGAAGATTTTTATTAGATTCCATTTGCTTTTCAAAGACTAGAGAACTGAGAAATCAAAGTGATAAGCACAGCAAGGGAGCTGAAATGGGAAAATTAGGTGGGGGGGGAAGGGGAAGAGATAAATATTCCACTCTGTTTCTCTGCATAAGTCGTAATCTCAGCAGTCAGTGCGTATTCAGTCCTGCAACAAGTGGAAGGACACCTGCCTTTGTATACCTCACTGTGGTGAGGTAGAGCAGTTTGTTTCTGCAGCTGCACAGTTCCTGCATTGCTGGAAATAACCTTTGCTGTCACCCTGGCTGGGTGACATAGAGCTGGTGGTGTCTGCCCTCTGCTTTCTTTTATGAACCGGCTTACCAGGTGTGTTACTTATGTCCCTTGACTGAGGTTGCATGAAGTAAGGGCAGGAAGAAAAAGAAGTAATACTTGATGTTCTTCATCTGTTTAGGGACCCTGAATAGTGAAACCAAGGACCCAGCAGTGTTATACTAAACTGTGGCTTCTGTTGTATTACTTATATTCTGATACTCTCCTGCATTTTCAAACAAGGGCCAAGGCTTAACTAGCAGGGATTTTTTTTCTGGATTCAGACGCAGCTGGCCTTAAACTAAGTACAGTGGGAAGAAATACAATATGAAAATCAAGTATTTGTTCTGATCTTTAGTGTCTTGTATCACTTAGCTTACCAGTCAGTAAAATCATCAGCTGGTTTTGCTGCTGCATGCAAAAAATATGCAACTTGCATAGCAAGCCCCATATTAAAATGCATATTAAGAAAATAAGTACAAGTGTGCTGACACAAGAGCAAACAGTGGCTTGCAGTAAAACACCACAGTTTATGATTTGGCATGCTGTGTCTCCTGGTTGGGAAGTCTGTTTTACTGCAAACACTTGTGAAAATGCCAGGGAGTGGCTGAACCAAACCTAGCTTATAATCCATGATCAACATCCACTTAAAATAATTATGTAATAGCATTGGTGCTCTCAATCTTTTAATTTCTTTTTTTGCTGACTGCAGCCTGCAGAGCTATGAGTGGCTCTTGAAAGAGGCTAGGGTAGCCTTTGTCCACAGGGGCGCTGTGTGGCTGTGTTGCAGTTCCCAGCTCATCCAGATCCGAGTGTTGTTTCTTCCATCATGCATGTCTGGAGAGCTGTTTATATGTTTGTTTTGCCCAGCACGGACTAAATTATGAGGTCAGATAACAACGCAAAGTCAGGATGCTCTCTGGGTGTGCATCCAGCATCCGGGATCTGCAAGCCCTCCCGAATTCCCTTATCCAGATGGTGTCATAGAGGAGCAATGACATGCCTTGAAAATGTTATTAACTCACCAAAACAGATTACCAGGTGCTTAATGTTATCTATGTGTTGACTAAGAGACCTTCCAATGCACACTTAACCTGGATGTTTTTTCCTTTTGAAAAGCTGCTGGAAGCTCCAGCAATATGTACGTGTGCCATGGGTATGCTCAGGTGATGCAGACTGGCATGCAGATGAACAGGTCATGGGTGAGGAATCAGAAGATCTTGGGTGTTTGCCGATGTCAGAACAGAAGACCATGTGTCATGAAGCAGCCTGAGGGAATGGGGGCAATTGTGTCCACCCAAGAATAAAGGTTGATTTATGTACGTGTGGGAGAACAATAGAAAGACCCAATACAGCAACATGATCAACGTGAGTGTTACAAAACTGGTAATAAACCATCCCAAAAGCATTATTATGTAGGAGGAAAGGTTCTGGCCTGCAGCTATATGCTGGGAAATAGTCATTCCTGAACCCTACCACAGGTAAAGGCACGTTAGATCCTAAACTGCTAATGAAAAATCATGAAAACACATGGAAGCTATTTTCATGTGGTGTTTTCCTTTTCACACATTTAACTGCTTATTTTAAGTACCTTTTCCTGTATTTCTAGAAAAAAGAATGTACAACTATAGTATTAATCTCCAGTAAGATGGCTGAATATATGTTAGTTTTCAGTGTTGAAGAATATGCTTGGACAGAAATGTCAAACATCTGTGGATTTAGGCTTAAGTACAACTTCAGGTTCTGCCTTCGATACAAGAGCATGTGCATGTTGTCTCAAATGCACAGGCATTCCTCAGACTGGCGTTTGTAGTTATTGATTTAGCAGCTTTACTGGTTTTTTCCTTTACTGATTTCCCAGTGAAGAAACAAACACAGAAATCTGTATGTTCCTTTAATACCTAAGTGTGCAATTTCCCAGATTATCTGGGACAATGGGTATAATTATGCGCTTCTAGACATGGGATAAGTTCTGAATTAAAAGGAATATTTCTATTCTTGCAAATACTAGGCTTTTCCTTACCATAATTTTATTGCAGGCTTTTGAATAATGCAAGTTTTGATTGGTCAGTTTATCAGAACTGTGTAAATGCTTGACAAGGATTGGTGTAAGCTAGTGTTTCAGAGCACTTGGTTTTTTTCAATGGCATTAAAATCCAGTAAAATACAAGCCCTCATCTGTAATTAATGGAAAATCACTTCTAATTGTCCTATGTCACTATTATTTTCTACAGTGCTCTTGTACAATCCCATTACTCGGGTTACTCATGAAGATCTGGATTTAGCTGCCCTGCCCTGATTTCAGTTTGCAGTTCTGACATGGGATGGCTCCTTTTACAGTTCCCTGTGAACAGTCAGGTATGTGTGAGTCCTTGCTGCGTAGGTTTGTGTGGTACAAAGTATACATTTTTGGTGTCTACCACATCACAAATGTCAACATTACAAATATTCTATGCCCCTGTGCTACGGAGAAGAGTAGTTCTTTGTGAGGAGAACTTGATCTGTCTTAACATCTATTTCTTGGAATGTTTTAGGTATTCTGTAATTCAGAAATAATTGAGCAAGTCAAAATACTTGAGGGTAACAAGAGACTTCTAGTAAACTCAAGTTTTGTTCTTAGAAGTAATGAGGATAATTAACTTCAAAGGAATATAGAATGACGTTCTGGCTCCTTTGTACGCTGATTAGGTAAGAGAGGTGTGTCCTTGAGGTTAACTGTGAGTCGAAGTGAAGCTCTCTTGAGAGCGCATGTGAAAAACGGATCAGAATTCTTTGCCGGAGTTGCTTTTAGGTAGCAACTGCATATGTTGGACAGCCAGAAGAGGTTTCCCTCTTTCTGTTTAGGGTAAGTAACTCCCAATGATCTGTTGTTACAGAATACTGCAACACAGGGCAGTGTGAGCCAGCCAGTTTGACAGACTTGTTGGAGACAGAACACGGCCTTCACACACTGCAGCATTTATAGGGCCTAATCTTTCAACCTAGCAGTGCTATCATCTGAATAATTGTGGTTTTGCAGGCCTCAGTCAACACTTGGTGTATTTGTTTTATATACACTTGTGTATTTACAGTTTCGTTTGAATATACATTGGTGCTCTTGTCAATACAACAGCTTCAGAAAAACATAGCTCAGCTAATTTTCCTGATGGATCTGGAAGTTAAGCAGGTGCCAAAGAAAAGGGAAAGAATTCTTGAATTAATGATATGAAAATAATCCTGGCTTTTGTTTCTGGAATTGTTTTTCTATTGTGGTGGTTGGTGGTGTTCTTTAGGAGGGTCTATGAATAGGGAGGGAAGAACAGCCAATACAGCTAAACTGGACTAAGACTCTTTGAGAAGTGTTGTAGTGAGGACGCAATGCAGAGTTAAGTCCTTATGGACATTTTCGTTAAGGCATTTGGCATTTTAGACTATACTGAACTGTCTTGTAGCACTTGTTCTTATGACTGGAATCTTCTAGTGTAACAGTGGAGGATGTATGAGTAATTGAGTAGAAAAGGAAACAAGGTTTGGAAATGGTTTCTATTATTTGAGTAATATTTTGCCACTTTCAAGCCTCCATTAAATAGCTTGTATTCCTTGAAAGTAAAAACCTGTGAGAATCTGTTAGTTATCTAGTTTAAAAAATAAAATCAAGCTCTTTATACTAACATGTTTTGACATCCAGTAAACAATATTTCATTAACATCTCTTAAGCAGGGGCTGTGTTTTGTAGAGTAATCAGAAGCCAAGGTTATAATTTGTGTCACAGTGATGCCCACAGATCTCCCCCGGTCCTTGGCGTGCAGGCTCTTGTACATGAGAGAAGTGGTCCCTGCCTTCAGGTACCTCCCAGCTAATTACCAGTGATGCACTGGAGGTGGGAAGGTGAGATGGAGGATAAGGGGAATTGACAGCGTCATCAAGCTGGGTTGCCCTGGAGCCAAGCCTGCAATTATCAGCAGTGTTGGCAAACACAGGCCCAGCAAGGTCTGTCCCACCACCCACCAAGCAGGGCCTTATGCCAAGTCTGCCAGTTGACCAAGGAAGAGTTCATTGCTCCCCCAAGATTGCTGTTTCTCAAGTTGATGGCAGGGATGAGATCCCATATCATTACTCCCAGGGAGATAGTGCTGTGCTGCTGAACAGAAGCTCTGATGGCAGCTCGGAATTGGCACTCAAAGGTCTGCAGTGGGACTCCTGTCGTGCAGCTGTGAGCGAGGCAAGTCTGTCAGTGGGGAAGGAGGAGTACTTTGAGATGAGAACTTCGAACTCCAGAGAATTAGAGTGGAAAGTGCTACTTTAAATCAGTACTGTTCAGGAATGTCCATATACATAAAGCCTTGCTTTCCCACATTTAATTTTTTCTCCCCATCTTGTTGGATAGATGACCTTTTTAAATCAGCAGACCTAAGTTAATGGACCTGCATTTATAATGATTGTTCCGTTCTACTTGTTTGTACTTAACTAGTTATGGGGAAGAGGTCTGCAACAAAGCCACGGAAGTTGAAAGGAAAGCTGCTGCCATGTTCCCATGGTGCTGTTCTAGTTCTTGTGCTTTAGTGGCAGAAAAGGGATTTGTCATCTGCTGATAACCAGTAAGTGCTGTTTTCTGATGGTATCTTTGAGGCATTTTCCATATTCTGCTTTACAGTCTTCACTGAGAGAACACATTTCCCTACTGCGCACATGACCCCTGTCTTTGCTGCATGTACTCTTGAGTAGTTCTGCTGAAATTGATTCAGAACTTCCACTTTAATGTGTTTTTTTCCTCCCTCAGAAGATGTAACGTAGCATCACAATCTGTACTCAGTGGTTTCCACAGGCACCTTGGCTCTCAGATATAGTTGTGCTTTCAGGCTGATACAAGCAGAGGCTGCCTTGTGCTGTCATTGCCAGAAATGAAGTTGCATGGCCGGACCAGAAAGCACCTTTCACTGTCGAAGCTTAATTAACTCTTGTGTATTAGTGACAACTGCTAGCCTGGGACATGCCTGTGACAGTCACTGCCACCATATTCCTACAGCTGGGCAAATGCAAGTGTGAGCAGCTGTTTGGGTGAATGCAGAGAGAGGCGGTGTGTTAGGTATTTAGAGAATCCAAGCTGCAGGTTCCTGATGCCACTCGGCAGCACGAAACCTACAGAACCTGAAGTTAAGGCAAGTACAGCTCGTGGAGGACCTCTAGAGAGCAAAAGTAGCTCATTGTCATTCCTTTCTGTCCTGGGTTTGTGCAGCGCACACAGCACTGGCCCAGGACGCACAGTAGTATCTCTGTAGGAAATCTGTAGGTGCTCAAAGGTTTCGTGTTTATGTAAGAGTTGAGTCTTCTTGTCTAAACCTGATTTTTACAGTTCATGCATTCACACAGACTTTCAATTTATTTTGTAATTATTTAAGTGTCTGAGCATATAGATAATAAATAATTTTCCTTTATATAGTGATTATCCAAGAGTTTGGGTGCTAGATGACCTGCACTGGCATTTGAAATCCATCTTCATATATGACTAAAATTTACAATGTCATCAGTCAATACCTGAGGGTTTTGGTGAAATTGCACCTTATATTAGCCATTATGATCTAAATGCAGCTGTCTTTGTGGTTGCAGCCTTGGGGCTTAGAAAGGATTCACCTGTGCACAATGCCCAGGACTAGGAGCTGCTGCATTGCATAGAGGATCAGGAATGTTTATATTGATGATTTTTTTTAAAAAAAATTGTTTGTGCTAATACTTTGACTTAGAGATTAACAGATAGAATAGTAAAATGCTTAAAATGATAAGGATTTTACACAAGTCTTTGATATGGTAAGTTAACTTGAATTTCTCAAAGAGGTTAACATTGCTTGAATCACCTGTTACTGAGACATCTGAGAGCCATCACTTACTATCCTATAAAATTATGGCCTTCAAATCCAGAATAAATTCACTAAAAGCCCTTATTAGGAAAAATCTATTTTCTTTAACAACACCTGCTTGAAATGTCAGATCAGCATCTGTGTGCTGAGAAGTGCCAAAAGTATATTAACTGTACCTTGGACATAGTGGAGTTATGAACAGGACCACAAAATCTCAGGTGGTTTTTTTTTGCCATGATTATAAATTCAGAATTTGTCCGTTTACTTGACTTGAGTCAAATTAAACCAAATATTGAGAGTGCATGTGTTGAAAAAGGGCTGCTAGAAACAAATGGAGAAACGAAAAGCTGTTTTGTTTGCTTGTACCAAGATTATAAATTTATTGGGGAAAGTTGGCTTTCCCATAACAGGTAAATCCTTGGGAAAATGTCATAATAAAGAACTGTAGATTTTATTGACTCTTAGTAGGATATTTTGTGAGGCACCCTCATATCTTTTGACACCTTTCAAACATTACTCAAATCATGTATTGGAAAGGCTGGAGCTATTTTCATGTGTATGGTAACATTTTGGAACTGTCTCTGGAGCCAGATGTAGCTCTTTCCAAGAGAAAAGAGCCAAACTAGTAAGTCTTGGAAAGAAAACCTCTGTTTCAAGAATTATTTCCTATTTGAATGGTTTATATCCAGCCTGTCCTATTATGTACTTCAATAGCTCTTCCACCTGAAGATGTCAGTGTTCTACAGTTATTGAGCCAAACCCTACAGAAACAGATGATTAAAGCCTGAAAATTATACTTGTCAGAGTAAGTACCTAATACTCTTGTAGGAATGCATTGCAATGAAAGAAATCTACTATTTTTAAGTGACTCTTCTTTGATTGCACTTCTTATATGCTTTTCATGATTATTTAATTTGCTGTAGAAGATTTGTGTTCAGCTCTAGGAAGCAGAATTGAGGATGTTTTGCATTTGGTAAATATCTCTGATAATCTGAAATAATGTAAAAGCTAAAGAGGAGGAGGAGGAGAAGCAAATATGGGAGGCTGCTATCACATATTTTGTGAAAGCAGTCCAGGTTCTAGCAGATAATCAGCTGCCAAGTACCTTGTCCCTTTGCTAGGGTGTTATGTTAACGTTGAGCAGCTGTACTGATGGAGAAATGGGAGAGCAAAGACAATCCAGGTGTCCCTCATTTAATATTTATTTCAAAGGAAATTTATTGCAATCTAGTAATTAAGTATTTTTATTTGCAGTGCAGAGTACAAGTGACGTAATTTGTGTTCTTGGGCAGCCAGTCCTGTAAAAAAACGAAAAATCCTGTATAATATGTGTGTGGACATCACAGCAGAAAGTTGTGTTCTTGGATTCTCTGTGCAGGCTCTTTGGTTTGCTGAAGAGACTTAGTGAAGACTTGGTGTCAATATGTGGAGCAGCTCGTTCTGACCAAGTACATCATCTGGTTTTCATATCATAAGGAGATCAAACAGTGAAGTGAGCACGAGCATTTCCACATTCTTGGGATGAAAACTGAAAATTACAGGTGCGGTCACAGGTGTGAAAGTTGATACAAGATCTCGGAGAGACTCCCACCCTCTCCGTCAAAATTCGCAGTGCTATTTTATTGTCACGAAGATAAGAAATAAGCAGAAATGGGTACTTGCCCTTTCTGCCCGGTTTTTCAGGTCATGGCCGTAGATCTGATCCGCGTGCACTTGCAGGGAGGGGCCCACAAGGCGGCACTCAGGCAACACGGAGAGAGGCAAAGCATCATTACCTTCGTCGGTTACCGTGTTGGAGAATCGTAGCGCTTCTTAACTGGGAAAGGGATGCTAATTGAGAAACGTAGGCTTTAAATTTCTTTTGTTCACCAAAACACAATTTCTTCATGCAAAATTATTTTTTATTAGATCAACTCAGGTGATAAACTTTATAAAATACTCTTACCACTATTCCCTTTAGTAGCTGAGGGGAAAATGCTAAACTCTGTGGAAGACCCTCAGAATACTTTCATTAGAAGATTATTATTTTTGTACCTGTACCTGAACTGGCAGGCTGCTTTGTCCTCTGAACTCTGATGAAACTTTGTGAAAGTTTAACACAAAATTTCAAGTCTTGAATAATTTCAGATTTCCTAATTTCCAACCTAAACATATCAGTGATCAGGTTATAACTATTTCTTATTGTGTCTGCATGGTTTTACACACTCTGCATGTAGTGAAGTAGTGAGAAAGGGGTCCTGTCTCTTCTCATCTTCATTCTGGAAATCAATACCAACTGCAGCCCATTTCAAGTTCCCCTTCTTTTAGCTTCCCATTACAGGAAAAAGGCATGGCCAGCTCCTGGTTTGCTGCTGGACGAGTTCGCAGAACCATAGTCAGTATATCACTGACCTCAGAACAGCCCTGTCAGGTACAAGAAATGAATTGAAGGTGGCAGCTGTGTAACAGGAATCAAAATTGCAGGACTGAAAGTGAGGGAAAATATACATCTGCTCATCAAATGCAAGCTGCTTCCAAAATCTGTTGGAGGACAAGACAGCATCCCATTCCTCAAGTGCTTCAAGTATGCAGCATTTGGGAGCCTTATGGTTTAGCTGGAATTTCCCAAGGTAACACCAGATATCCTGTGATTACTTCCCAAGATGTAGTCGCTTGAAATCTTGAATAGGCCACAGCCATAAGATGACCCCTGTCACGAGTAAGAGGTATTTGATTTTTATCCCCGGTGTTTTACTACCAAATCTCATAAATGCATGGGAGAGGAGGGTGAGACTGAGCAAACTTAGCTGCTGGTTTACTTATCACATCTTTACTGCTCTGGTCTGAGACCAGGCTCTACTGGTACTTCAACATTTGTGCAATAACTCTGGATTTATGCATATAAATACTCAACGAGGGTGTCCAGAATGTGTGTGTGGAATGGATGGAATAAAAAGACAATATGCAAGTTTGCAAGTTTATCGATGTGCCTTGATATAAACTCTGATTCAAGTGCATGAAAGAAAATGGCTCTTCATTTTTTTTCCCCCTTCAGTTCAAAGGCTGTTGGAATAAATTTTAATTCAACATCTTTTACTCCTCTTCAATTTATATTAAGAAACTGAAATGAGAGAAAGTGAATACAATTCATTCTTAAAGTGAAGAAAATTTGGGAACAATGCCAATGAAATTGAGTCATGTAAAGCTCATGAGCTGGCTAAATATTTTATTGCTTTATTCTCTTCTCTTTAGCCAGTGTTTGCATCCCTGATAATAGCCAAAACACACTCAAAAGTGGGTAATGTTTCCAGGCAATACTTCAGGAGAAGAAAATATGTTTAGGACAGGAGGAGGAAAAAAGGGACCTGGAAGCTTCTTCCTTGTTTTAGGTAATAAGCTTGATTGCTTTGCCTGTTTGTGATAATTAGATCCACATGAGGTTGTACCTGGTATTGAACTGTTACAGTTTGAAAGAGAAAAAAAATCCCAGTTCAAGATGAAAGGCCAAAAAAGATAGAGTATTTGTAGCAACTGAATCCTTGATAGTGTTTTATTTGACCTCTTGAAATCCTCTGGAATCTCAGCAGTTTATCAGAGTGTATGGCTTCAGCCCTGTTGGGCCGAGCAGTGTGGAGGTAGGAATTGTTTCTGAAACTTGAGAAAGATGGCTCACTTCTGACTCCATGTCGAGGAGCAATGCTCACATATTCCTAAAAGAAAGAGAGCCTTTATGGGTTATCAGTTTCTTCAGAACCCAGAGATAGCTTTACAGTCTAGGCCAAAATCAGTGGGGCTTCCCACATAAATGAACCTTTGTCTTTATCTCCGATGTGAAAAGCTCAGAATTGTTACCAGGAGGGACTGTGGTTGTTACTTAAGGCTGTAACTTACTCAGCACTCAAAAACATGACAGGTGTTTCCCACAGTAAGAGGTCTGTGGCCATGCAGATGAAATTGGATTACTGATATGTGTGCCAAAATCCTGCAGCAGCATAACTGTAGCTCTGAAAAAGAATGATTAATATTAGTTCTTAAGTTATTTGGATTCAATTTTTAGGATGTGGAGAGATCTTCTGCCACAGGAGAACTTCATAAGTATCATTGCATTATGACACTTGATTTATTCCAAGTGGCCTTAATTTACCAGCCCCTTTGATGCTAGCACACAGGATCTGCTTCTGAAAATCATTATCTTACACAATGAATTTGTTTTCTCTCTGCTCCCCAGCTGGGCTGGATGCAGCTCCAACCCCTTTGTTTTTCTGGGCTGGGAGCTGGTTTCTAAATGCCAGTGGCACATCCTAGAGCCTTAATCTTCCCTTGCTACCTCAGTGCCTACCAAAAAGTCCATCAGTCTGCAGACAGCATCACTTGTGTAGTCAGATGTGTCTGGCACAAGTCAGAGTGCACCAGGAAAGCTCATCAAGAATTTCTGTCTTGTCAAAGCTAAGGGATAAGGTTCGTCTCTGTTAGTCAGCAAAGCTTCTGGGAAAATCCATCTTCCTGGAGCATCCCCAGGCCTTAATTAGAGAAAGGATTCATTCTCAAACAAGTTAAGATGCTGTCAAGTTCAAGAAAAGCCAAATTCATCTCTTATTTTTGTTTCTCAACTCCTGCTTTCAGTCTTTATCACTGGTGCTTACGAGTTCTGTAATGCCTCATGTGAAACTTGACATTCTTAATTAAAACCTGCAAATACTGATTTTTACTTAGAGAAGACACCTGTGTAAAATTGTGCTTAATCATCGACTGGGGTGGAAAGGGCAAGTGGCTCACCTGGGAAGCTTTTTTTGCACCAAAGCCTCAGGACAGGAGACAGAATCAGCCAAATTTCTTGCTGGAGAAAAAAGGACGATGACTTGGTAAAACAAAAATGCAACCAATTATCAGCATGCTGTTCTGGGAAACCTGCTTTTGTGGCTTTCTCAGCACTCTGTATATAAAGAAATAATTAGGAAATAGGGTTTTTATGGTAGAAGTTGCTCAAAATTGGCCTGGTATACTGTTTTTTAATTTTTGATGTTCAGAGTAACCTTCTTGACAAAGCATTCCTCACGCAATAGAAATCTGTATAGAGTAGGTCATGTGTAAAAGTATATAGGGGGATGTACGAGTCATCCCCAAGACATGTTTGGTTTATGAACAGGAGTAAATTGAAAACACTGATTGGAACATCTGGATACAATGCTTTTAGATGACTCTTTGCAGGAAGGCACAAGCAAGAATTGCTTATATTGCAGTTTTAGGCCTGTTTGCAGGCAGGAAGGAATTTGCCAGGAGTTGAAGCCTCACGAACATTGCTGTCACCGTATGCAGCGCTGAGGTAAAAGAGCAGCCAGCAGAAATGGACGCCTCATTGTCAGTCTCAGTTCAGTTCATCTATTCACCAGCCCATTAAGTGCTCACACAGTTTGCTGGCAAACTTCTTTTTTAATAGGGAATGTTCTTGGTCTACAGCAGAGCCACTTGAAATTGTTCCTGATGGTGTTACTGTGATGTGTGAAAGCAAGGAAGGCTTTTTAAGTGCTCAGCATGAGGAGAGCTGGCACAATAGTCCCAGGCTCAAACACAAAGTGTTTGCACAAAGGGTGTGTGCAGGCAGGGCTCTGGCAGAAGGACTCTGCTGTCCTTGAAGCATATCTGACTCCTGGAGAAGTCAGCCTGTGGAATTCAAGCACTGTTGCTTGCCCAGTCATTTGCTATATCTGGCTGAAGTGGGAAAAGTTCTTCACAGTCATGATAATGTAACTTCTTTAATTAGAGGGGCAGATTGAAAAGAGCATGAAATGTGCACAGCATGAAATAATGGCCGAGACAAAGCTGATAGTTTTATATACCCTTTTATGAAGGAGTTTGAAGTATGGGAATTTGGAATGGTCCTTTTCTGTAATCGTTTCAGACTTGATGTGATGATGACCATGTGCTGCTCCAGTGTGAACATGATCCAAAGCAGTTCATATACACTAAACCCATGAAGATAGGCTGTCTTAAAAGAATTTATCATCTTTTATTATTGTATCTGCCTGCAAGATCTGCTCCAGCAGATGTATAGTGACAACTGAAAGGCACAATGGTGGAGGCAGTGGAGCGGAGAGAAACTTTGATGACTGCATTGGCAGCAATTGGCATTTCCATTGGTGCCATGGTTTGTAGGCTTGATTAAAATGTGCAAGTCCTCTGCTTACAGCTCTATTGCCATTTAGGCACAGCAGAGTTTTGCATTTAAATGCAACTGAAGTATTTTAAGAAAGCCTCTTATCAAACAGTAATATTTTGTGCAAATAGGTAGGTATTGGGGCAGGAAATTAAGGAAAAATGAGATGTTTGCAGTCACATATTAAAAAGTTTGACTTAAGCTCTCAGAGTATCTTCTATTTTATGTAGCATTATAGAGCGTTGTCAGCTTTCTCTAGTATGGCTTGGGACTGAAATGAACTGTCTCAATTAGTTCATCCAGATCCCCTACTGCCTTTCAACTCTTCTGTGTAGTCCTACCCTTAAGCTGCACGCATTAGGGAGCTGTGGAAAAAACAGTCTTGCCTATGTTAGATTCCCCCCCCCCCCGCCCCCCCAAAAATGCGGCGTCTTTATGAAGGTGATACTTTTAAGTGCCTGAGAAGATGTTTGTCTGTGAACGTGGTATGAGTGGCAATGGTAGTGACTTTCAGTGTGGGGAAAGTGAGGATTTTTGTATTTGTGATCTCTCAGTGTTCAAGGTTGACCTTGTATAATACTGTTAGTGTGCCTTTGGCATCTGACTGTTCACTGTCTGTATTTGGTCCTGAGGGAAGTCTGGGTTACATAGATCTCTGCTAGTCTTTTAAGCAGTCTAGTGAAGCCAGTTAATCATTTTCTGAACAGAAACCAAATCAGAAATTTCGAGCTGCAGAGTTAATTGGAACAACTAAAAAGTCAGGGTCTTTTAATTACTGCTTAGAATGTAGACCTTTTCTGAGCTGAGGTGGCCTCTTTCCTCAGAGGCTTTTTACAAGTTCCCTTTTCCACAGCATCATATTCCTTGAGTATTTTGTTCGCCCTGTCAAAACTGCACCCTAGACTCAGCTTTTAAAAATTGCCATTTCTGCACAAATGCCTTTGAAAGGGCTCAAGTTCATTGTGTTCTTTGTGTCACTGCTTCTTAGATCTTACTTAATCATGGATATTTATTGGG
This sequence comes from Corvus cornix cornix, assembly GCF_000738735.6. NCBI lineage: Eukaryota > Metazoa > Chordata > Aves > Passeriformes > Corvidae > Corvus > Corvus cornix. The sequence goes on along the minus strand of NC_046334.1, from coordinate 2,434,558 downwards.
GGCTGGGAATTTTGTAGAGGGTAAGGAGGAGCTACCTGTTTTTCTTGAGTTCAAAAGCAAAGCACAACAACAACAACCCTTCAAATGGCTTGGAATAGCGAGCTAGGGGGCATCTCAGTAGAGAAACAAAGGTTATAAGGAATTATTAACCTTCAATTTTTCCTTTTTATTTCATCACATTTATTATGATCATATCATGATCTGTCAGTACTTAACTTCATTTTCTGCTGCCAAGGCATTTTGATCCTGAAATGGATCTCTCTAGAAAGAAGTGTGGGTTCCCAATGAAATCCTGAGAGAAACACTGCAGGTTTAATGATGACAGAGATGCCTGGATTCCGTCTTCCAAGAACATTTATGTCAGCATTAACATTTCAAGCTTAGCAAATTTATTTGCTGTAGTGTTAATAAATCTGAGAAGGTATGTCTCAAACATATCTCAAGGATGGAGGAAAAGAGTGAGAAAGCCTAAGAGAAAATATTTCAGGCTGAAGTCTTCTGGCAGGTAATTCTAGGTGGGTGCATGCAAGATTTTCTGCTGTTTGCCAGCTGGGAAACAATTCTCTTCATCGACTCTTTACCTGGCAGCTACAGTAAAACACCTGGTCATCATTTCAGTGACTACCTCCTGGTAGACTTAAACTCCTCTACCCAGTTCAATGTGCTCAGTGTATCCCTGTCACACATACCACATCGGAATGTAGAATGTACATAGGGTGTTTAATTTGATGTGGTTTTGAAAGAATTAATTAAACCTTTCATTTGTTATTATGCAAATGGTAATTAATTTCAAATTAGCGTGCCAGAAAACTGAAATGTGTGGGGAGAACTGGGTGGTTTGTTTCCATTTATCTCTACTTCTATCTAGATATGCCTAGTATCACTCCACTTCAGCATGTATGTAGAGAGCAGATAGAAATTGGGCAATCTTTTATTTCAAGTTGAATGGCCCTCTACAATAGCAGTGAATCAGCTCTGTTTTCCACTGTAATGGCTTCTGAGGGTTAGACAAAAACAAACTTGAAAACCCCAGGAACTGAAGGTTGTTAGGTGAAGCTCGGTGATGAGATGTGATCCATAAGGGCCAATACTGCCAATATCCCTTGCCCAAATGTGCATCTTCTGTGCTTTGTAGAGTAGGATATTTACTATATATGTTGGAAAGCTATTTTCAAAGTTCTTCCTTGTGTCTTTGGAAAATTTTGTTTGTTTGTGTGTTCTTCAGCTGTTTATCTTTGCCTCGTTCTGAGAGCACTGCAAGTCTTCAATTTGCATTTCAGTGCTGCAGAGCAAGGAGGGCAGGAGGTTATATTTACCCCAAGAAAGAGGAAAAAAAAAACCTCAAAAAAAAGACAAGCGTACTTGCTGTCTTTTGAACCTTTTTTTACATATCAGGGGTCTGATTAAAAAAAAAAAAAATCCACTGAAGCTAACAGGACTGACTCTACTAATCTTACTGGGTTTTGAACTAGACTTTAGTCTCTGCTCTTGCGTTAGCCGGTAGGAAAAAAATGTGTGGTTTTTGAATGTGCTACCAGCAGATGTCTCACACATTTCCTTACAAAAGCAGATTAATGATTTAGCTCGCTTTGATCACGCAGCTCCGAGAAACTGAAAGTTCATGAAATGGTTTTCATTATGTTATGGACCAATCTTCAGTAGCTTCAGCATCAATTAATTTTAGACCTTTCCTGAGACAAGGTTTACACAGTAATCAAACCAGAACAAAATTTCAGGGCTTCTTTTGGTGTTTTCATGCTCAATATGAAACTTAATGTACCTAAAAATGTCTAACTCCTCACATTAAAATTAATTTATATTTCAGGCTTTCTCATTTTTTATTTATGCTTCTGTCCTTCACACTGCTCATGCAAAGGGACTCTAAAATGGCCTGGCAATCACGATTTATTACAAATGTAAAGGGTTTGGCAGAGTACCACCAATGCAAATAAGGTTGGCTGTGTTCTTCCATAATAACTGCTTGCATTAATTATTCCTTCTGGTAGCAAAGGAACACGCTGAATTACACTGTATTTTACACAGCTTGGCATTATACGGAGATTGCTACTAAAAGCCTCAGACAGCCAGTTGTGCTGTGCCACATCCCATTTCAGAGCCATTTTCAGAGGTTCAGTGCTCTGCTGTGTGTCTGAGGTCTGTGCAGGCTGAGAGCTGCTGAGTTCTCTTAGCCTTGCAGCTAGAGAAGGCTTAATAATAACAACTGTGTGCCCTGGAAAGTTCTTAGCAGCCTGATTAGTCTGATTGCAGAGCTGGAACGCAGCGGGAACAGTAGCTCAGGAAAGTAGAAGTGTTGTGTCTGTTCACTTGAGATACGAGAGTGGTTTTATAAAACTGAGAGTTTCTTCCACTTTCTATAGAAACAAGAGATACCTGTCTCCAGAAAGAGAAAAGGTGCCCAGGAGCTTTTCTGCTCTTGTAGTTGCAGGAGAGGCTGCTGTTGTTCTGCACTCAGACCCAATGAGGCCTCCTGAATACCTGGAAAACCAAGCTACGTAACATAATCCACCTGGCCTTATTCACAGGAATGCTGGTGCCACAATAACAATGATGACTCTGAATATATTACATTTGCTTGATATTCTGTGTAAAGGAAGGAAATCCATCCCCAGAAGGCTGAGGAAGCAGCTTTTTAGATAGGCTGGGGGATGCTTTTGAGGGCATTTCACAACTGGCTAATCTTTCAGTTGTCTGATTTTGTACATCAAAAATTGAGTGCAGTGTTACTCAAAATTCACAGTCTGGATCAGGGACAGAAATAAAGGAAATGAGAAGGGAAATGAAAGCAGGTGTAACAAATATAAATATGCAACTCCACTGTTTTGCTTGTATTTCATATGCCCTTCTGTCCATCCTCTACCGTGTTTATTTACACTGTAAATTCGGTATGGTGAGCTTGGTAAGTAATAGCAACTTAACCTGAAGCAGGTGTTTAGGAGGTGAATGGACTGTAAGCCATCATTTTCTGCTAAGCACACTTGCCCTTATAAAGGAAGAACAGTCTAACAAGATCACAAAAGCTAAAAGGAGTAGTCATGAAAATGGTCATGATTGAGACAGTGGGTCCCGTATCTCTCAAGGGCAACAGAGAGCAGCATAAACTAAATATGTTCAATCTTTACCTCTCAGACTGGCAAAAATCCTGGGGCTTGTCTCATACTTGTCTCATAAGGCTAATTTCACATCTGCCACCAATGTAATAAACCAGGTGGGGATTACAGTTTTAGGGCCTGGGACTTTGACCTTGAACTTTACAATCTTAGCCTTCGGTAAATATGGGATTCTGGATGGGTGTGTGTTTAGCTGCCTTAAAATGTGGACTTTGGGGGCAGTAGCACCATCAACAGTTCGGAAGTCAATGGTCCTTGGGCTTGTGGGGTAGCTGGATTGAAATGTTATACAGAGAGAGAGGAATAGTATGCGACTCAGAGCCATTGCTTTATTCTCTGCAATATTGTATGCAGATGGGAACAGTAGCTTCAAAACTCATTCTAGTCTATTTTCCAACTACTATGGAGGTCGCTTTCCCTACTTCTGTAATTTTACATGATTGTTTGATGAGCAGGTTACATGAAGCTGGATCTCCTGTGTGAATAATACAAGCAGAGCACTCCAGTTGTTTCCCTTGTGGCTGATGCTGCTATGGGCTGAGCTATGGACTCACTGCTGTAGCCATAAACCAAACCAAACGAGGTATGGGAGTGCATTAGCGACCTGATATAGCCCCTGGAATCATATTGTGCCTTCATGAGGGTTATGCACTTGTGGTTTGACCTCTGAGCCATTCCTAATGTGCCCTGGAGCTGCTCTCCCTGTGGCCGTGCTGTCCTTCATGCGAGGAGAGCAATGCCTGTGGAGCACACACAGAATGCCTTGTGTCTGGTGTGTCCAGTGTGATTCCCAAGCAGTTCCTCCAGGAGAAGGACTTTGTAGTTAATTCCGAGGCTGACGTGTAGAAAGTCAAACATTTGCCTCATATTCCTACCACTGCCTACCACTCTGCTTGTAGTTGCACGTTTTATTTGGGCTTCAGTGAAACATAAACATTTGGCCCCAAGTAATGTGATCCATTGCAATTTGTTGGAATGCTTGCTAACTTTGGAAAAACGTGCTGAAATCTCCCAAGCTCAGAGAGACTCTTATGGCAACAAGTAGGATATAGTGGCAGAAGGACCCACAGGCACAAATGTTTCAGTCATGTCTCCAGGAGCTCCGCTTCCCTGAGGAAATATTTGACAATTTGTGGCTGACTGGAATATTTTAGGAGCGATCAGAAAGCCAGATTTATGGACAGTATTTGGCTGTATCAATGAGTACATGACATGAGTATGACTTGGCACACTGCTTTTTCCTTGAACATGTCACTGTTGCTCAGAGACTTGCTGTTCTCAGACAACCCAGATTTCCCGGAGAGGGGGACATCACACCAGTGTGCTGCTCCCTGGCTTCAGGTTCCTCCTCCAGTGAACTGAGGCTCTGATTTAAACTGTTATGTGAGTCAACCTTTTAGGCAGAGCACTGAAAAACTAGGTAACTGTGTTCCAGTTATAAAGCCGGGTAACTTGATGTTGGATCTGGCCTTGCGAAATGCCATTTCAAAGTAATGCCCCTGTAAACCAACCAAGGTTTGTTGTTGGAACTGCTGGAGCGAGTTGAGGGGAGGCCATGAGGGCTGGAGGCTCTCCTCTATGAGGAAAGGCTGAGAGAGTTGGGGTGGTTCAGCCCAGACAAGAGAAGGGTCCAGGGAGTTCTGAGAGCTCCTTCCAGTGCCTAAAGTGTTGCAACTGGAAGTGCTGTCCCTGCTTGTCCAACCTCCCTGGCTTTGCTCGGTGCCAGCAGCAGCACACAGCTCCTCCCAGCTCTGAAGGCAGGCAGACAAAACCAGGCAGGCTCACAAGAGGTGCAGCAGACAGCCTATGTTATAAATCAAAAGAAATTCAACTGTTCTGTCAGACAGGATCCTACTCCAGCTAATGATGCTTCATTTATGTTCTGGAAAAGAGATGGGGCTCTGATAGGTCTAATTAGAAGAAAAGGAAATGTAATTTCTATGTCCCTCTTTCACTGTATTTCTGCACAGTTGTTTTCAGGGCGGTTTCCAGGTAACTCCTGAAATCATAAGAGAATTGTTGGAGGCTGAGTACGTGTACTCATTCATTATTCGTTGTTTATGTAGCACCGGGGGCTTGTACTGCCCTATACTACGCAAATATGATTAGAAGATATATGGTGGGAAGAGATGAAGTCATATCCCCCACAAAACATAAATAAGCTGAAAATTTGTCCTTCCTGTGAGTACAGATCTTATCTTTCATATCTTTCCAGAGGCAGAGTTTCGTTATAAAAATGCAGTTCTTATTGAAGAACAGTATCTAAGGCCAACTTAGTAAAGTAAACTTTCTCAGTATTATGGAGTCTTGCACTTCCAGCTCCAATTCAACATCCCCTGCCTGCCTTGTTTGGAAAATCCGTAATGGAAATTATTTTACCAAGTGAAATGGAAAGGAAAGCATCTGAATAATATAACACTCATAATAAAAATGCACTGAAGTGTTCTGACAAGACCTTTAAAGGCACAAATACTGTTAGGTTGGGAAGGCCATTAATGTGGCACAGAGTCACAAACATCTTGTAGGCTTCTGTTTCTTCTCTAGGCTTTCCATTATCTGAGCATATTTTCAATTCTAAATTGGAATTTTAAAAACTCCCAACACTTCAGTTTTGGTTTTACAATTGCTTTCCTTTCTCAGTCTTCTCTGAATGTTTTGTTACTTCAATGACAATTCCCGTAGAGCTTCTCACTTAGAAAGTCCTATCAAAATATATTTTAAAAAAATTTAATAGAGATTTATTCCTGGAGAATATTTCCTGCCCATGGAAGTGGATGAGCTTTAAGGTCCCTTCCAGCTCAAATCATTTGGTGACTTACAGCCTTTTTTTTTCAGCTATCAGTGCAATCAACGTGTCCATGGTGGGCAGTCAGGAAACTGTACCTGTGGTTGTCTTGTTCAGCTGCCTTTAATTAGGAATTCTCCTGATAAAATCCTGCACTGAGGCCTTCATTTCAGTCATGGTAGGAGATGTAGCTACTCATGTATTTTCTGTCTAGTTGCAATTGTCCTGTATTTCCCTTGTGCGTCACAATTAAAACTAACACTATTTAGAGTGCAGTAATGTCTCTGTGGGTCACTTTACAACTGCCTGCTCATGTTTTGAAATACCTCTATTGGAATGAAAATCGGCACGACTGTATTCTGCTTTACTTCTATAATTAAACTCCAGATATTAAGTAGCATTTATTGACTAAATCGAATTTTACCTCTCTATTTTCCTGTGGCCCACAACAGCAACCTTAGAATTTGCGCTGGATATTAAGCAAAGAATGCATTTTTTTGTGTGTTCTCATATAACAAACGATGTAAAGCTGTAGCTCTTTTCTGTGCCGTTATTAACAATATTTTTGTATATTTGAAATGATAGTGAATGGTAGGTTTAATAAAATTGAGGTCTGGAAACTTCTCTTCATTCTGAATTAGCTAAGGCAAAAATATAAACCTGCTTTTAAAACCATTTAGAAATGTTAAAAGCAATTATTAGAGACTTAACTTCACCTACTTTTAGACAAAATGATGACTAGCAGATTAAAAACACCTAAAATGTTTAATAATGTAAATGTTACAAATTAAGCCTCGTATGTGGCATAAATAGTTTTTTTAGTAGCTTTTTAAATTCATAAACATGGATGAAGGTGTGTAAGACCACAGAAGACATAACTAGGACTCCATCCCATTAAAACCTATTTTTAATGTCTTTTTTAACTACTGATAGGTATAATAATAGTTTGTAGAATATGAAAAGATTTCAAAAGTCTACATCCACACTAAGAAAGCTGAAAAATGTTTTTCTGCTGCACATGATCCTAATTATCTTTTCAAAGTGGAACAGAGTGAAATTATTTCACTGCTTCTTATCAATAAATGCTAAAATAAATGTATTTTTGAAATTCCAGAGACCACTAATATAAGAATTCACTGAAGCCTGAAAAACAAGACTAAAATTGAATCTTCAGGAATTTTCAGAAGGAAAATGAAGTTCTGCCTACTGGAACATCCTAGTTTGGGTATGTGGAATGCACACGATTAGGGATGGCCCTGTCAGATGTCCTGCCAGTGAAGAGAATTAGCACTGAGGAGGTATGTGCCATTTATCTCACCCTTTCACACCAGAGTCAGCCTTTCATATTTTTTATTAGTTCTCACATTTCAAGCTATGGGAAGTTTAAAATCTGGAACAAATACATTCAAAGCATTTCGTGTAACAACTCAAGATCCACTAAGAGGAATTAACATGGAGAGTGTTAGCACTTAAGCAGGAAAGAAGGGAAGGATATCATAGGAGGGAAATCAGAAACAAATATGCTTGCTGATCTTCCCTGGATACATTGTGTTCTCAGAAGAATCCATTATTTGAATTTATTAGCAGAGTTTCCTAGAATCTTTCAACAGACTAAATTCAGGTAAAATACTCTTTTTCCTTTAAAAAATAATTTGTAATTATTGACATATTTTTATTTTGGTGAGAGTGTGCTGCCAGCACACTCGTTATCTTCTCCCCAGTGAGTGATTTTGCCAGCATGTGCCTTTTTATACCGTTTACTTGCAAGCAAAATACTTTTCAGCTTTGCTCTTGGGCTCCTCAAGTTTTTGTTAGCCATGGAATATCACGGGACAAATTCAACTGTGCTGGGTCCATCAGTAAATATTCAGCTTTCAAGTAATTGTTGAATCCATTCTTTGGGTCAGCTCTTTTGCCTAATCTCTGTTTGAGGCTTTTATGCTACCATTCCCTGGAGAGTGACAGGAAGTCATATGGGATTTATTGGCATCAGCCAGCTGCTGCTGTCCGCTGCTAATGCTGTGATCTGCCAGGTACAGTAATTTATTGAATTGTCATGCTTTCTGGATTTTGAGGGGCTGTCCATAAACATAAAAGTCAAATCTTACAATTTCTTAACTGTTTGGTTATTGGACCTTTTAGTAAGGGCGTGCGATGCCTCTGTGAGACAAGCAGAGCTCTCAAACGAGAGAAGCTGTGGAGGTCTGAGTTCATACTAAGTATAGCCAGATGTACTGGTGACTGCCAGGAGTGTGCTGACACTACATCCAGGAGTTTGCACAAATATCTTGCTAAAAATGTAAGCTATAATCTTGGATGTATTTCTCCCTATCAAACAATATAAAACATCTGTGTTGGATAAATCACAGGCTGTTACTGACAGAGCTGTGTGAACTGAACATTGATTCTTTCAAGTGGTTTCTGAATTGCTGCAGGACTTTTTGTGCTAAAGGTATAATATTCCACACTAAGAAGTACGATATGCTGCACGTAAAAAATAAAATTTGTTACAAAATGTATGTGCATGTATTTATACCTACAGTGTTAATGGTTTATAACAAGCATGTGAGAAACTACCGAAGATAACCAAAGCCACACAAGCTAAGAATGAATGCTGAGATGTCTGCCCCACTTTGTAATGATGCCTTTTTACAGTCTTTTGGGCAATGCTACCCAAAAAAGGGGGGTACTCTGTGTATTTTTACATGGCACAGCAGTGCAGTTTTCCCAGTGGGTTAATGAGCTTGCAGTGTGAATTCTGTGGTGTCTGAGGGGGCACAGCTCTGGGACATCAAAGGCTTTTGTTGCCTGACATGGGGAGAGAGCTAGAAAGAGATCAAGATAAAAGAATGATGAACGGGTAGGTGCTCAAAGTTTGCCAAAGCAAAGAGAAATCCAGTTGGTTGTTTCTTGTGTTAAAAAAGGACCATTCAGTAAAAATGGTACATTAAGAACTCCCCAGCTTATTTGTCAGCAGAAATCCCATTAAGCCAAACAAACTGCTCTTGAAAGCTCTGTGCACAGGATCAGAGGTCTCAAGATACAAGAGTTTATATTAAATGTATTAAAAATATGAAAGATTTTCTTTTATGGATTGTTGCAGTGTTCAAAAGCCACCAATTAAAAATTAATACTATTGAAAAGAAAAAGATATTTGGATCAAAGTGTTCCCTGCTGGATCATGCTTTTTAATAGCCTGAGAAAACTGTGCTTATCTGCACAAAATCAAATGAGATGTGAACTTTTAAACTCTATAAAGTGAGGGTGTTCTGAGGCTCACTCTATGAGTTTGGGATCTGGGAGACCTGGATCAGTTATTTGCTCTGACTCCCTACAAACCCAGGCTGTGTTTTTGTGGCCTGCAGAGAGCCAGGTTTACTCACTTGGTGCTTGGTTACTGTGATTGCTGTAAGTAAACTCCAGGTACCGCATGCTCTCCAGTCATGCACTTCTGGGAACTGTGGCATTCCCAGTCTGGAAGTGGTTTATGTCTGGCAGGTTTGTAGCTCAGGAAGACGGAACTCTGTTCCATCTCCAGTAGAGTTCGTACACAGACACTTGGCTTCTCTGTTTGTCTTGCTCTCCACATATAGCTTTTAAGGATAACTATCCTTTCCCACTGCTGAATTTTACAGAGAAGCACATTAGTTGGGAAGTAAAAAGGAAAGGAAATAATAAACCTTCATTTATTAATTTGCTAAAACACATCCAAGGAGATTATGCAAAACATACATGCATTTCTGAAAGCTTAAGGGCTTTTTAATTAATCTCATCTGTTTGCAAAAGAGAACTAATTTATTATTTAGTATTTTTGTGAAACATCTCTATTTAGTGATGTTACAAGCGTAAAGCATAGGAGAATGCTCTGTCCATTTAAGGACACCAGTTTGGAAAGAGGTTTTAAAACACTTCTGTGGTTTTTTTCAGCTCAGTGATATTTAAGGTAAGAACCTACAAGGCACAGAAAAGCAGGTACATATACCACAGGGAAATTTCTAATTTTGCTGATGTCAGTGGTAATGCTGCTGACTTCAGTGGGAGCAGGTATTTGTTCTAAAAGCATCTGTAGCACGCCAGCTTCATGCAAGTGAGGTATCATAGTGAACTCAATACCAGTTTTAGATTTACCTGTAAGAAATACTTGGATTTTGCTTACGGGAGCTGGCCTATAGCAGCCACTCCTGAGTACCAGGGGCCATGGCTTCCCTGTGTTTTCTAGCAGCAAGCAGTCCGATTGAAGCTAAAATTGCTGCTAACAAGTGGGAACACTTCAAAATGGATCCAGGACAGAAACACTATTTGTCAATCCTGTTTTTCAAATAAGAGAAGTCATACCTTAAAAGAATATTTTACCAGGTGATGCAGTGATTTTTCTTTGAAGGAAATGCTGCCACTTTGCTGTCACTCACCCACAAGTTAGTAGCAAGTTTGAGTGTCAAAACTCAATCTGAGAAATTTAATTGCTCTTTCTGTACAACCCTTTTTCTTCTCCTATGTCTTCCAGCAGGAAGTCCCAGCTCTGAACCCAAAGTATTCGTTAGAGGTTCTGCCTTTTCCCTATGTTGATGATTTATAGGTAACATCTCATGTAAATCCGTAGTTCTGGACAGAGAATGAGACCGTATGGAAGAAAATACTTTTGTTGTATTCTGGTTTGCTGATGCATGTTTTGATCTGTTTCTCTTGGCTTTCAGCTTTATCTTTACTCTCACAAATGTCAGTTCCATTAATCTTTCCCCAACAAGTGCATTGAGAGAAGGCTTTTTCATCATGGCCTGCCTGTTTCAACCAGTATGATTAGGTCAGTAACAACTCACCTACAATTTACACTAGGCACCTGTCTCGTGCTGGAAGCGCTCTTTGAGAGCACTCTGAGGGCTGGCAGTGCTCTTGGGTAAGAAATACACTCCAAAGTCCATAAAGAGATGTTATTTTCACTGGTGTAGATCTCGTCTTACTGTCGAGTGTTGCAGAAAATACCAGACATTCACCCACCAAATTCAGGCTGGAGTAAACCCTGTGTTCCTACTGCAAGTTGTCACGAACTGTATGCTGCAGTTGATTCCCAGTTACCAAGATCTGAGAGGTCAGTGTGTTCAGTATTTGTTGCAGAGACACAATCCTGTACAGATAATGAGCAAGAGCTATGCCAGTGAATACCGTTCCCACAGTTAGGATATTGTCAGTGGCTCTATCAGATAGGTAAGGCCTGCTCACCAATCCTTGAAAACATTTTTGAGAGACACCTGTCCAGAAAAGGTGAAGATGCTTTCCCATTTCTTTGTGGATTCATGTTGTAGGTGGATTTATGGTTATTTTTGTGTGCATGTGGGAGGTTTCAGTTGAGATAAAATTTGTGGGATGATCTTGTGGTACGTGTAACATTGCCTTTTCTAATTAAAAAGAAGACCTGCAGTCCTCACTCACCTGAGCGTTCCCTTTCATTGGTGCTTGTGTGTGGACAGAGAAGCTCCACATGTTGGAAATAAAAAAGAGTTACCTCTATAAAATCAAGGTTCAAAACTTTGCTTCCCAGTCTTTTAGGCACGAAAGCAGAAACTTTCCTCAAGTAGTTAGATCAAGGTGAATAAAAGCTGCCTTTGAAAGCATCGCCGTGGAGAATTCTCCAGCTTAGCTGCCTATGGAGTAGTTACTATTAAAAAAAATTATTTATCAACGATATTGCACGGTAGTAATTGGGACAACAGCGATTTTCCAGCCCACTCTTGGGAAAAAGAAGCAAAGTTTGTAGGTGAAAATACCAGTAAGCCTTAGTTTTAGCAAGCAGCATGAAGTCATCATGCTTACAGTACGCTTTTTTTTTTTAAGCTCAAGCTGAATCATACATAATTGACTGACTGCAGTGTATAGAAGGTGTTTTCATGTCTGTGTAACATTTTATTGGATATAATATGAAGAAGTTTTCAAACTGAAAACATCAGAAAACTCGAGAAATAATCAGAAATATAAAAGCAGAGCTGAAAAGAACAAAGTTCACGAGATTTTGTAAGTTTTTTCTAGGAAGTTACTACCTGTAAAGTGCTGTTAGTGTAAGTGCAGCAATGTTTTATTGCAGTCTGCAAGAAAGGCTAAATGTGGTACTGGGGAAATGAATTCTTCAATACCGTTTCAGACATGACGGCTGATTCTTTTTGTTTTCGTGTGCTAAAGGTAGGTCTTTGAGACGTACTCATTTCAGCTGTAATGCAAGGCTTTACAGCTGGGATACCTATTTTTCAGCAAAGTCTGTCTCTAGCCTCACCTTCTGGCTCAAAGAAATGCTACTGCATGGTTTTCTATCCAAGAGATTCAAACACTTTGCAAGGCTTCAAAATGATACAATAACCAAAGGGAATATTCCAACAGTTAATTTCAGCAGTTTTGAAACCTACAAGGGCTTCATGCCAATGGCATAAATCATTTGCTGATATAAATTGATAAAACTCCATTAAAACTGAATGATTCATGGATATACCAAAAATTAATTCAATCCAATGTAAATTCTCCTTGTGCTAAAAAAATCTCAATTTTAACTTCTAAGTTCTAATGACCGTTGAGAGAACTACAGCTGGCGTTTATTGTATTTCTGATAAATTACTCTTCTCAACTATATACAAGTGCTGATGTGTTTTGCTTAGGCTAATATTTCATCAGCTGTCAAAGTGACCAGAGTTCCTGTATGAAATTTTAGTAGTAAGTAAACCAAGCTGTGGCTTCTGATATTGTCCCAAACTTTATTAGACTTAACTCCTGAATGCTTGCCATTGGTTTGCAGATGTAAAATCATGACTTGGTTGTTAACTTCATGTTTGCATGTGGCAGTGGTTATTCTACCCAAAACCCACTGAAATAATGTGAAGGATCTGTTAAACTGGCAGAGCAAAGAAATGTATATTGCTTCAAAATTTAACTGCAGGAGGAGAACCAGCATTGCAGAATCTCAGTGACGTGGGGCACAACTGGTTGGATGCTGTTGAAATTTGTTGAAACGAAAACTAAGGCAAAGGGAATGGAATAAGGAAAAGGGTTTTTGCAATCAGAAGGTTTTGAATTTATCAGAAAAAATATTTGTGGTCTTCAGCACAAAAGATAACGTGGGATGTTTATTTTATTATTTGATTAAGTCCTAGTCTTGAAATGTTAGGTAGTGCTAAAAAACAGTTTGCAGTGGTTTCATACAAGCTGAAAATTTTCAAATTACTCAGTAAGTGCCTGGGAGTTTGGCTTGTAACAGTTTGAGATTTCCAACTTTATGTACACACGAGAAGTGGAAAAACCAATATTTCTGAAATGTTCAGAGATCACAAAATTATTTCTCTTCCTACTCTAATGAGGTATATAAAACCCAGCAATCATCTGTGTGGGATCTCTCCACACAGAGATCTCATCCCATCCCCAGGAGAGATGATGGAGTTGAGCTCTCAACCTTTCCAGAAATGAACTAAGGAATATTTTTTAAATCTGTTGGCTGCCTGGGGTTGAATCTGTTCCTACTAGATAGAAACAAGTAAAAGTGCACGTTGGAAATGAGAGGAGGCAAATACGGAAGGAGTAAGATGTGCAAACACTGGATGTCTGGCAACAAAGCCTCCAGCATATTAGAAGTAACGGAAACTTTGCTACACGAACAAATAACAAGTGATAAACAGCATTATGTTGATTTAGAATATAGGAAAATTAGGCTGGAGGCTTAAATTTAATTAGTGGCTGAACTATTGAATTGTATGAGAGTTGGATGATTTATTGGGATTTCAATTTCAGTTCCTTCTCTCACCATTTAGATGGTTACTGAGGAAGAATTTTTTCTTAATGTGTTTTCCTGCAGAGTGACAAGTACAAGGAGTCTTGAGCTCAGTGTAGGATTTCTAGGGACCCTTGAGGCCCATGGAAAACAAGACAAACAACTATAAGATTTCCATTTCTGTCAAGTTGCTTTTTTTCTGCAGTTTCACCTTTGGTTCCTAAATATTTCAGCCTGTCTCTTCCTGAAGCCCCTGGTAATCTTAGTTTGCTTGGAAGCTCCTGAGCGAAGGCCATTCAGCTGCTTTTGTATCTGATGAAATTGAGAGTTTAAAAAATATCTATACCAAAGTAAAACATAAGTGTAATATTTATATGCATTTGTATTTATAGAGAGAGTGACTCTTTTTAAACACTTTTACAGCCAAAACCGATGGGAGCTGGAACTTGAAATACGGCTTGGAAATTGCTCTCACCAAGAAGAAAGGCGTTTGAGTTCTCTGGAGAAAATTAGTTTTCATTGGATTGAGTTACGAGCGTTCCAAATTGAGTATTGAGAACGCTCTGGGTTTTGCAGGAGCTTTTCAAAGGGGCTCATAAATTGAGCAGATAAGGATGTCTGGTGCAAAGAGCTCCTTAAAGGAACTCTTGACTCAGGAAAAGTTTCATTGCTCCAGCAGTTCTGGCACTGAGGTGCAAGTCAATGAATGGAGAGCATTTAATTTAGTCGTGGTCAAGTTTTAAGCTGACAGCCACCTGCTAACTCACTCTTTAACATGAATTTTCCCCTCTGTTGGAGTACATTTAATAGAAACTGTTAACTAATGGGGTTTTCAGCTCAATTTGCTTCTTTAATCCATCTTAATCCTTAAAAAAACCGTGAGATATTGCAGGTACATGGGCACTGCCCTTGAAATCTCTGCTTTCCATCTCTGTGGGAGCATTTGAGGTTTTTCAGCCTCTGTTCTCTTTTGCTGGAGGTCAGAAGCGTGCTGTAGGAGCCCAGAGGGAAGCTTTTGCCTGTGTTGCAGGATGGCTGCCTCTGAGGGCAGGAGCCTGGGTTCTGACCCTGCCATCCCTAGGGAACAGGCAAAAAAAACTCCTCTCAGCTCTCTTAGACTTGAAGCTTCCTTTCTGGTACTCTGTCCCTAAAAGCTTTCCTTGGCAAACACAGGGGTTTTCTTTCAAAGGGAAAGCTTGGAATGAGGAGAGATTTGAAGTTAAATCCACACAAGGACAGGCCAGAAACTGCTAATCCCAAGGGTGTAGGGAAAAACCCCAACCTTCTCAGCTTCCTCTCCACAGATAAACATCAATCAGAGCTTTTCCTAGACTGAACCCTTTTTTCCCTTTGTTTCCCACCACAGAAACCAATCTTTAATTATTTTATAAATGACAAGAAAAACTTACACTGACAGCTGTCAGTTCTTCCTGAACTATAGACATGGAAAATTTCTTTTTTCTCCACATCAGCTGTTTTGTCACTTCTTCAGCTTGAAATCTGATAAAAACACACCCCAGGATACAGTGAACACAGCCAGGCTAGAATCAGTTTATCTCTGTACATACTGCTTTTTCTTCTTTGAACTTTCATTTAAAAGCATTAAGTGAAATCCTGGTCTTAATACAGTCACAGGTTAAAATTCTTTAATGATGTGAAAAGAATTAGTTATCTGCCATATTAGCAATCGAAGTCAGGATTATTCATGGCAGTAATGAAACAACATCAATTACCTTCTCATTAAATCATAGTAATGAGTTACTATTTGGTGTAAATAATTGAGCAGTGTTGATTATTAGCCACTGTGATTTCTTGTCTTAAAAAGGAAAAGCAATTCTGTGTTACAAGTAGGAAAGAAAAAATTCTAAGCAAAAGAGGGATGTTTTGATTCTTTTTTCCCTGGATTTCAAGGGATCCAAATAGAAAGACTTTTTTTTGACAAGTAGGTATTCTGTTATTCTAGAAGGTTCACAGGAACAACAAACTTTAACAAGTACCACCTTGAATTTGACAAATCTTTCATGAATGTCATTATCATCTGCCAATTTCTGTAGTAGTCAAATACACCCACCTTCAGCACCTTCTGTTCTACATAAACTTATTCTGTCTGATGAAGGCAGAATGCCTTCAATCAAAAGAGATCTTCTGATTTTTTCAAAGGCAGAATGCAACTCAAAAGAGAAATGAATACATTCTGATTTTTAACTCCTAAATAAATTTCTGTTTAAATTAGTAAATAGAGAAGTATAGGATAAACAATAGGAAGCATTTGTTTAAGTATTGAGAGAAAAGAGCCAGTAAAGAGTCTGCTAGAAAATAGAGAGGCTGTCTGCTAAATAAAAGTGGCTGGAGTACCAGAGTGCTTTGAATTATAAAAACCATTAATAAATGGTTTCACATTCATTACATATGGCAACTGAAGTGTGGATGTGGACCTATGGGGTGGAGACTACACCTAAGTCCCATTTTTTGGGCCAAGATGCTTCACTTTCCTCTTTCACTCAACACCAGTGCTTTGTTTATTTAGTGTGATTGGGTTATTTGGTAGTAACTCGTGGAAATGCAGCTCATTTCAAGGGCAGCAAGGAATGGTGCAACAATTAATGCCCAACTTGCAGTCAGGTTTGCTGTTTTAATTTTAGTATCTGCTCCCTTACTTTGGTATTCTTTCAAATGCTCCAAAAACAGACTTTAAAGACCACTGGAATTTGCAGATGCTTTTTAGCCTTTTTTGCCTTCAATTGCTCACTTCCTCACAAATAGCTCAGTACCAGTCTCTTTGGAGGGTTGGGTTGTTTCTCTTTGTACTTCTCCAGTCTCAGGGATATTCTTGTTCTTTAGAATCACAGAATATTCTTTACTGCAGTGTGTTTATCACAAATGTGAATCTGCTGCCTTCAGCTCAGACACATTTGGTGAGTAAAGTGCAAACAGAGAAATATGTACTATTAGAAAAATAATGCTGCGGGTTTGAGGTGTGAAAATTACCAGGAAAGTGTCATATTTTGCCTGCTGAGTCCTCTTTGGAGCGAAATAGCAAGAAAACCCACAAGCCAAAAATCAGGGTTGCATTTTTGCACAGGTATCAGCTTAACAAGATGTTGCTGCTGATGCTATAAACAACCAACAGTGCAGGAGGTCTCCTGCTCAAGAAATGTGAGTTCCTGGCCAGCTGCGGTCCCTGATAAAGCAAACTGTTTCATGGTTGTTACTTACATAGTTGTTGGAGAACCACAGGATTCTCAGTCTACCTTGTTATTCTGTAGCTACATTTTTCTCTTGCTTTTCAGCCCATTGCTGCAGTTCCTTGTGGGACTGATTCATTTCTCCTGGCCAGTTCATAACTCCCTGTGCCCAAGGATTGGTGGGTGAACAAATGAGCTTTCTGCATAAGGCTGCCTCATAAGGAGTTTTCTGGTTTCCCCCTTTGTCATCTGAAGAGTCTGTCGTTAAGGTATTTCACTTGTTAGGAACCATTTATAATAATTATAATAATGAGCTCTTTGTGCTCTCTTTTACACCAGCGCAGCCAAAAAAAAAACCCGCTCAGAAAAAAAAAGATTAAATATGTTTTTAAAAAACAGTTGAGAAGGAAGATGTTGATAGTGAACCAAAACCTACACCTGAGGCTTTTGGGCTAGGTGGCTGTCGTGCTCCTTCAGAACTCCCATGCAGAGAAGGGCGGAGGATGTGGTGTGAGAGAGGCAAGAGGGATCAAACTTCACCTTCCTCTGTTCCAAGAACAGCAATACTGAACCAAACTGGCTGAAACCGGAGAGGAAAATGGTTGAGAACAGAGCTGTAGGTGCTGGAACCCCAGGTGCCCGTGAGTGCCTGCAGAGGCTTCTGAGCATGAGAGCTCCTGCCAAAGGCCTGAATCCAGAGAAGGAGAAGCAGTGGCCTCTGTTGCATAACGTTTCAGGTGTGCTGAACCCAGCCACGCAGTGTGGGAATTAGCAGACACTTGCAAATTTATTTATGAACTGCAGAGCAAACAAATTAGCTTTGTCCGTCAGCTACCTTCTATAATGCCAAACAAATCCATGGACAGCTTTTTTGCCTTTTTTTTTCTTTCCTAGAAAAGGTTTTTATTCTGTTTTCTTTCTGATTGGTATTCCTATGTCATCTTTAACATCAGGGGGTTTTGTGGATTTATCAAAGAAAGGAAATGACACACTTACCCTCAGTTTTTTATACAGCCTTGCTTGTTTATTTGCCCTTGTGTAAAATCAATAGTCCTTCTATGCTGCTTATGCCAGATACATATAGGATGCTTGCTGCTAGAGCTCTTTTGCTCCTTTTTTTTTCTCTATCCCCTTTTTAAAACTTAAAGTCATTCTCAATAAAAACAGCTCTGCTTATCAAATTACATTTTGGGTTTGTAGCACAGTGTTCCGGGTGGTAAAAAGGAGGCAAGATTGACTGGTCTGATTATTTTCCATATAAATAAGTATTATATTGCTGGTTGTTTTTTACTCTTGTTGTTCTGTTAGAGTCCAGACTAGCTGTCATGTATCTCAGTGGAGGTAATCCCTTTCAAAGTACAGCAACAGACTTCACAAATTAGCTTTGAGAGTCCTCTACACGTTTCTGGGATCGGCAAACACTTTTACAAATAAAAGAACTCTCTTGCTATATTTTTTCTTCTTTTTATGTCCTTTGGGCATCTGCCCAGCATTTCAGTTCATACCTTAAAATAAAAATACTAAAATGCACACGATTCTATCCCACAACAACTTTTGTTCATTGCACAGAAAGAATGAAACTTCAGCCTTTATTTGTTGTGCTTCTGGTACTGACATGAATACATGAATGGGTTCCAAGGTTTTTAGGGGTCATTCTGTGACCTGTGATACTCAGTCGGCTGTGGAGCAGATGTTCACCCAGACCTTCAGGCTTAACCATCTCATCACCTCCTGATGATGTAAAAATCCTCCTCTCCTACCTAGGATATTCTGATTTTATTAAATAACCATACAAGTCAACTCACATGGTATCCATTATTCTTATTAACTTCAAACCCACTTCTTTCTTCATTAGCTGGGTTTGTATTAATTCATACCTCAATCTTGTCACTTCATTTATTAAGTCCTCCATCATCTGCACACCACATTCTGTTCCTGAGCAAACATCACAGCCATTTTGCAAGCAGTCCAGGTCTGACAGTGATCTTTCAAAAGGCATCATTAATATTGCTTAGTTATTTATTCACCACTCAGAAAGGTGCCACCCTGTATATGAGGAAGCTTCAAAACTATCCCAGTTATATTCTTCCTTTTAAGCACAGGATCTCACCTGAATGTACTACCTCAGCCTGCATTAGTAGAGGTGTTGAGCGTGAGTGGAAAATGGAAGGTTTAGATGGAATTAGAGGTTTTCAATGGCAGAAGTGTCTTGGATATTCTAAACTGATGTCTTGCTTAATTTAGTATAAATGTTGTCCAGTGGTTCCTGCCCTACTGCTTTCTACGGGGTGAGGAAGTGAGCAGTCATCCACTGCTGGATTTTAAATGCTTATGGTATACTTTTACATCTAGCACTTAAATTCCATTTTCTCTTATTTCTGTTTTTTGTATATATGAGATGTAAGGCCATTTCTTCAGGTGCAGATAAATGCAGGAAGCAGGTGTTCTAAAAGTAGAAAAGCATTAGATGTGACTTCACATGTTTAATACCAACTGCATAACAGCAGGGAGTTATGCTGCAGGGTGATAGGGATCTGTGCAAACCAAGGGTGCTTTGCAGAAAAACTATGTGAATGTTTGTCTTCTTGAAGGAAATGAAATTGAGTTTCAGTTTCTCTATCTTTCAAGGTGGTATTGCGCTGGGTTTGGAGTTTTTTGTCTTGTTGCGAACAGGGTAAAATGAAATATGATTAATTAATACTATAATTTTTGTCCAGAACCTTGCATATTAATATAATAGAATGAACTAAATTCAGGAGGAAGCTGTGAAGTTGCAGTGAATTTTCCTCCACCTCCATCTGAATGGCTTGGACTGACATCTAGATAGCAATCTTTGCTGCATCCCAGCTTGGAGAATTTCTTGGTGTCTTTCCCACAGAATGTGACACACATTGAAACAATCCCTGTGTATTTCTGGTACTTCCAGGTCCGTTGAGGTTTTTTCGTACTAACACTGCTC
Source organism: Corvus cornix cornix (assembly GCF_000738735.6). Taxonomy (NCBI): domain Eukaryota; kingdom Metazoa; phylum Chordata; class Aves; order Passeriformes; family Corvidae; genus Corvus; species Corvus cornix. The sequence goes on along the minus strand of NC_046334.1, from coordinate 2,414,760 downwards.
TACGCTACCTTGAGGCAAATATGCAAAGCAGGACTTTGAAATGTAGACATTAGGAACAGTTCAGTTAGGTAAAAATTGCTCATGGGAGCAATTGAGTAGACTGGGAAATTCATCCATTAATAGTAAAAAAAACTTTGAAGGAACAAAAACTGAGAACCACCATGACATTTTTCTAACCTGTGACAAATCTAATAATTGCTTCAGCAAAAAGTTACTTTGAACGTATCTCCAAATGAACAGAAAGAGTTCTATATAGAAGATTAAACTGGAAGAGTAGGCACACAGTTATGGCAAGGCTGCATTGCCCAGCCCGAATTAATTTACCCAGAGCGCTTCCTGGGGAGGCTCTTCCTGAGCGTTTGCAGCTGGGGCAGGACCTTCAGGGACTCATTCCCAGGTCCTGTGGCTTCTAAAGCAAAATACTCAAGACACCTGATCTGACACATATTTAAATCAAGGAGGAGGTTTCCATATGAAGCGTATCAAATCCCATCTGATTTATATTAAATGCTTTTTTGGCATGCTTTCTCATTTTATCCAAAAGCCGTTTCTGGGTGATGGCCAGACAGGAAAGCAGGTTCTGTAGAACACTGATTAAAGATGAGGGCATCAGGCAGAGGCTTCACCTTGGGCAAATGCATTCAAGCACAATTCTGAATAAATCAGTTTCGGGGGCAATGGGGAAAAGAAAGCTTCATGTACAGAGGTCCTGTATCAGCTGCAAGACATCCTTAAACTACACAGACCCTTATTCATGGTTAGGGCAAAATAACTCTGAGGTTTAATATACCATTACTGCTACCACATGACCTTAAAACATATGTATGGTCTGGTGGAGTCAATGACACTCTGCTGCTCGTCTCTCTGCATCCTCAGCATGGCAGGGTTTGTATATAAAAGAAGTGAGGGAGTGCACCGATACCAAATTCTGTCACGTGGTAGCAATGTTATTAGGGGTGAAAGCCATCAGAGGCTGCAAGACTGGCACAAGAAATAAGGCTTTCCTTGACTGAGGCTTTCCTAGGGTCTTTGTTTCTCCTCCTTTATAGCTGCAGGACGTAGATCATAAAACACTTTAGGAGCTGGCTATCTAAATTTTGGAGCTGTGCAAAACCAGAGTTTCTTTCAGGGGAACTTTTAGAAATTTTGAAGTCTGGTCCTACTGTGGAGCGGAACAAAATGCTAGCATTTCAGAATTCTTTATGAAGAAAAAATGTTTCGTGTTTTAAACACAAAATCGCTTCATTTTTGCTGTGACGTGTTTAACTACTGTTCTGCGTTCTCCTGAAACAAAAGAAGATAAAATGCATTCTCACAGATTTGACTTTAATAGATTAGCATATTCAGGTAAAACATGCTTCCAGTGCTGTTTTTCCAACAAGCTGTACAAACTGACATTTCCTTTTCAGATGGTTTCACCCTCCCAGATGACGTTACGTGTATCTAAGCATGAATGAACTTTTATACATCACAACACTTTTCTTGTCGTGGGCTTGGGGCACAGGTTTCCCAGGGGGAGGTCAGAGTCAGTTTTCCCTGGTGAAGGCCTGGCAAGTTTGCGAAGCTGGGTTTTCCAAAGAGGTCAGAACCTCATCCCAGAGGGAGGCTGGTTATCCTACAGGGTGTCAGACCAAAGAGCCATGGAAAGACTGCAGTGGCCTTGGACCACATGTGTGGAAGTGTGACATCTGTGTCTGCATTTCTTGATGGGGTTCCAGGCCAGTTCTGACCGGTCTTTGTGTGAATTCCAGCCCAAGGCACCCAGCAGCAGAGGGGCTCATTTGGCTCCCAGCCTTTTCTTTCTCTGATTCTTGCACAGAGCAATGTGTATCTTTGGCTCTGGTCTCTGTTCCCCTTAGACCAGGCATTGGCCAGCTGGAAGCACAAGGAGAAACTATAATAGAACTCAACTAGCAGGATTTTATGTTGTTATTAAACAGCTGTCCAAATACCATGTCAGAGTTGCTTAGAAGAATTCTTTCTCCCAGGTTTTAATGTACATTTCTCAAGCAAGATGATAATCTCACATCTTTATTTAAGGCCAGATTTATTTTGAAATAGTTTAATTCTTTATACTTAAGAAGGATTTGCATGGCTGTAAATGGCAAGTGAATTTGGGTCATTGTGTGGCTTGTGATGCTTTGTTTGGTAAATATTGGCACAGAAGTTCTGATTCCTGTTAAAAATTTACTTCATATCACTGCAAAATGTTAATTGTCCTTTACAATGGGTTTTTTTGAGAAGTGTTTTCTCAAGCATTTGTACAATTCCAGTTTTGTATTGATGTGCTGTAAAAGAAAAAAGTTCAAGGTTTTGCATTTGATCAAGTTATTGATTAAAAATTCCCTATCTATTTTCCCTCTTGGAAGACACAAAAAAAAGAACAGTAGGTCAGACTGTAGTCACAGCTTGGGTGTATTAAGCATAACATTAAGCATAACTTCACCTTTTCAACTTCTTTCTAAAAAATACTGAAGAAATTAGGGACCGATGCCAAAAATAGACGAGCAGAAAATCCGTACCAGGACAGGTGGATTAATTGTAAATGGTAAGCTGGGGCTTAAAAGTCCCTAGTCAAATGAATTGTACTTAGAGTTTCACACACACAGTTACCTTTAAACAGGGAAGCTAAAAGCAGGAATGTGAAATTCCAAATGGTGAAGAATAGTGCCAAAACTTTACCCACCAGTTACCCACAGATCTGCATCAGTGACTCCTCCTCAGTCTGAACTTCCCCCCTTCTCTGATTATTTGTCATTGCCACTATCAGAGAAAATGAAAGAGAGAAGTGCAGTCTGGCAGGGAGGCATTTGGATTTTTTGCCACCTGGACTAAGTCTCTCTTCTGACTATAATAATCTATTTTTGTTCCAAGAAGGGAGTGGTCACAAAACAGAGAAAAGGCCAAAACCACCACAGATGGACACAGGAACCCAAGGGTAGCTGGGGTTACAAATACACATGTAGTTCTCAGAGATATCCTTAACAGGAGCTGGCTAGGTTGGTTACCCTCCAAAAGTTGCACCCAGAATGAAATCTGTGGGTATCAGAGCTCTTTTCAGTATGCTGAATTTTGCCAGATAGGTTTCACCTTGGTGACTGCTTGGAAAGCAAACAAATAAATATCCCCCATTAGGAATGGGCAATCTGGCATAAACGTTTAGTGTTGTGATGTGTGGCAGCCACTAAAATTAGCTGCACAGCTTGGGGAAAGTAGACTTCTAGAGCAAAATCTTTTTTAAACTAAAAGGAAAATCTAACATGTATTTTTAGCGGGTAGAGAAGCACTTTCTGCAAGGTCTGCTCTTCCCCACTTTGCTATTCTGTGTGTATTTTTGTCAAGTTTTTATACTTTGGTGTTTGCCAGGAGTAGAAACATTATCTAGAGTCTGTGCTAGTATAAATAATTGAGTTCTATGAACTGCTGCCTTTTACACCCACAGAGAATCTGGTCCATTTTTTGAAGATACATATGGGCACATTAAAGTGACTAATCTCTAAAGAATGTTCTGTACAGCCGTTGCCCACCCTTCCACTGCTGGGCTGCACATTTGCACTTTTAAGCCTGGCTTCCAGTTTATTTTTGGAATAATAAATAAATAAACTGAATGTGCAAATTCATTCTATCTTCCTGCCCTATTCCAGCTGCAAAGATTTTGCTTTTTGCTTACCCCTTTTTGAGTTATGATTTAATTGTTGGGATTTTTTTTTTTTTAAATGCATATCCTTTTGGCTATCCGGTTCCCAGCTGCAAATTCCCAACATCATATTCAGCATTTTCACCATATGTTTAAAATAAAGAGCCATCCTTTCCCACCCCTTTGGAGAACAGATCACTCCCTACTCCACCAATAAGACAGCGGGGAAGGACTTGCTAGATTTCGCCAGGCACGGAGGGGAAAAGGCAGCGCTCACAAAGATTCTCCTGTTTCTTCCCTCCAGCAGTCCTTCCTCATTGCAGCTGAGCATGGTAGGGAGCTATTCCCACAGGGCCCTGCTTTCAACAGAGTCAAAATTTACATTCTGCTAGCCCCTCTCCTTCCCACATGTGCACACAGAACGGAGATTATTTTATCTCTTGAATCTTGCAATACAGACATTAGCAACTTGTCTGAACAAGTACAAAGAGGACATTTCTTGGCATGAAGTGCTTTTCCACGTTGAAAAAGTGAAAAATCGCTGCATTTACTTACAGCTTCCCTCTCCCTTCAGCATATGGACACTAGTCAAAGAGCTGGAGTCAAAAATCCCATTTTGAAGGTACTGAGAGCGCTGAGGGATGGCTGATGTCAGTGGGAGAGGTGGTTAATGGCTGCCTGGTAAGCAAAGACTCCCATGTCGAGGACGGCCAAACGGCTGGCTCTGCTCCCACCCTCATTGGTCAGAGCTCCACCAGCTCTGTGTTTTGTACTCCTGAGAGCCACAGGATAGCAGGACTTCAGGAGTCATGGATGACAGTGGCCCCAGGCACCCAAACCTTCCTCTTGCAGAATCCTTGGCCAGGATGGTCAGCCAGATCACAATCTATCCATGGGCCGCAAAGCTTCAGCAGCCCCTTTGATTTACTTTCTGCTATTCCCAGGAATTTAGATTATCTGGTCAGCGCCATGCCTTGCATGGGAACTCCTCCCTTAGCAGGAGAGCCTCAGGCTGGCCCCTGGCATATGCAGCAAATTTGCGATGATCTGCGGAGTCCTGGTTTTGCATGCCAAAATCACAGGATCTTTGCATCCCACAAGCATTGCAGCAGGCACCTCAGGCTTTTAGGCACTGTGTGCTTAATGCTTTTGCAGCCCTTGATTAAGTGAAAGAAATTTCATCCTTCACCTTTGAAAAGATCTATCCCACTTTTCTTTCAGAATATGTCCGTTGGCTGCCGACGAATTCCAGACGTAGCAACTCTGATCCTGAATCAGAGACGCCCCTGCTGAATTGCTGTCAAGAGCCACCTGCAGCACTTGCTGTCTTGACATTTCTTGCACTCTTGGCAAGCTTTGTTTCTTTCCCAGCTGCAGCTAGGACGATGAAAAAGAATTCTTTGTGTCCGTGCCGAAGTCCGTAACTCTGGAGCAGAGCCAAGTATTCCCCAGGGTTCCAGACTAGTGACACATTGCATGAACTGTCACAGTTGCGATCCACAGAGATATTTCATTTAAAATTGGATTGTTGTCAAAGGTTCTCTTGGAAAGGCCACACACCTTTGGAAGTCCCTTCCCAGTGCTGGGCAACAGCTGGCCAGATTTATGGACTGTCTATCGATTTTTTTATTCCTCAGGTACAGCTTGTGAAGAGCAGAGATGAGCTGAGATTCTGGGAACACTTTTAAAAGTACAGAGCCTTCAACTACACTTGGGGCAATGCTGTAGGTGACTCACTGGCAGTGTCTGTGTGAGGCAGATTTTCAGGAGCTTGTCAAAGGTATCTGTAAGGGGGAACAGGCTTTATTTGCAGCTATAAAGAAATAATGGACTTATCAGCAGGACACCAGTATATTTACTTCACAGTAAGTAATATCTGGAAAAAGCTAATCTTCACATGCCATAAAGCAGGAAAGAGCTATAGCTTATTTATAACACACACTCTTCTGCAGAGCTAAAAGATCTATTATTGAAATAGCATTTCCTAGGTTTTGTGAAATGAGGGCTTAAAAATTATTTCAGCAAGTAAAAATGCTTAAGGCAGTCTTTCTGTAGCAGGAACAATTCTTCCAAGTCTTTGTGGTTATATCAAGGGGTCATCTGGACCAAGAATTAGTACCTCATAAAATAGTAATTAACAACAAAAGGAGGGCAGATGTGGATTGTTTTGAGCAAAGATACCTGTTACACCTCTCCAACCTCTCTGCCGTCTCAAATTATGACAGAGCAAATTCAGCCGTGGTGTAAAATCAGTGATTTCCATGAGGCTGAATTAGGATTTGAAGTGAGGAGAGTAGAAGTGATCCATTGCTCTTTCTCAGCTAAAAGAAACTGAGAACTGATATTTATATCAAAAATATGGCAATAGTTTTCTGGGTTTCAAATGTATTTACTTAACAACTGTAATTCCTAAAGCTCTTCATCCAGTCTGATGTTTTTCTAGGGAACAGTATGCTATTCCTCTTCTCCTGTTAAACAGGATACACCAATTAGGGTCTACAGCATGGTAAAGCAGGGAAAATTCACTATGAGTTGAGAATCTGGCCCAAAGTGTGCTGAAGAGATCTAAGGGTGTCCCAGACAGCTAGGATACTGCAGTAGGAATGTGTAGTTAGGTGGAAAGGTGTAACTGCATCTTTACAGCCAAATATAAAGTTGTCTGAGTCAGTCAGCTCCTCTGGAAGAGTTAACCAGCCACATGTGGTTCTGGTAAGAACACAGATGTTGCCTCTATAATCTGTAATCTATATGTGGGGTGTTTTTCTGAAAGTAATGCAGCAGCAAAATGTGGAAAAAATAACATAACATTGCCTTCTGCTTTTCCGTAAGTCCTCCAAAGAATATACGTCATCACCAGTTGAAGGTTGTCTGAAGTATGACACCTTGCCTTGGAGTTTCATGTCTTTATAAAGAAATGCAAGGACTTCAGTGTTTGGTCACTGTCGTGCTAAAACCCTGGGTAGCAATTCTGTTCCTCGTTATTAGGCATGCACTTGACAAAAAGGACAGTACATAAAGGGTTGGCCGGCAGGAATGAGATTTGCTTTCCCTTGAAGCTCTAGAAAAGGGGAAAAAATTTCACTTTTGGTGAAATAAATGACAGTTCCCCCTTCACTTCATCGTGCCTCAGATTACCCCATGCCTTGATAAGATCTGCTGAAGCTGGATTCTTTTCATCTCTGTGCTGTGGGTGTGTTGTCTTGGCGAGTTCTGTCTTGCAAAGGGCAGGGCCCCGCTGTCTAAGTAACCTGGTGAAATATCCGAGGGTATCGCAGAGGAGAGCGCAAGTCAGTGTGTAAAAGCACATTAGCAGAGACCATTAACGCTCCTCAGGTAGTGGCTGTGTGTTATTAAAGGTGAGTGGTACGCTGACCCCTGAGCACCACAGAGAGCTGGTACACTGGAAACTGTTCAGTCTTCTTTGTGGGCCTGTTCCTGTAACCTACGGTATAAAGGTCTTTGCATTGCAGTGGAAGAAAATTGCATTTATATAATGAAAAAGAGAGCACACAGTACATTCTGATTCACCAGAGGGTCGTTTGGTGGCTACGGGGGTACACGTGAACCTTGTGAAATACTTAGTTTGCAAACTTTAAATTCTACTAAGGTGCTCAAGTTTTCTGCCAGTGTCATTTACTTCTTTTTTAATTGAAATAATCAGAGAATAAATCACTTTCCTAATTTCCCAAAAACCCAGCTAAAGCAATACTTTGCAGCATGCATGGTTAGTAAAAAGATTTGGGTTATCTGAAAGCAGGACAAGACAGTTTGAAAGCCAGGGAGCAGTCCCAAGGAAATAGCAGCCTTTTGACTCCTGCCAGGGATTCCATCCATCAACAGTGTCAAAACGGATAAAAATAGCACATCTTTCCATTAAAGTTCTGCACGGGGGACGTAAACCAAGGGAACAGGAACCGTGTCAGGATCTGAGGCCGCTCTGGCCGCTGGAGGGCTCCTGGATTTTCCTGGCTGCTTGGAGGCCGGGCAGGTCTCTGTGCCAGTGCTGCTGGCTCGGAGGAGGCTCTCACTGAGCTGGCGGGGATGCTGACACTGTCTCCTGTCCTGAGAACAAGCAGCCAGGAAAATAGACTTCAGCCCAGTCGTGTTAACACTTCCTCTACCTGCACTCCAAAATCAGCTTTTCAGTCCTGAAGTGTCCTGTTCTCCTTTCTTCAACTAGATAGAGTTCCTTTTACTGAACAGAGAACTTAAACATCCGCAACTGCTCTGCTCCCACCTTGCTGTCAGGATTGCTCAGCCAGCCTGGGAAAAGGCATCTGGTTTGGGAACCCTTTGTCGTCATATAGACAGTCAGCCCTGAGTGCATTTTTTCATTCTTTACCAATGAAGATTAGAATTGCTTCCTTGTCTCTACAATGAATAATTAATGTATGAAGGGATTAGCAGAGTGACGTTTAAATTCAGTGTTTTGGAAACGGGATATGAAGTGAAATGCTGGGAACAGAGGCTTTTCAAAAACTTTTGGCTGTCCCCTGCCCTTCCCAGTTAGGACACTTGACATAAAGAGTCCTTGTGTGTGACACTGCCAGGAGCAGATCTGCGCAGACACAGCAAAAGAGCAGAGCTGTGTGGCAGGAATTCTTGGGGCTGCTTTTCCAGTGCCCCACACACAATGCCTGGGAAACTCCAGTGGTACTAATGTTTCGTTAAAAGTCCTTTTCTGGCACATCTTTTAAGGAAAAGGGTCAGGAACCGAACTGCAGTCTCTGAGCAGAGACACGGCAGGTATGTGGCTAATGAGATTCTAGCTGTATACATATAATTAAAAAGAAAAGCGCACAGAGGGTATTATGGCAGCCTCAGAAGAGCTTTAGTGATGGGAACTACTGAATATTGAAATAATATGCATTTCCTAAATCTGGTTGAGACAGATTTCTATGGTTTCAAATTTGCATTACTTGCCCCTAGAAGCTCTAGCTCAGGGTCAGCTCTGTCACACGGTACAGAGAATGACAACAGAAATACATTTACAGAGAATTTCACTGTCCAGTTAGGAGATAATTAAATATGAAGTTGAGTATGAAGAACCAATAAGACAACGCTGACTGCACAGAGAAACAATATGACACAGGTCCATTAGAAACTCCATTACCACAGGCTGTCCAAATGAACCTGCACAGGTTTTCACTTGCTGCTTTTACCTAGTCCTTACAGAATCTGCTAATTGAGGTCTGCATTGACTGGGTGCTTGTGTATAATTAAGGTTTTCATTTGAACTCTACGTCTTCTTGTGGCTTTCTTGCTCACATTTTGCAAAGGGCTTGTCATGTCGAATTTGTCAGCAGTTTCCCAAAAAGCTGAGGGAAGAATGCAACGTGTTCTGCAATTTATGTCCTTTCTCAACTGTAATCACGAAGATTATTCTAACAGAGTCTTCCTCTGCTGAAGCTGTTCTGTTAGAGGATGACTGTACATGCTCTCTGTAGTCTCTCATCCCTCAGGATGTCATTATTCTTAATGTTATAAATATCAGGATAATGACTCAATGGTCTATTAGGCTTTCTTAAACGTTCTAAAGCACAGTGTGGTCAGAAACTGCTTTGAACTTACCACTTCACTGATTTTTTAAAACATACCAAAGCTGAGTTTGACTATTAAATGCATCATAGAAGTGCCAGAGATGCAGCTGATGAAAATCACAAGATCTAAGTTTACATGGAGATTTCACTCTTTTTCCTTGTGGACAGCAAAATGGCAGGCTCAGAGAGCATCTCCTGACGGAGGAAGCAGGCCAACATCTTCATTGCTTTCCTGCCCAAGTTCATTTTCCAGAATAGACACTGATTTCTTGTTGCTCATATGTTCATTTCATCTGGTTTCGAGATTATCCAAATTCTAAACAGACATCTTTGTGTAGTAACACAAAAGAACTTGATTCTGCAAGGAGAGGATCTTCGGGCAAATGTGTAGAAGGACCTGTGCACCTGAAATCTGTCCAATTTTGGACACCAAATCCTAAAATACTTCTGCTTTTCTGCTACAACGCTCTAAGAAAACCCGAATCTTGAACTGGTATTTTGTACATAAATGTTCACCTTGAAAACAGGTCTGTAAAAGGCCCCCTCTTTACAGCAAACTATTTCTGCTTCATTTCTGTGTGAGTCCTTAGCCCTGTTGCAATATGTAATAAAGGGTTTAGCATAAAATTCAAGAATCCAGTTCGGATTTGGAATGAAAGAACATATTCAGAAAGACCATTGAAAACAGGTACTTCCAGCTCCTTTTAAAGAGACACTCTGCAGTGGGGACTGGTAAAGGTTTCTCCTTGAAAACTTAGTCCAACAACGAAGGAACAGGCTGAGATAAAGTGACTCAGACAATTAAGCGTATCCGGTATTTCAGTGAAAGGGAAAAACCCCTGCATAAAAAACGGTAAACGTAAAAGGATTTGCATCCTAAAGACCTTTCGATGATCCTGGGGATGTGTGTTTAGTAAGGGCTGCAGCAGGAATAGCAGAGTTTGGGCAAAGAGTGGTTAAAACTACGTGTTCCCACAAGCTGATTCTGTAACGCTGAGAAATCACTTAGCTCTTCTTGGATTTTTTTCTCTTGTCAGTGATGTGTGCATGGGGAAAAGGAAAAAGCATTTTAAGCCTTAATTCATAAATATTAGTCAAGCACTTTCCGTCCCCTGAACTGTTGAAGTTGTAATTATAAAAGAATAATATTTGAGGACTTCTTCTTTTCCAGTGCTAACCAACAGGTTATGGTTTGGGCCTGAGACTTCCATGGTGGAAAGTGGGAATGCGAAGCAGCTCAGAACTGAGGTGCAGAGCTAAATGCTGAGAACATTTGGAAGAGATTAATGTTGTGTTATTAATGCTGTCCAGGCTAGAAAGTGATGGGAACGGCTGGGGGTGACTCAGCAGTGGGTGGTGCCTTGGATTTCCAGGAGTAGTGTCACCTGTTCAGCTTGCAGCCACTACATCTCACCAGGAATTTTTTTGGTTTCCATCAACACCCCCCAAATGCTGAAACTCCACATGTCATTGCTGATGGACATAAGGATATTTAATGTGAACTCTGTGGCTTTACCTGTTTGGCAGAGGAACCACTTTAACTATTGAGGAGGTGTCAGTAGAAAATTGTGAGACGTTTATTTGAGCCTCTACCATAAGAGTGTTTCCTGAGCCACAGTTCAGGGTCTACCCTGGTGAGAGGGAAATGGAGTTTGCCTGCTGGAAATAAATTAATGGAATGTCTATGAAACAGGAGAATTCCTCCTGTTATACTTCTCCCATTCCAGTCCTCCTCTTGCTGGGGGTCATTTATTATTGCTGCCATGCTTTATTGAAGAGGGTATTTCACAGAGGGAAATGTTTAATGAAATAAAAAAACTCAAGTAGGAGAGTGCAGTGTTGCAATATTTATACTGAATATGAAGTGAATGGACTATAATAAGTGTAAATAATAAAAGAAAATTATATAATTCCTGAGAGAAACACTCTAAACAGTAAAATGTTAAACATGTAGCTCTGTGGTATAAAGGAATGTGCCATGAAATCAGAGAATCACAAGGCTGGAAGCAACTTCAAGAGATTATTTAGTCCATTCCCCTTCCCCCACAACAGTGTACCAAATGTATTTGTCATTCCTGACACAGCTGTCGGGCTTTTTCTTAATTTTCCAGTGGTGATGCTCCAAAACCTCCTGAACCAATCTTGCTGTTGCAGGGCATTTTATAATATGAAGATTTTCATAAATCTTCCTTGATCCAATTCAATCCTTTTTTCCTTGTCTTATCCAACATATACATGAAGAAAGACAATCAGTCTCTTCCATTTCACAGCACTTACTTCTATTAGGTGGGCAGGAATGCACTAACATTTGCATAATCCTAATCCAACATTTATTATTTCCTTTGGGCCATGTCTTCCAGACCTGTTAGGATTTCTGCTGATTTCCTTTGAACTTTATCCAATTGTTACAAGTTTTTACTGAAACACAGCATCCAAGCTGATCATAATATTTTACTGCAGCTTTAATCAGTGTTAACTTGAAAGATATTTTAATGTATCTCACGAACACTGTGGTACTATGATAAATTCAAGGATAACTTGAGCTCTCTTTGTGATCCCAGGTCTCATTGCTCCACAAGTAAATTGAATTGATGTGGCATGATTTCTTCCTCACAAATTCATGCTAGCATTTTATTCCTCTCTTTTTCTCAGAGACAGTCCCCTCCTTATCCATTCGGAGATTTGGGGTTCTTTTCCCTAACAAAGTATACCATTCATTTTTGTTTGGAAGTTCTGTTTGTTTCGCCTTTTTATTTAGTCCTGTATTAAATAGCACTGCTGTTTATTTGCATCAGTGTAGGGGAAAAAGAAAATGCAGACCTCTGCATGTACCCTGACAAAAATGCTTTTAAATGTAAAACAGAGAATGATAGAATTAAGTCTGATATGATGCAGAGGCTTTTTAAAGGAGACCTTACTTCTGTGCAGTGGGAATTAAAAATGAGTGGAATCTCACATACACAAGAGCCTCGTGGCCCACAGGACTGGCACATCAATCCCCAAGAACAGTTTTCCTCCCGTTGCCCACTTTGGAAGGGCAACCTCCACACCCAAATCAGAGATGGCATGGTCGAGATCTAGCAGCCCTTTTTCAGACTGTTATTAGTGCCTTTTTTCTCCTTACTCTACATTGGCTTAAATCATTTTTACTGCTTTTGTTCTGTGTTTTGTTTGCTTGTGTTTGGCAGAACTCTCACGGCATCCTGATTCCCTGGAGCGTGACTTTGGCATTGCACATGTGCTGCTGTTGGCTGATCTGACTTCAGGCTTTAGAGCAATGGGGGGGTTTTCTTCATGGAAAAGATAACATGAAATGTTTGTCATCAGATCTCTAAAATCTGTGTAGTTTGCTGTGTTATGCTCATGAAAAGATTTGAAGAAGGTACTTTTCAAATATACCAGTTCATTTGTGGGGGTAACGGGCATAAGAGCATGGCTCCCTGAACTCCTCGAGAGGAGAAACACCAGATCTAATGGCTTTTCAGAGAGGGATTGTGTCGTGCCAGCAATGTGAGCTTGGTTTGGGAAGTATAAAACCTTGTTGTACAACCTCTGTAATCACACAGAAACTGTCACTTGTTTGTGTGCTGATTCCTCTTGCCAGGTAGGCAGCTCCTCCTCAGCCCCGAGTGACAGAACATCCTGTTCTCCCTGTTCCAGCGGCACAGTACCCACATGCTCGTTTGCATTCCTAGATATTCATTATCATTTACAAAACAAGACAGTTTTCTGCACAGATAGCTTTCATCAATACAAACAAAAAAGAGCTGGAGTTGTCAAAATTCATCCTTTTGGCAGCTTCCCACACTTATGCCAAAAGAGAGTAAGGATTGAAAATGCATGAAGGTGATAATAATAATAATGAGAAATCAGAACTTTCTGAAATATTTATCATTCTTATGAGGAACCAAAAACAAGATAAGTAAGTTGATATATTCTGAATAACTTCTTGGTGACTTCAAGCAAAAAAAGGAGAATGTAAAGAGTTGTCACAAAAATCTAACAATGACAGGTACAACGAGTCTGTACTAGAGAACAATTTGAGAAAATCTGGGGGTATTTTTCCTACATATGCACAGTCTTCAGAAAGCATTATCATCTTTTCTTTACCCTTGATCCAGGCTGCTGCCTTGGGCGAGTTATTTGAGCTCTCCGTAACCAGACTGCCAGCCTGGCTAGAGATGGTAGCACAGGAGCAAAATGTTGGCCGTTCTGTGGCCTTCTCAACCTGACCACGGATGGAGCCACCCCTGGGAGCCAGGTGCTGTTCACAATGGAAACTGCAGCCAGTGCCACAGCTTACTCTGTTCTTTCTCTCACCTGCTTGCAATGACCTGTACTTTTACAGCCAGGGACTTTCCCACTGGGGTTGCTAAACCACCACAGGTTTGCTTATCCAAAAAGCACATACATGCTTCCCAGGGTGTGGATTTAATGCGTTCAACTACCATTATTAAAATCTTTTTGTGTGTTTCGTCATGCTGTGCTGGGCTGGCATGGTGAATGCAGCCACAGCTTGCTCTCTGCCCTGCTAATTTCCTGGGTAGATCAGGAGTCAGGCTTCCCCAGGAGAAACATAGAGCTGGGAGGTTTTGTTCACAAAAGCTGATCAGCAATTTCCAGGGAGCGAGAAGAGAGGTCACTACAGAACTTCTATTCTTTTACTGACTGAGTTGGAACAGTCAGTTCAAATGAGCAAAGGCAACAGGTAAACATTCAGAAATAGTTTTATTCACAGAAGTGGTTGTTCCATAGCAGATTTTTTGACTTGCAAGCAATGACAACATTGTCTTGCATGTGGAGAAGAGTGGAAAAAGTGTCCCTCTTTATCCTCTAGCTCCTTGGCATCTCTGAGCCCTTGCTAAGCCTGTCCCATTGTAACCTGGGCACTCAAACTGGACAGCACACATTAGATATGGTGCCAGCCATATGTATCTGCGCGTGCATCCTGCCTTCCGGGGGATCTGCAGAGGTGTGCTGGAATAGAAAAGAGCCTGGAAGACACTTTGTCCCGAAGAGCAGAGTACCTAACCAGTGTTTTTCCCCTCTAAGTGAATCTTCCCTTCCCTCCAAAGAAACTGCAGCATCTGAAGGGCTGCCTCTGTTTAGTCCACAGATTGCTGTGCTCCAAGGATGAGTCAGGTAATCCCTTTATATAATCTGTAAATTATTTGGTCATGTTCTGCCAAGCCCCATCTGGGTAGAGGGTTGGCCTTTTCTATCTTCGTATTTTAAAACCTCTGCCTAAGCTGCCAAGGATACTTTGCTGCAACATAAATATTTACAGTACTATCAAGAATATTCCCTGTTTCCCCCCTCATTTGTCTCAACTCCGCAAACACACTGTGTTTGCACAGTGTGCCTGGCCACAGCGATGTGCCTTGAGCACTCCACTCGCTCCAGCTTTGCTTTAACTCTGGCTTTTAATTAGAAAGATTCTCCTAGGAGGTATCTTGTCTGCTGTAACTACTAATCACAAATACTGCAAAAAAACCCCTAGGCTTGAAAGAGAATTTTTCTTTTATTATTATCTATTTAGTTTGTTGTTCTACCTAGCATGCATACTAATATTTTTCACAGTTGGATAACATAAGAAGTAGAAGCAATTTGACCTGATAGTTCTCAAATGAAACACTCTTCTAACATACTCAGTGGCCCCGAGCTCTCCCTTTCCTTGTAAACAGTCCCTTTATCTCCCAGATAATGAGGTCTCACCCAATGGTGCCAGAATTGCACCGTAAGTGGCTTTATAGAACAGAATTCTGTGGAAAAGAAATCCATCTGGGTAGAAGAACTTGGTACCTTTATAGGCACTCAATCATTTTCTCCCTTAGGGATTGCTTTCTTGATTGGATTTTATAGGTTTTAGCAGCTTTTAAATCTGTTGATGCAGTCTTCTGTCTTGCAGAGATGCTAATGAAACCTGGTTCCAATAAACAAATACAATGGCAAGAAAGAGCTTCCAACTCAACTACTCAGGCAGGGTAATTGTTCGTGGAAGTGCAGGATGCAAAGTAGGGGTTATGGGGCAGGGACAGCCACCGCACTAAGCAACGTCCTCAGTGATGGTTTGGGAGCAAATGCTGAGCCATGGCTGATAAAATGGGACAGCGATATAGACTCTGGAATGGGAAATAATGGTAGGACAGGGAGGTTGTACGGTGCCATCTGGAACTTTGGGAAGCTGGAGCTGTGTATATAAAATACGATTTAATGCAGCCACATACAATGCTGCTCATCTATCAGTGAGAAACATAACTCATTGTAATGTCTACAAAATATCCTAAATTTTTTTGAAAAGTAGTAGGTAGAACACTGGAACTGATTTTACCTTGCAGCTATCACCATATTTTTATTTACATTTAATTTCAGTTGGGTTGTACATAAACTCTGTGAGGAGCTACGTGTGTCCTGCTCCATGTCTGGTAATTCCTAAAACACCTCAGACACAAGAGAATTTAAAACGGTTGTGTCCAATTTTTTTTGCTGCAAGACTGGAGTCTGTAAGCTTGAGTCCTCACAGTAGAGTGGTGCTGAAATAAAATCTACTTTTTACAAGTTTCATACCTAGGAACACAAGATGCACATTGTTTATGCAGAAACACAGTACACAAATTACAAGTTGGTGAAGATCTATTGTGGAATGATTGATAGGACTTCAGTTAAAGATTTTTAATGACTTACTGTTGTACATCAGGCAGTAATGAGTGGGTAGTGTAGGACCCAGGCCTAATTAATTAGCAGAAAATCATAAGCCATGAATATATGCTTAGAATTAACTGAGTAAAAAAGAAATGTTCTTTGGTATTTGGTGGTTTAGAGTTTAGTAATGAGATTGTAAATTTGAAATCAATTTTCTGTAATTTATTATCTGAACCAGATGAAGTCACTAAAGAACATGAGTGCTTCCAGTAGTTTTCAGAAAGGAGCTGGATAGCCCATAATAGAAAATGTCTGATTCTATGTGCTATTCCTGCTATCAAACGGACTGAGAACAACAGCTTCATATAGTAGATCACACATTTTAGTGGTGCTGCTGTTCAAAAAAAGGAGAAGCATGAGGATTGGGCTTCTCTCACAGCTCTCTGCGTCACCCGGCCCCAACGTGCGCCTTAGGTTCTGCGTCCCTAAAACTGGAACAGCACTGTCCATGTTTTTAAGATTCCCCATAAAAGACAAGCGGATGAATTCACCTCACGCCGCCGCTGGGACTGGGAGCCCAGGAATGTGCCGACTCTCCCCAGCGGTCACAGACCTGGCACAGAACAGCAAAGGTGGGAAAAGGCTGGGAAGGGAACCCAGAAGCTCCACAGTACTTCAGCCACATGTGGGCAGCCACAACCATTAACTTCCTGCCAGTGGTTTGCCAATTTCCTTCATTCTGATGTGCACAGACCAACCTCCCCAGTGCCTTAGCTAAGGTTTCCTCTTCTGCCTGCCACAGGTTCCTTCCAGCCTTAACAGCCATTTCTTCCCTGTGAGGGTGCTGAGGCCCTGGCACAGGGTGCCCAGGGAAGCTGCGGCTGCCCCATCCCTGGAACAGTTCCAGGCCAGGTTGGACAGGGCTTGAGGCAACCCGGGACAGTGGAAGGTGTCCCTGCCCATGGCAGGGGTGGGACTGGATGAGCTTCTAGGTCCCTTCCAACCCCATAACATTTTATGATGAACTATTCTAATGTGTATTTTCATTATAAATAAAAAAGGATAAATACCAGCTGGTTTTAGCAGACATACACACGTTAGATTTCCCCACAGTGTTTTTACCTGCATTTCTGGTGCAGAAATTCCCAGAACTGGCTCACTCACAGGGTGTCTTTCACTGTACCATCTACGCCACAGGACCACCTATCTGAGGCTGTACTGGACTCAGATGGGAGAGCATTTGAGACCACTTTCTGGCACTGGAAATTTCTCCTGATACCACATATTCTGTCATCTGAAGTTAAAGAATGGTCTTACATTAAAATCTTTCTCTTTTAATGTCACTGTCCTTACAAGGTCTCACAAAACTTTGTAATCTCCCTTACAATTTTTTTCCCACACCGTTTGTCTCGTACTGCTTCATTTTTCTCTCCCTGCCACCATTCAACAAACACATGGTGGTTTTTCTTCCTGCTGCCTCACAGTGCATTCTGAGGAATATAAGATGCTGCTGCTTGCCAGTGGTAATAAAGAAAAAGCTGGTTAATATCAGTAGTATAGGGATGTTTTTAACTAAATGCTGGCTCAGAAAAGAAAGCAAAAACTTCCGAGTGAAATGTCCTTTCTATAGAAATACCCAAGCTAGATTATGTCTTAAATGTCTGCCTTTTAATAATAATAATAATAATAATAACTCAGTTGCTTGAGTCATGAACTGGAAAATAGCTAGGGTTGTAAGGAGATGATATGAACAACATCTCAGAAAAAAAACATCTTATTTAAAAATATGAGCAAGGGTATACTGAGAAGAGCAGAGAAAATCCTTTGAGAAAGGTTTCATAAATATTCATTACAATAAAGCCAGAAATTTGTTCATTGTTCATTGCTTCTAGCAATGCCTTTCTCACAATTACTAACTTTTAGTTAAAATAAATGTCTGACTGCCAGACATTCGTGGGCAATAGGTAGACGTAATCAACTTATTTTTGTTTGATGATGTATTTAAGAACAAGTACATAACAGGGATGATTGAAAGCAAAAAGGTATTCTTAAAAAATTTTATTAATATTTTTGGGTTTCAAAATCTTTCCAAAAGTTGCAGAAGTCTTAGTCTGAGTAACGGAATCAGAAACAATATTATTTGGCACAAATTATTCAAGGAAATGCCACCTTTTGATAATCTTCTCACATAGTTCTACCTTGGACTTTACTCTGCTCATGAATAAATAGTTGGTAAAACAAGTTGGGATATATGGATCTGACATTTTTGTGCTTGAACTTACTCACTGGTCAGAGCAGGGCAGATACGGAGCGTGTCAAATTTTCTTATGCAAATGTTGAGATTGTAGCAAAATGCTTCTATCTCATCAATTCAGTATTTCAGCCAAAATCCCTGTCCTATGATTTTGATTCAAACATATTATTTATTCTCTTTAAAATCTCCCAGTGGTTTGGCCCAATTGCTCCAAATCCAAGCAAATCCAGTTTGATGAAGCAAAGTAAAAAAACTTAAGAACTTGTGAAAAGTGTGGTTTGCTTTTTTTTAACCGACTCACCGCTGTGACCATTCCAGAAACATTCCTGTCATTAAGGTCTGGCTCTGTCTCTCAAAGCACACCCCATTTCTGCCAGTGCAAGAATCTAACTGCCTGTGGATTTACTGTGTGGTGAGCATGCACTCTGATAATTAAATTATGTTTCTTTTCAAAGATAAAAACACTTCATGCATCTGACATAGCACCAAGCCCTTCTGCTAAAACGGAAATTAGCCACCAGCTTCAATTTTACCCTTGAGTCTTGCCACATATTTTGCTTTTCAGACCTGACAATATGTCTCGTGCTCAAATTACTCTATAAAAAAACTGGGACAGTTTCTTTTTGGTGCATCAGAATCAGGAAATGACTACAGAGTGATCATATTGCTGTAGAAATCTGTCTAGGTGCTCCATTTTGGCTGGGACTGCTGTGTGCTAGGGAACAATCCTTGGTCCCCCAGGACAGGAGAGGAGCCTAGATTCGTGAGGGAAGAATTCCAAATCAGTTGTTCAAATATGAGCTAAAGCAACATGTGATGTCTCTGCTGAAGAAACAGCCTTTGCTTTTTGGTACCCTGAACTGGTGTGCCCTGGCCCACAGCGAATATCTAACACTGTTCCCTCTCCAGAATCCCTGCATATCCTGCTACTGAAATAAAGGAAAATACCTTTGCCTAAGCACAACTGTTCTGAACCTCTCACAGCAGAGAGGAGTAGGTACAGTAAATAAGTGTCAGAGTAAGTAGCTGTCTCTCTCTCTTATATAAATAAGTGGGACACTGGCGCCAGAGATGTTTTACTAAACTGGTCTGTAAGTCAGTTCACTTCTTTATGTGTAGTTTTCATGCTTGTGTATGGGTCAGTCTTCTCTGTTTCTAAGGCAGATTTGCTTCTGATTTCAGCTGAGCTTAACACTTTCTCAAATGGCTCTCCAGGAAGCAGGGGAGGTCCTGAGGCTCGGTCTGGATTGTCGGAGGCACACAGGCATTTCTCTGGGTGATTTCAACCGAGGCAGGAATTCTGTAGGTGGCTGCTGAGCTCATCTCACCGTTCATTGCTGCTGACAGGGAAATTCTCTTTCCTCACCACTGTGCAGCCTTCCTCTGTATCTGGCACTGTCACATTCATCCCATCTGATGTAGGAGAAGGTGGCAGTGTGAAAGCCGCCATCTGTGGTGGCAGAAGTTCTGACTGTCCCAGCCGTTTCAGAGACCTTCTCTAAATCTCTTCAAGTAGAAGAACATCTAAACACTTCAATTTGGCTTCATAGCAGTAACATAAACTCCTCTTTTCTTTCTTCTTCTCTCCTTTTTTAAGCAGAGGAAAAGCTTGGCTGAGCTTTCTGTTTGCTTCCCAACTTTGCTGTCCACACTTTGCCCTCAGCTTTTTACCACCCAGACAAACGCAAATCCCCAAGAAGTTACACCCAGTTTGTTTTCTTCCCCTCCTTTTGTCTTTTAACAAAAACTCTGCTGGCTGCACAGTGGCAGAGCTCAGGTTTGAATAGAAGAGCCTCCACCCAGCTGGTGCCACAAGGGGAAGGGTGGTCTTGGACTCACTTGCAGGTTCACTGTAATTTTCAAAAGATCACACTGGGCTGACAGTCTGCTTCAACTCACAGCAGTTATTAATTCATTAGCCCCCTCATTTAATTACCGGGGTGCTTCTCGAATCCTCCAGAGCAGTTAAAAACTTCCCTAAAAGTTTTCAAGACAGCATTTTTTGACTTGTGTTTTAAAGGATGTGGTTCTGCCATATCCTTGAGCCCAAATGAAATTCTCAGTTCGCAAATGCAAGTGTAGTTCTTAGCGTGGATTTCTTACCAGAGGGTAGGAATAAAATCAGTTGTGATCAGGGTGCAAAGAATCATAAGGCTCTTGAGCTCAGGTTGCATTCTTGGTCAGATTTGGTGACCGGAAGATTGAGTACAGAGGAGTCAGACACATCAAGCTCCAGGACCCTCAGAGGTTTCTGACACTTCCAAGGTGTGAGCCTCTTTCAGGACTGCTTTGAAAGGTCACTCAGCTCTGCAGCTTAACTTTCCATTGCCTTTTACACACTCCTGGTGCATACAAGCTCTTTCTTGCTCTACCCACTGTAGTGAAATGATTGTTTGCCCTGTGATACGGTTCCATGTAAGTTACCCCAAGCAATCTGTGTTCTTTTAGGCAGCTGCCATCCCTGGAGACCAAAAAGCTATCTTTATTCATGGAACAAAATCAATGTAATAACCATCATGGTCCTTCCTATTTACTTGCTTTACTACACTCCTGATTCACAGGGACTACCGAATATTGTTCCCAATTCCATTCCTTATCTAACCTCTGTGCTCTGAATGATGACAAGTGTAACACTTAAACTTTGTCATGCACCCTCCAGGAATTACATTTACACCTCTCAAATGATTTTACATAGACTGGAAGTGATATTTGAAACAGTGTTACGTTATAGGCAACAGCCAGTCAAAAAGGTCAGTAAAAGAATTTCAGGTTCATTTCGTAACAAAGTAGACAATACATAATCCTGTTGTGCTTCACCCCTTTCCTTCATAACATATTTAAGAACGTTGTTTTGAGTTAAGCAAAGCATGGAACCTAAACCCAGAAATTGCATCTAAAATCTGGCTTCTTAGGAATGAAAACAAGGACGTGAATGTTGAGTCATTTATTTTTCAGTAGATTATCATCTCAGCAAATTGATTGCTTTTGAGAGCATTTCAAAAGGTTACTAAAGCATTTTGAAGCAGCAGAGACATACTGAAATTTGAAAAAACATATATACTTTTTTTTTTTTTGGAAGACAATCACCTGCTATAACTTCATAGGACATTTCTGAAGGATTTCTCTGCCACTGGAAATAAAAAAACAAACAAAAAAAAAACCCAAAAAAAACCACCACAAACAAAAAAAACCCCACCCAAACCAAGTAAATTATGGCCTGGAAAATCCCCCTTAAAAGGATGTTTTATAACTGATGATTTAAAGTCAAGTGGGATCCATCGCTTGTGGGTTTCCCATAAAATTATGCATTTTGCAAGTTGCTTTATTTTTTTTTCACTCACTGTGGTATTTTTTCAGGATGCAGGTGCTGACCCAGCCTATAGCAAGACCACAGCACAGAAAACTCAGTGCATCTTGCTGTTCTTAGGGAAACTGCACATACATTCAAAAGGAGTGAAAAATAAGCATTGCTATGATTAATGATCCTCAGTTGTTGGAGAGGATGTATGAGACTGATTTCCTCTGGCACCTGCAACAAAAAGCAAGATGGGATAATTTTATTATTAACATAGATTCTTATATTTGTCTGCACCCTCCTGCTGTGGTAAACTGCAGCTCCCTTTGGGATTGTTAAATCCCAGCAAGGGAACTAAGGAAATTAAAAGAAATTAGAAGAAATAAACCCATGCTGAAAATCCTTCTGGATTCTGTTTAACTCAAAGGTGACCCTGACTTTTACAAAAGGGAGGAAATTGCTTTAGGCTCATATTCTAACTTGCACTGGAGGAATCTCTGAAGGCCTGGAGTTTTCACTTTAACTGGGTAAACATGCAGGGATCTATCTTTTGCACCTGCCGAAATGTATTGGAAATCCTGTGGCAACAGGTTTTTTGGCAGAAGTCACTATTTACTTTCAGACATGACCAGACCTAAGAAACGCAGAGGTGCAGAAAAATCAAAAGGAGAGGGGAAAAAAGGCAAGACAGGTTTTGAATCCGCAAGAAATTTGCTTGTTGCCTTTTGAGATACCTCAGACTGGTTTATACTGCACCTTGTCCCACTCTGAGTGGGTTTTCTATTTGTAATACAGTCTGGCAGTCTCCCACGGCTCACTCATATTGTCATTCCCAAGTGGTTTATTCCTCCACACTTGGCTCCAAACAAGCAGAAAAGGGATAACATAAAATAGATCTCTAGCCTGGTATAGAAGAAGTAAGGAGAGACTTACACAATCATAATTTAAGTGTACTTTCTTGAAAAAATGCAGAGTGGGAATGTGCAGAATGTCAGTTTTT
Organism: Corvus cornix cornix; assembly: GCF_000738735.6. Classification (NCBI taxonomy): domain Eukaryota; kingdom Metazoa; phylum Chordata; class Aves; order Passeriformes; family Corvidae; genus Corvus; species Corvus cornix. The sequence continues at coordinate 2,392,392 of NC_046334.1, read as the reverse complement.
GGGCATTCAAGTGTTGGAGAGAAATGAGGGAGTTTTCTCACCAGGAGGGTTGGAAAAGCATCTCTCATAATGGAACAAGAAGAGTTCTGGTCTTCGAAGCAAAGGTGTGCCTAGGTAATTTCTTGGAGAATTTCAGTTTACCTGTGTGACTGACACACTTGGAGAATGTGCTCTGCTCTGAGTGCGTCGCATAATCTCACCAAGGTAACACAGCCATGGTTGGTACTGCTCCCACGTGAAAGAATTAACTGAGATAACTCACTCTGTGCCTGTGGCAACTTTCAGTTGTTATTGTTGAAAGAGTGAAAACATTTGTGAACACTCTTGTATGTACAATTCCGGAGCCTGAATCACTACAGCATTTGTCTGGGTTTATTTGGCATCAGTTTAAATGTTCTGGTCTACAGCATTTGTTTATTTGCTGAACTCTTGTCCTAAACTTCCCAAAGAGACCACCGATTTCCATTCAGTCATTCAGTTGCTTTTCTGAAAACCAGCACCACTGGGGATTCAGGGAAGAATACAGTAACAGTGAAAATTTCCATGCTTGCATGGATTTCTTTAAATTCCCGTTGTCATCCACCGTGATAAGCAAACTCACAGGCCGAGACTGAGTATCCAAAGTCGGCCAGGATGTTGCAGTGGAACATCCTAGACTCTGCTGCAGTGGATTCCCTAAAAGGAGACAAAGATGGTTTTACAGTCCAAACCCCAAAAGGTTTATTAGAAATAAAAATAGAAGTGATTTTAAATAGATCTTGAGAGAAACAAGATCTTTATGCACAAGTCTCTCCCTTGCACAGAGCAAAAAATGGAAGCTCGGGGTTGTACCCAGCTTTCCTACAACCCTGCAGACATGCAGCTGCTGAAGTGTTGCAGTACTCCTGTTTCTGCAAGCAGCTGCAAGGAAGCCAAGAGCTGTTTGCTGAAATCCTGAGAGTAACAATTATGTTAGGGACCTGCCAGGGAATTGCTTTCTGCTTGATAGCATACACTGTCTTGCCCAAGAGCCGCTTGGAAGAAGGCATTTCCTCTGTCTCTGGCACTGCCAGCACCTGTTACTACATTTCTTCAGGGCAGCTTTACTGCTTTCGTGTTCAATTTCCTTCCCAGTGCATGTCCAAGGAAGATCTGCCTCAGGGAAAAGCAAAATTCTTCCCTGCTATTTCTCATGATGCTGGCAAACACCTGCTTTATGTGCTTTAGAATCTGATCTTACTTGCCACTCGAAAGTGCTTTCTTCAAGGCGCATCTAAAGAGCTGCTGATCATTTTTATCTTTTCTTTACCTCAATTTTACTTGAAGCCATTTGTAATTTCTCCAGCGAGAGAGGAAAATCTGATGCTGTGGTTCTCATCCCTGAAGTCAGGCTTGTGTCAGCCTTTCCATTATATAAACCCTTATTTTGAAGAGTTTCAAATTCAGCTATAAAAATTCAGTCTAGGCTGGAAACTGGCAAATTAGGTCTTTGCATGGAATGTTTCTTTTAATTAAAATATAAAAGAACTGCATTCAATCGCCTTTACGTTTCTCAAGTCCCTGAAAGACCTGTCAGGCTACACTTAGAATGCTCTTTCTACGCTTGCAAGATCAATTTTCAGAGATACTGAGTGCTTTTATCTCTCAGTTTGATGCAATTGCTCAGTGTTAGATTTTCTGTATTTTTCTAAAGCATTTTGTTCGTCAGGTTTTTATTTTCACGGTGTCAATCCACTTACAACAGTTTAAAAGTTTTAACAGTTTTCTTTCCTCTTAGTAGTATATTTACACTAGGAATGTACATTACTTTCTTATTCACTTCTCTTCCTATGCTATTTTTTAATAAAAAATTTAAACTTTTTGTGTCGTGCTGTTCTAACTATGACCATTGATTCCTACAGCAAAGTGGGACAGGGATAATTTAACTGACTCATTATTTTCATGGTGAAGAGTTCTTCTTGCAACCTTGTTTACTGCCAGATTTTACCTAGTAATTCCGTTCACAGTAAAGTGTGAAGGACGGGAGGGATAATGCCGATCTTCTTGTTCTGGCACATCAAAAATCACTGTAGGTCAGATGCTGAGGGAGGTTTTACTCTGTTCTCGAAAAAATCACTGGGGATTAATGTGGAAGAAATGGAAGAAAGGGGAACTTTGCAGTGAAATGCAATCATTGATTGCAAAAAAAATCCCAACATATATATATATATATATTCTTCTGTACTGGACTTCTGCCTTGGTTAGGTGATGCCAAGTTTGAAAAAAGTCCATAAAACATGATCTTTATTTTACTGGTTTTTTCTGTATCTGAAGTTGGTACCTCCACATTAAGTGGAGATGTGTTTTACACAGAAAAACACGGAATCACTTGTAGACAAAGGAAACAAGCCATGAAATTACCCCTGAAAATGGGCTAAATGCCAAAGGAGTGGAGGTTGCGATTCAGTGAGCATTTAAGCATATGCTGAAGTTTATCCCTTTCCACTTATATAGGCTTAACTTTAAGTATGTGCTCACATCCCTTTGAAATCACACGATTCAATGCCTTGCTGAATGTAAATTACTCAAACCGTAGTGGGACAACTGATAGGGATTACATTTTGCAAGATCAGTAAATGCATATTAATACAGATTACAGGAATGTAAGCTATATTAATACAGGTATGTACTTGCTGTCTCCAGAGAATTCCTCTTTGCTATATATTCACCTTTTTACGGTAACTGTTTTATAATGCCAATCTCATTATAAATATCAGAGATAAAACTTCACTTCTTAATTGAAAACCATTGTTTTTTCCTCAGTACAATTCTATTTTTAGCCCTGAAGTTTTATATTTCTCTTCTTTTGCTAATCCATATCTCCCTGGCAATATCCTCGTGTTCTACTGTACTTCAAACAATTTGGCAACTAAACGAGTGTTTGAAGCCGATTTAATTACATTAGCCTGAGTTGCCAATTAGATATTTGTAGAAGGATTTTGCTGAATGCTGCTTCTTGAATAGCTGAACAAGGCACACTGGCCCTGAGTTATTCCGTTCCTGCCAGACTTACAATAATGTAAACTGAACCTTTCTGCAGGCAGCCACTCCACACAAAGGATAAACAGTGGATGCGCTTTAACTCCAATGCCCTCTTGTTGCAATCATTTAAAAAGATAAACTTCCAAGAAATGTCCTCATTTAGTTGTGCTTTGCTTTCATTTTCATACGAAGCCTTGGCAGATTGACCAATTTTTGAGACGAAAATTGGATAACTTAGAGCAAAGGATGGGAAGCCAATTTGCTAAAATTTTCTTCCAACTATTCACTCAGAAACAACATATCAAAAATTCTTGTTTATTCAAGTTAGACAGAGATAATGAGCAAGGACAGTCCTCATGAAGGCCAAGTTGACTGATTTCCTAGTTTATATCTAGGTTTTAGGCAGAGTTTCAAGAATGGGATTGAAGTCAGGTGTAACATCCATTCAGGCTGTCAAATGATAATGCTCTGATCCCACTAAGAGCTTTTCTCCTAGTAATTCCCACTAAATCCCACTCTAAAACCCTAAGGGCTAACGACTGTTCAGCAGTTCTACAAAGTTCAACTTTTAGGAGGCTGGCTATGAATTTTGAAGCCTATCTGTGGGTGTGTATTTACGAAATCTTTTACCTCAAGCAATCATGACTCTGTTATTAAGTCCGGGCAGCCGCTCTGTAGCTTCAATATATTGCTGTAGTTCAAGTTCAGATATTGACATGGCTCTAAAGGTGCTTGGAGTCATAGCAAAATGAATAAATTAGTATTTTGGCAACTAGTATGAAACCTACGGAAGGAGAAGACCTTTATGTACTGCATTAGGTACTGCTGCTCCTGTTATTCTCTGGTACTGCTGCTCCTGTTATTCTCTGGTACTGGAAAGTTTGTCTTTGGAATGGTGCACTGACAGAATCAGGAGCTTTGAGCTTTGCACAAAGACACAAAGCAGAGCCAGAGGTGGTTATATAAATAGCAGTGGCTTTTGTGGGTCCTTTGCTCTATTGCAGCTCTGCCGGTTGAAGTGAGAGTTTCTCATCTCTGATCTTTTGGCAATATCCTGCAAAGAGCCACCCCATTGTATCGCACGGGCTGTTGCTATGGAAACAATAATATTTTTAGTAGGGCCTTTCAGCTGAAAATCTCCGGTTTCTAATGAACGCTGCCGGATCCTCGCAGCACCTGTGGGGCAGGTCAGGGCTCCACAAGTGGCAGTGGTGAGATAGTGAGGGCTAAACGATTTCTCTAAACCCACCGGCAACACTCCCCGCGGAGCACAGTCCCCATATCTGGGCTCCAGCCCTTGCTGCAACTGCCCTCCTGAGCACCTTTTCCCTGTGAATGGGAGCTAGTGTGCAGTTCAGGGGGAGACTTCATAGCTAAAGAGATAAGCTGGATCTAAGTAATAATGCCTGCTACTGCTTGCTACTTGATTTTTTTAAAATTAAGAGTAATAATAACAATAAAGTTAAATGGGGTTTTTTTCTCTGTCTGTTTAAAGAAATGTGAAAACAGAGGAAGTATTCTGATGAGAGAAAAAAAATCCTTTAGGGTATGTTATTTGTGGATTGGTACTATCCTCACACCCTTTTCTTCCTCGGAATAACTTTTTGTTGATGGATCTTCTTTTGCTCACCAGCTCTAGTCCTAATCCAATGTATGTAATTAGAGCTTGCACAAAGGCCTGTTTCCCACTGTTCTTCATTCCCTGTATGCAACGCCTGGTATTTCTGGTACAGACAGGATGTATCACAAAACGTGTGCCAGTACAATCACTGCTAATGTGCAACTCCAGCACCAGTTGCTGTAGATGATACAGAGCAACGTATCTTACAGGCTGTGAAACCTGTGTTGCTGGTACTTTTGGTTATTTTCACAGAGCACGTTTCATTTTTAAACCAAATTCCTGCTACCACCCTAATTTCTCTTTCCAAAAAGAGCAGCTTGAATTTTCTCAAAACTAGGAATAAGTGGGCTATAGAGGTCACTTTATGCTCTTACAAAAATGATTCCTGAAAACACCCCCAAAACTCCCAACTAAGTTGGCAGCTCAGGGGCTGAAGTGACTCCAAAACATAGCAAGAACCAGTTACAAAGCAGCATTTTGGCTGGAACCCAAGGAATCTGTCAGCTATTGTGCAGGAAATGTGGCTGTCCTCCTGGCGCTGACTTAAAACAGAAAATTGAGGAGATACTGAGGACTGGGAAAGTGATAATTTTATCTGGAATGTAATGGCCAAATTCTGAGGACAGCATGTAAGTGTCTGTAGAGGGAGGAAAAGAGACCTTACTTCAGAATGACCTCATCCAGAAGAAATCCGAGTGCCATATGTTCCCTTTGGCCTGCATTTGATACCATAAAGACTCTTAAGATACATGCAAGGAAGAGAGGGGGTGGCTTCTCTTTTTTAGAGGAAGAAACATGTAACGAAGTAGCTGTAAATCTGCGTCTTGGTTTGTTCACGCTACTTTTAATCAGCTCCAGAGGTTTCCTCAGATGTAAAATGTAACAATTTTAGCTGGAAAAAGGGATGTATCCTATAGCAACAGCTTACTGTTTTCCAGTACTGTTCTCCAACCACAGACCGTCTTATACATAGCAAGCAAAGACCAAGGCAGAGTTGTCTTTTGATAAGCCTGGAAAACAGTGGCAAAACAGATTCCCACAATATTGGGAGATTTGGTTAAAGTTTTTCCACTGATTTTGCAATCACCCTTAATGAGTTATAGGAATATAATTTGTGATGTAATTTTTTTCTCCTTTGAGTTTAAATCCAACTACTGTTAAAACAATGATAAGTGGAATTCAACTTTGGTTCCAAAATATTTCTGTAATATGGGAAAGGCCTCTGTTCCCATTCCCTTTTTAAAATGAAATGGCTTATTCAGAAGCAGTGCTGCTGAGGGGCTTCTACCCAGAACACATCAACACTTAATTAAATTACGGTGCTATCTGAGGAAAGAGGTGCAGCAATGTCAGAGGCTGGCAGCTGGATTTGCACACACGGATTTCTCCGAGGTGAGCCCCTGGTTTCACAATGCCCGGAGTCTGGCAGCACTTGGATTTCATGGCACTGTGCCCTGGGCGCTGCAGCTCCGTGCTCCCAGCTTGTACCAACACAATCTCATTTGTCTGCAGGCTCTTCTGTGATCCAGCTGGGCTGATGCGACTTGCAAAATCCGCGGTCTCTCTCCTCGAAGGCTTTCCAGAGACATTTCCCAGCGCAGCCTTTCGACGTGTCCCGGAAAAGGTGCCCTGGAGCCCGTAGTCACAAACACGGTCCAGGAGGAAAGCCGGGAGGTGTTGCTAGCCCCTTTGTAACGCGAAACTGCGGCCGGGCTACACGGCTGCGATGCCGCGGAGTGGGGGCGCCCGGCGCGGCCCCGGCGCTCCGTGGGGGCGATCCCGCCCGGGCTATGGCGATGCCGCTCCGGGGGACGGCGAGGGGCCCGCGGGGACGGGACGGGCGCTCCCGGGGCACGATGGAAGTGGATGGAGGCGGATGGAGCCGCCGGGCCCGGCCCGCGGCCTAGGCCTCGGGGGCTGCGCCTCGTGGCGCCCCCGCGGTGCGGGAGGGCGGCCCCGGAGAGCCCACACGGTCTGAGGGGTGACGGCCCGCGGAGCCTGGTAACACCTGAGGCATGGAATTACGGGCTCTTCCTAGCAGCCCTTTTCCCATGAGATGTGCTCCGGGAATACAGCAGGATCCCATGTGCCCGCTGCAAACGTAAGTCTCTCTGGTTTTTGTGGTTTGGGATTGTTTTAACTCTGTGCTGGGCTTTAAGGAAGTTGCTTTGGCAGATAAATGGAAAACAACACAATGGTAGCGTTGTTGTCGAAGGATTAAGGATTCCCTGCACGGTTGGAATGCGCACACGCTGTAAAAGGATTAAGGATTGGCTTCACAGCTCTTTGGCTGCCAGAGCTCAAGGAGCATTTGGACAAGGCTCTGAGGCACTGGGTGTGACTCTTAGGGGTGTCCTGTGCAGAGCCAGGACTTGGCTTCGATGATCCTGATGGATCATCCCTTCCCACTCCGCATATTCTGTGATTCTGCACGTGCTGTAAATGGCGTTGTGCCACTTCACTAGGGCAGATTTTATACCATGTCCTATCATGGAACTTAGCTGTCATTGTTCCTTTAAAAAAATCCAGCCCACAATACAAACGCTGTTCTCTATTTTATCTTGGGATGTGCCAAGACTTGCACTAGTGTGGTAACTGAATGTTTTCTTTGAATTTACTGCCTCGTTTCCGTTGTTCCTTGGTGGTAGGTACTAGAATGATGATACGACAGTGTTTTTCACAAAGATTTTAGGTTGGCGTGGGGTGGTAATAAGTGGAGATGAAGTAATTAAAGGTTTAACACGATATGATCAAAGGTAACTCTCAAATAGAATCCATGGGTGTGCCCAATTTAGACTTCTGGGCAGGTGATGTTGGCCGAGGGCTACCTGGATTGCATTCCCTCCCCTGCACGGGCAGTCAAGCTGCTCTGTAATTGAAAGGCAGGGGACAAAAGGAAAGTGAGCATAGGAGGAGGGAAAGGTCACTTGCCTTCACCTTGAAACCACTCATTCTCTCCAGATCCTTTCTGCAAAGGAATCACAGGCATTGAAGTGATCTCAGTTTAAATAAGGTCTTCAATAAGTACTTGGGCTTAAAGATTCTTTATCTCCCCCCCGCCCCATCCCCCTTAAAGTATATGTATTCTCATTCTGGGAGGCGGTTGAGCTTAATTTTTAAAATGGTTTTGGTATTTTATTGAAAAAATGAATTTTTAATATGTGGAGTTTTCTCTATCTTGTTTTGAAATTGTTTTGTCATAGGAAAGAAATGAAAACCTAATTCATACATTTTAAAAATAAGAGCATCTCTGATTATTTTTAATAAGGTTTCTAAATTCATTCTTTTTCTCCTGAGAGAGAACAACCTATTCAAAATTCTTGTCATTTGTTGCATAAAAAATTCCTCTGAAGCACTGTAACAATTTGGATAAGCAACCAGAGCTGCCCTTTGGATTCACTTTGTGCTGACAACTCTCTTCTCAGTTCCTAGGAAAAAAATACCATCGTGTTTCCCTACCAATTTCAGATCATGCTAAAGCAGTGTAGTCATACGGTACCTTGATGTGTGTTCTCACCGCTGCACTTCTCACACCCATATTTCAGACGGTCTGGAATGAAAGAAATCCAGGGAGGATCTCCTCAAAGGCTGCTTTGCAAAGAGCCTTCACATACTCAGCCTAATAAGGTTTTCCATAACAGAGTACATGTGGTGTTTGTGGATGTACTTTGAGTTGTATATTTAGTAATTTCTGTTCCTCCCAAATATTCATCATGAATCAACAGGTAGAGGCCCAAACTTCCTCATGGCTCTTGGGGAAAATAACTGCAGATATGAAGTGATTGCTGTAGTCTCTGTTCCAGACTCACTTTCCAGCAGTCTCTTTCATTAAGTGTGCTTTGAAACTTTCATTTGAGCCCAGTTGTAGTTTCACACAGAATGGGACTGGCTGAACCACCCATTCTCTTTTCTTTCTTTATCCCTCAAGAAAGCAGTGTAATCCCTAGAAAATTTGTTAAAAGGAAAGGGCAGTTGGGTCCTAAGTGGCCAAGACCCCTTTTCCCAGATGGAAGTGAGGGTTCAGAAAACACTGCTTGGGAAGTACCTTGGAGATTCAGAACAATTCCATGACACTGTGGTTGTGTCAGAGTACTAGGGCAACTCTAATAAAAAAGAGATGATCCCTCTGGAAAAAATCTCCTCTAGGCCGGGGTGCCTGTGCTGCAGCACACCCGTGATAAACTGCAGGATTTGAGGATCACTGAGCCCATGGGTCTCACACAGCATACTAAACATACATTAAAAGTGTGACACGGAGGAGGCAGTGCTCGGCCTTGATGAATTCGGTCTATTCCGCTTTCTTCGGCTGGCCCTTGAACATGGAAGGCAATTCCTTGTGTTTCCAGAGGAATCCCCAAACAGTTTTTAACAAATAGCAGTACCAACCACGACCACTAATTTTTTCTCCAAAGGCTCAGAAAACTCTGCAATTCTATATTCATTTACTAATTCATTTGGCAAACTAAAAGGCTCTTACTGTTTCCAGAAATTGAACTGTATAGGCTCAAAACCTCCTTACCTTTATAATTGATCCTTGTGTAGTCATTAAACCTTCCACATGTTTGGGAGGGGAGGGGGAGTTTAGCAGTATCTGTGTGAACAAAATTATTCACAAGGTGCCTCTTAGTAGCTTGTACTGTTGTAGTACCTAATAGCTCTCCATCATATGAGACATCTGTACAGAGCTCAGAAGTGCACCCCTAAGCCCCAGCCCAGCTTTTTTCAACCACGTCCTTCCTTCAGTAGCATGGGCTGGAGAAATTGTAAGGGGATAGAGGAAAACAGGAGAAACATGCCTGCTTCATAAAGTAAACTACTCCCTTTGCACTTTTTTTTACATTCCTTGCTTTCTCACCTTTGCCAAATATGGTCTCCAAGCCTGTGACTGTGTTTGGAAAAGCAGAAGGAGATTGTGCTCTGAAAGGGTTTGGGTCTGCTAGAAAAGAGAATTAGAAGGATAAGGCTGATGGTACCCCATATGCACTTTTGATTATGTTCTACAACTTTGTGTCCATGAAAAAGCAGAGGAAAGAGTGACCTGGCCTGTTTTAATTCAGCAGCACCAGTTGGATCCTTACTGGTTGGATCTTTTTGCCTATTACTTGCTTTCCTTTTTATCAAACCGTTTTCTGAGAGCCCTTTATTGCTTAGTGAGTGCATTGCGGCTGCCATTAATTTTGGTGATTGAAACACAGATTCTGCAATTTGTTTTTACCTCATGTTTTTCTGTATCGTGTAATGACACTTGTGGACCCATTCCTAACCCGTCAGCAATTCCGTGGTGACCCTAAAGAGGCACGATTTCCACTTCTGTCAAAAACCATCTGTGTGTTGTACTTGCCTCACATGAGCAGCGGGGCTGTTTATGATAGGAATTTTGAGTGTGAATGACAGCGTGTGCAGGATCAGGGCCACAGTCAGTGTGGGGTAAAGCAGATGGTGCAGAACACAGCTCTGGTTTCATTCCACTCCCAGGTACTGTGAGGAGCCAGCAGGGAGGTGTTTCCAAATTCCTGGAGGCAGCACTCACATAGTGTGAAAATCCTGATTATGCTGACAGACTTACCCCGGGCTTACATCTGTACTGAATTACACAAACTCCCCATGTTTCTGCAAATCACAACTGTGTTTTCTGATTGCTGCAGTATTTCTGCTTCCCTCTCTGTAGATGGGACAGCAGAGAGGTTGCATGGGTGGGTTATATTCCAGATAGGCTGTCAGGGGTTTCTTCCATGCCTCTAAGAATTCCTACAGAATTGCATGTTTAGCATTTAGAGCTTGTGTTAATGATGGCTATAAAGTTGTTTGTCTTCATGGAGTTAGATATATCCATAGGGCATTTTCCAGCTCAGCTATGCTGAGGCAATAAAGCAAATTCTGCTGGCATTACTCACCACAGTAATTTCCAAATAATTAGTAATCCTAGGTAATAGATGTGTGATATGTCCCAGTCATAAACTGCATGATGTGAGCTATGGACCTAAAACACGGCAGCTGCTTGGGAAATGCAAAACCAGAAATCAAATTGCTCAAGTTCAGTAAGGAGCCAGCTTCACACTTGCCTGTTCTCAAATCCTCCTGTGGAGCTTTTCTTCTACTTCTAAAGTTAGGAAACTCCAGTTCTTTTCTTAGACCTTGCTTAAGTGAATTTCCTAATTTTTCACTTAAAATTGCTTATATGTTACTGAGAAGCCCTAATGAATATGCAGGCTTGTTTTATATTGCCTCTCTTTACAAAGAGGAGTATCAATTGACACTGATGTTGATATTGGTTGGCTTAAAAGCAGGAACCCCCCCCATTCCGCCCCCAGTTTTACCTTTTGGCTGATGTTCTTCTATCCTGGCATTAAAAACTTCCCAGGGTGTAATTCATCCTGGTAAAGTGTTGTACATAGTGCTCACAGTGTTTAGTGAATGTTATACATGGAGGAAATTTACTGTTGGAAAATAAATCATCCTGGACTGATTCCAAAAGTGTTCAGCAAGTGTGTGTGTGCGTGTGAGTCTGTTTGTGCTTGGGTTTTGCCTGTGTGAATTTGGATTTTGTATCCATAAACTGGTGCTCAATTTCCATAGAAACAGCAATATTCATAATATTCTAAAATCGGTTCAGTACATGGTATTGCAGCAATTTGCATCAGTGCTCTATTACATTTTCTCCCTGGAGAATTTCTAAAATATATAAATATGTCCTTAAGGAGATCTCTGTGATCAGTGGAACAACAAAGGAAGGCGACAGATTGCTCGAAGCACAGTGTGTCATGCAGTAATTTCCAGCGGGCTAATCATATTAACAGAGAAAATACTGGTGCCAGTTTTACTTTAACTAGTAAAGTTTTATTGAGTGCTACTGTCCCTAGCTGCTGCCCTCAACTTCATCTGATTACGAAACCATCTACAGTTTGGAACTGGTTTTATAGCTCACCCTTCTTATAGGGGAACAGCTGGCAAAAAGAAAAACCATTAAATACCAACACTTAAAATACAAAAAGTGGAAAAAAAGATCATAAATATAAAATGAAAATATTGGTTTTCTTAAATCTCTGGTAATGACCTCACTGGGCTTTCCAAAATGCAAAGTAATCTGGATCTCTGAGGCTCCCCTGAGTGTTATGAAAGTCAGTGGAATAACATGGCCTCGGTGAAATCCCACAGGGAAAACCTTTTTTCTAGTTGATCCTGTCCTAGACCCAATCAATGATAAATTGGGTTGAAGGGAGATCCCCCAAAAATAATCCTCCTCTGTGCTTTTCCTGTGCTTCAGGACAGAGCTATTCCTAAGGTGTAAGTGGCTGCGACCCAGAAAACATTTGAGGATCTCAGTTTTATGCTGTTGCCAGACCAAACCTTGAAAGATTCCTTCCAAGGCAAAGCCAAGCACTCCCTGTCCCTAGCACACCGCTTTCTGTACCAGGGTGGTTTTGGATTGGCACTTCATTGTATTGGGCAAATTTCAGCGTTCCGGGAGCCTGATTGGTGACTCGTGTCCCTTTGCAGGGTATAGAAGTGACTCCAAGAGAACTTGGCAGCCAGTATTTGGGGTCCTGGCACTTCAAGTTAAAAAGTGACCTCACGGGGAGTTTAGTCCATTTTAACATTCCTGCAGCTACCTCAGAATGCATTTTCTTGTCCATCCCTACAGCTCTCTGTGTGTGATGTGTTGGAATTTTGTGGTTCAATGGTCTGTGGCAACCAATAGGTGAAGAGAAAGTCCTGTAGTTTGGGAATCATTGGAGTTCCATATGCAAACCTTGAGCAATGTATGTTGAGTGATATGAGTCTCCACCGACCATATATTACTTGTTTCTGTGAGCTGGTTCCAACCTCACACACTTAAATCTTTTTAACCCCAAAATTTTACCCAAGGGACTCTTTCTCTGACTGTTATGCTGTGCATTGGAAACAGTAGACTGGGATCAAGGCTCTGGATCAAAGTCTGATCAGCACAATACCTTCCGCTTGAGAGTTAATACACCCACAGTATTAGTCATAAAAGATGGAAAGGAACCAAGTTTCCTGTTCCATGTCTCCAGGCATATCCAAGTTACTGTATCCTTGGAGTGAGGACTATGGGATATTTGTTTGGTGTATTTGAAATGAGCCATCTAGGAACAGAACTGTGGATTTGATCTGTATTGCTAGTAATTGTGAGAGCTCTGCTGTAACCAGAGATTGACATGATTTGCTGTAAACTAAAGAAAGGAAATTAATGTCTTCATCAGGATGGTTGAAATCACACAAGAGAGAAACTGGAGTTAGTTGCAAGCAAGGTCATCCTGGAAGAGACCTCCTAAGTTTTTGGCTCCAGGTTTCTGCCATAGCAGGGAATTGCCTTCTCAAGCCCCATTTACACAGTTGCCAAGCCCATCTTTAATCAGTGACAGCCTCAGCATTAAGCAAACACAGGCCCCTTTGATTTTCAGAAAGCAACTTGTGTGGTTTGCCTCTGCACAGACTCTGATTTTTACAGATGAGCTCAAGCATCCAAATAATAACTTTAGGAATAAATTTTAATCTATGCATTCTGCTAGTAAAATCAAAATCTATAAATGATGTTCAATTAATCCATGTTTATGGTTTACCTTTTTCAGCTCAGTCAGAGGTCACTTAGTGAATTACACAGCATTTCTACTTCTTCCATGATTATTCTAAACCTGATATTTTGCTTCTGTGTAAAGTAGGTGTGTCCCTTTTTATCATTAATGTTGGCTAACATTTGGATGTTGCCTCTGATAAGGGTGAAATACAGCTAAATACATACAATACAGCTGCTGGGCTGCTGGCTTTAACAATTTTATCACCATTTGAAAATTTACTTATGGGCTTGAACCTGAGTGTGAGAGGCAAATGAAACATGACTTGAGATTATTTGTGGTAAAAATGTGGGAGTGTTCGTGCTTTTTTCCCTTAAAAAATGAAAGGAAAATGCATTAAAACCTCAAAATTCAGAAGAGATAGAGGATCCAAAATGTATTAAACAAAAATGTTTTTAAAAATCCCATGAGAATGAGGTGCCTGATCCATGATCTGAAGATACAGAGCTTTGGCAATCTTATAAATGCTCATGAATACATTTATAATTGTTTACTTTGAGGCAATATTAGAAGGAATTTCCTAAAACAGTAGAAAAGAGCTTGTATTTTATATCTCTTCACCCAAACCAAAAGATGGATACAGCTTACTTATAAATAATCATTGCTGCATGTCGAAAAAAAGGGTGACACATTCCTTCTCGATTCTTGTATTTAACACAGTTCTGTCGCACAAAATACAATTTAGGTTTTTATTTTATGACAATTGAAACAGTGAAAGTTTAGACCATACATGTTGTTACTGTATGTTACTGTATTACCCAGAATTCTGATTGTTTATGGTAGCAGGAGTTCCGTGGGTGAAAGAAGCTGTGAAATAAAGAACATCGACAATTCACAGATACAATTATTGTTTTGTCCATCATATATGTATATAAAAAAGTATTGACCTGTTACAGTGCGGATACTGCAACACGCATATCGAACAACGAGGCCCGTGGAAAAGAGACAGATATGGACGGATTCTTGATGGATGTTTCAGAGATGTTTATTTCTCCAGCCGCATGGCTGGGGCTCTGCCGAGGAACTGAGGCAATCACGGGACCCCGAGGGTCCTTCCCGCGCAGGGAAACACAAACCAACCAGTGGGGAACGAGGCTGAGCAGGGGCAGGGAAACCTCGTGTCTGTCCCCTCAGGGCCCCTCTGCCAGGACCACATGGCAGGGGGAGGGCCCCAACACTGGCCCACCAGCAGCTGCAAATTACTTCAGCTTTAAGAGTAGATTTTGCCAAATACATGCACTTAAAGTCCATTTTCAGGGAAGAAATGTAACCTGAGGATCAAATAACTCGAGGCTTTTGTAGACTGATACAGAAACTGCTGACACCCAGTTGAGGAAATTAGTTTCTCAGGGCTTTTTCCTCTCTTGTGTTTCTTTTTTACTGCTGAATGTGGTGATAGTTTCTATTTCACAGCATTTATAAGGCCTAGCACTGGGGTATGGAGGAAACTGAAGTAGTAGAACTTCCTCTAAGTTGAGGCAATTGTTTTAGCAACTGCAGAATTGTGATGCTACAGTAGCTGCTATCATTCCAAGAGCATTCCATAGCTCATTAGAGCTCCACAGCTACATGTCCGTGATGTTCCATGGACATCAACAGATCTTACTTCAACCACCCCTTAGTTAAAACGTGTTCGTCTTACCTGTAGGCACTGTGCAATAGTGTGCCTTTAGTTGCACACTCCACAGGAAGTTGTTTTTCCAGGATTGGGTTTGGGAAGGTACCTGGAGCTGTCAGTACCCTTACACCTGCTTGCGCAGGGTATTCACACAACATTTAATGCCTGTAGCCTGTGGCACAACTCAGAGATTTATTGTGAACTCTTAGGAAACAGCAAAGAAAGAGGAGCAGCCTGTTCTGCCTTGAGCACTTCCAGAAGAAAAGGCAACATTTGCTCTCTAGAAGCACAGAGGGACCTCTAACAACACGTTCTTTGAACGCTCTGCCCGTGCCTTTTCCTGCACTGGGAGAGGGATTTGCTTCCTGACGCAACGTGCAATGCCGCAAAACTCCTAAGGCAGCATAAAAGTATTACTGTTCAGTGTCTGAAGAGATTTGTCCCTGGTGGAGTTGAGCTTAATGATACTGTCAGTAGTCCAGAGCTGGCAGTGCAGGGCCTGCACGGGTAATTCATCCCGAATGGGAAGGCAAGGAGACAGGAGGTTTTCATTTCAGCGTGGGGAAGGAAACACAAACCCACCTGGGAGAGTAGCTTGGTTTTATTGCACAGCTCTGTCTGTCTAAAGTCCTCTCGCAGAAGCTGAGCCTTGTGCTTGGAAAAGGGATGGAGGAATGTGGAATTCTGAGAATGGATAAGAACTGATGGGTGCTGAGGCAGGATAAGAGTGTGCGGATGAATCCCAGCTTAGTTGTTACAGGCGAGCAAAGCTTTACTTTGGTAATCTTCTGAAAGAGGATTCAAGTTTCCTTGTTGCTCACAGTGTTTGGTTACTGGTGGAGATGTTTCACAGGGTTTGTGTCTAATTGAAAAGACAGCCTGATCCGAGCCACTGAACATGCCTGACAGGAATTCGGAAGAGGCAATTGCGGGGGCTTCATCCACAAGCCCAGGACGGTGCTGGGGCTGTTAATCCAAGCAGCGATTTGTGTGATGTTACCAGAGCAGAACGCTGGAAAGGGTTCTCAGAAAATTCTTAATTCATTACGTGTTCAGTTTGGGAGGCAGGGGATGGTATGTTTTCAGAAATCCTGGCACTCATCCAGGCCCAGCTGAAATCCCATCTAACGTATGGAGCTGCTGACTTTTAGAATGCTCACACATTCCCAGAGGAAGTGAGAGAAATGCTCTACCTGCAGAATTTCGGCTCCTTGTTATTACTTACACTGCAACAGTGCCCTGAGGCTCTGATTTGCATAACATACAATGTTTTGGCTGGGATTTATCACCCTCTGTGGAATCAGAGAGGTTTTATGGTTTTTAATTACTAATTGACCTTAATCAGCAGTTTTTGGTTGTTCTGGTGTTCAGAACACACTGCTGCCTACGTTTTACATTTCTATGATTCAGTGTGCCACTGAATTCCATTCTGGGCAGCTTTTGCAGTAGATTTTGATAAATGCATTCTTCTTCCTCCTTACCTCTTGGTTCCTAAGCAACACATTTTTTGCCAGGTTAGTTATCCCTTTACCTGGTGCTTTATGGTGCAAAGTAGACAGTAGTTTTGCTGAGCACTGTAAGTGATTTTAGTGTATCATGGGGTTTTTTAAAGATTGTAAAATTGGTTAATTGTCATTTACATGTGTAGCTGCTCTATTAATTTTGGAAGAATTGATGATTTCATCCTAGATCCTAGAAAAAAGTGCCTGCGGCAGAAAAAGGCACGTGCAGCCATTATCCACAAGCAATAGGCTTGGCAGCAGAATGCAAGAGAAGAGCTTTATTAGACAGTAACTCCTGTCCATCGAGGAGTCTCTTTCCAGCAGGCTGCAAATAGGGGGCTCACAAGGCTGTATCTGCACAGCAGCTTTAATGAAGTTTATCTTATCTGTAGATTAAGAGGTCATTTCTACCAAAGACCTTTCTAAGGCATGATAGAACCTCATTCATAAAAATGGGAATAACAAAGAGAGAAATTTCACCCCCCCAACAATATACATTCTCATATTCATAGTAAATAGCATTTCTTTAGAAATACACTGTGTTCACACATGCTTAGATAGTTTACCAAACTTGCATGAAGTATTGCTTGATTTAAATATCAAAAAAGAGATTTATAGCACACTTCTCCTTAAAAGCCTTGTGGTTCCTTTGTTGTTTTTTTTTTAATCTCTTCTATCATATTCTATCTCTTAATGCGTGTTTGGTTATGTGTGTAAGCAGAGAGTTTAGAATTGGGTGAGGAATGCAAATAGTTGCCTCATGGACTGGACAGTATCAGCCTCAGACTATTTTACTAGAAGTAAAATACAGAAGTTTCAGTGATTGTGGTTAACAACTGGAATAGTGAATCAGGGTCTATAATCATAACTTTTAAATGTAGTCTGGGTTAATTTCTATAACATTTTCCCACATGTTTATAAGAGCATTATTTCAAGGATGTTCTGTAGTCTCTATGGCATGAGCTGCTACGCAGATGGTAATGGTGGGCTCTTCCAGCTTTAAAATCTATAACTAAATCTAATTATTACTGTCTTCACTAAGAGCTGCTGTGATTGCTTTGAAAATCTCACTGTTAAACTCAACGTAAAGAAAGCAAATGAAAGTTCTTGCAGTATGCAGTTGCGAAAATCAAACATACTACTGGGTTTAAAGCAAACCAAAGGCAGTATTTCTCAGAGTGCATTAGCCAAACTGGCTATGAGATGAGAAATAGGAATAGGTTCGATAGAAAAACATATCATTTCCCTCCCAATTATTGATTGTGATACAATAAACTCAGGAAATCTCCAGCCTGCTGGGTGCTGGAAGGGACCCATTTCCCAGACAAGAGACATTTGTTATGGCTCCAGGCAGATAAGGAATATGCCAGATCAAGCTTTATTGCTTTTTCCAGTGCATGCAGGAGGAATGCAAGTAACTAGTCTGATTTGACTAGTTACTTCTGCTTTTGAGTTTAGTCCTCCTGTTTGGTTTCTGAGTGGCTCGGATTACTGAACCACATAGATGACATTTATGATCCATTACCTAACACTTCTCTGCAGCAATGACATTCTAGCAGTTAATAATTCTGAACAAGAAATGAGCTGAACAAAATGGCCCAGGCAAAGGTGAAGGAGTGAGGTGTTGGGGTGCGTTTGGGTTGGGATTTTTTTGTGGAGGTAAAGACTGGGTGTTTGGGGATCGTGCTTGTTGGGTTTTCTGTTGTTTTTAGGGTTTTTTTAATCTGAATCATGATAAGGTACAATTAGAATTTATTACCAAAGTAATCTCTGATATTGCAATCTGTAAAGTTCTGTATGCATGAAGCCTTTATTTGGTGTGTAGCAGTGAATCATCTAAATGTCATTTCTAGTATTTAACAACTATTTAAAACATCCTGAGCCTTACAAACACTTCATTAGCATTCTTCCTTCTAAGGACAAGCACCATTCCCAGTTTAAAGCATCCCTCTCCCTTAAAGCTTGCATTGGAAAGGCACAGCGTTTTGTCAGCTGTGCACCCATAACCTTGAAATCCAATATTCACAAGACCAAAAGAAATACTTAGAATTATATTTTGCTATAGTTGTACCCTTTTGACCAGTCTGTATTTTCAGCTTTATTGTTGCATGGGATAAAAATGTCCTGTTGAATGCCTGGCAGTTGGTAGAACACTTGCAGCAGTCTGTGGTGTATCCCTCCTAATTTTTCTGAACAGAGAGAAAGGTTTTTCTTTCATTGTAAAACTTCAATAATTTTGAAAAGGTAATACATCTTCCATCCTGTTTAAACTTCCTAGATTTATGTTGCATTCATTATAAGCTCATGCCTTGCCCCACTTCTCTTGTTCTGGCCTTTTTAAGTACACTAGAGTGCAGTTTTAAACAAGAGTGCAAGTTTTAAACGAGACAGGTAAGACCTTTGTGTAAAACCCCACACTTTAGGAACAGATGAGACTGCTCCTTCTGTACTGTTAGTGGCAAGGAAACCGTGCTGGAGATCGTAGCTGAGAAAGAGATTTAGCCAACATGCTAAAGCTTCGTAGCACTAACATGCTGATGGCTGTGGCAGCCTCTAAATGTGTGCTGTAACCTCTTCAGATTATTTGGCTCTTCAGAGACTCAGTAAAGCCAGAAAAGTGTCCTCACCCCTTGCTCTCTGACAGCCAGAGAACTGTGACCTGTGCTCAGCAACCTGGTCTAGTGGAAGGTGTCCCTGCTCGTGGCAGGGGGATGGAATTAGATGGTCTTCATGGTCCCTTTCAAACCAAGCCACTCTGTGAGTCTATGACTTCTGCTGGCATCTGCTACTGAAACGTCCCCTGTTCCTACAGAAGCACACCAGTTGCTGTTTCCAGAAGCAGCCATTTCAGTAGGACTACAGGAATTTAAAGACTTGGTTCTGTTTCACTTGGGACCATAAACCTTATGTAACTGGGAAATGGGAGACTCCTCCAGGAAGGCCACCACCAGCTCTAAAGATGTGTTGTTTTAGTGATTATAGGGACTGACACGAGAGGGATATCTAAGGTCACGTCCCAGATTTCCAGAGTGACTTTATTGGCATCAGTTGAGTGACTGCACGTTTACATCAGTGCAGGCAGCTGAGATCAGAATCTGAACCTTTGCCTATGAAATCCAGCAGGGAGATGAGGAAAGTCTGTGTTAAATATAGAATAAGCTAAGAGCAGAGCTCTGTTTATGTCATCATAAAGCAGGGAATAAGGCACGGGTGGAATCTGAGCATTCCCAAGCAGCACATCTCTGAATTAATTACCAGGGTCCACCAAAGGGGGCGAAGGAAACGATGTAAAGCCTGTGACTCACCGAACTTCTATTCATGTTTTAGTTTGCAGTTTTCGGTGATGAGTGCCTGGCAAAAGCACAGCATCCACCTGGGAAGCAGAATGCAGGCGTGTCCTGCCTTTTTCTTCCCCTGTGAGGAAGGTACACTGAGGACAGGGGCGTGCAGAAATGAACCGAGGTGAAAGGAAATGCACAGTTACTGTTCTTGGAAATATGTAGAATATTGACTCTGTGTGTAGGCCAGAGCCTGCTTCATTCTTCCTCTAGCTGCAGCAATT
The DNA here is from genome assembly GCF_000738735.6 of Corvus cornix cornix. Lineage (NCBI taxonomy): Eukaryota > Metazoa > Chordata > Aves > Passeriformes > Corvidae > Corvus > Corvus cornix. Next base: position 2,372,495 of record NC_046334.1, on the reverse strand, counting down.
CAGCTAAAAATAGCCGTTCACAAAGCTGTTCTTTAGGCAGACGGTTCCCTGGCCTCAGGCATGACTAGGAAGAGCACTGAATTGCACATCCCAAATTGCATCCTTCCTTGTTACTGACAGCTGTGAGTCACAGGTAAGGGAAACATGTCGTCTCCAGCTAGGAAGAATTACCTTTCTCCAACTAGGAAGAATTACCTTTTTAAGACTGACCTAAGAGTTAGAAAAACAGTTATAATGTTACCATAGGAGTGTTAGCACTTGAATCTGGTTTTTTCTCTGAGCTGTCTTCCTAAGACCTCACTTACCATTATTATTCCTGTTTCTCTGTAACTTGGACTGAAACCCTCTCTCAGGAAGAGTGCTGGCGTAGGAATGAGAGTTTGCATGTTCAGTCTTCATGCTGGAGCTCTGTCCAGTCTCCTGCGCCACAGGATTGTCGCCTTTCCGAGGCAGCTGGCACAAAGGGCAGTCAGGGCAGAGAAAGGAAATTGAACGTGTTCTTTTAGGATATCTTTGCGTGTCAAACACATCTGTCTTGGGAAGAGCAAGGTTAGTGGCAGCCTGACCTGAAATAACCAGCAAAGGGCACCTCTAAGAGCCCCTACCCAGGCTGCAGGTAACTGCAGATGAGCATCCAACTGCAGCCATCCTCTCTGCACACATTTAATTTTATGGGCTCAATACACACAGAGACTGCATAGCAAGGACTAAAAATATATCCCTTCCTAATGGTGTGCTAAATTCAATTTTAACTAGTGTACACTTGAATTAATGTATTCACTGCACTCAAGTTTAAATACCTATGCATGTTCAGGATTTTTTTTTTCCCTCAGGGAAAAAATACTTCCTCCAGCTTTCACAGCTCTTCTGTTCCTTTCACTGAGCATCCTGGATGGGCTGTATAAACCTTGGCTACAATTTCTGAGCATCTACAAATATTTTCTTAAGTGGAATATTAATAGCACTCTATCTTCTAAGGCCTCTTTGCTTGAAGGTCAGCTGAGTATTTTGCTGACATAAGCCTGCTTTTGTTTTTGCAAAAGTGGAGAAAAAAAAAAGGGAAGCTTTGTCAGGCCTATAAAGAGAGAAGGTCAAGTTTATAGATGTCTGGCAGCGATTGCCCTCGGATATTTTCATTTGCAGCTGGGTGGGGACTACCAGGGTTTAGTATGGTTAACAGAGCACTGGAAAGTCACAGGCTCTGTTCTCCTCCTGGCCTCTAAGAGCTGTGCTCTGTGGCATCTTCTTACTATTACGTTTTTTTCCCTACTTTACTACTAGGGAAAAAAAAAAGTATGCATTTGATCAGATACTTATCATGATACTCTGGTGTTTGCCTGGGTCCATGGTGCTACTACAGCCTATGTTAAAAGGGGATCATATTTTGTTTGTGTTAAAGGCAAAATGGCATCACTAATCCAATTTGCCCTTGACCATTTATGGATTTAAGTGTCTACATACATTGTTTTGGTCTTGTGAATGTGGGGAAAAGGCAGGAGTGAAAATTAGAATAGAAAGTTACAGAAAGTTCTTTTAACGTGAATGTAATTTCAAGGAATCATAGAGCAGTTTGGATTGGAAGGAACCTCTAATTCCAGCCCACCTGCCATGGCCAGGGACAGTAGATGAAAATGTCAGGGTTTCTTGAAGTTTAAGATTTTGGTTTGTTTTTTGTTTTTAAGAGCTCGTGTTAACATGCTGTTATTTCAGAAGGTGTTCTACCTCAGAAGTTAAACTCTGCAGGTTTTACAGTGCAGTTGTAATTTTATTGTATCACTTTTCAGTGTGGACAAGCCCTTATGTAGCATGCTAAAAGCCCTAAATCCACTTTTACTTCCACATTTTCCTGCTGTAGCATCAAAAACTTCAGCACAATGCTTAGTTATTTCTGAATAGCTCTTTTTCAATGGAAATTTTAGAGTGGGGACATTTTTGTACAACCTGATGTGAACCGAATCAGTTAGATTTGACCCAAATTGAAGTTGCCTCAAGACAGCACTACTTTATTTTTAATCTGGGAGGGATCCCAGAGGGATGCAGGAAGCCCCTTGGCAGGGACCAGCTGGAGCTTAGCACAGAGATGGAGGAACTAGAGGGCTTGGTCCAAGTGTCTGTTTAAGAGTTAATGCTTTATAAAACTTAGTTTGACTAAAAGTTGTTCATGCTGACTCACGTTAGACAGGTCAGACCTGCAGATTCACTTCAGTTCAGCTTAATCGTGTGTGAATATCAATTTCTGCTTGACTCAGTATCTTCCAGGATGGGGTGAGGTTGTATTTTGCAACTGCAGCACATTCGTACTTTAACCCAAATTCTTAAAAATGATTGTATTCTGCAAAGGCGCATTCCTGGCGTTTGCCACAGCCTCGCCAGAATTGGAGGGTTTGGGATTTGGGGCTGTTTTGTGGCTGGAAACAAATCCGGTACGTTCATACCTTCCAGATGTTTGTGGCCAAGTCAGAAACACTTAAAACAATCAATATTTCGAGGGGGCGGAACGGGGGCGTGGGGGGGACATGTAAGACCACCTTGCTCTGGTGGGGAGGCTGGGGCTGGCGGCCGAACGGGGTGGGGGGGTTCTCCTCTGGGATGCGGGGGGCGGGCGAGGGAGGGGAGGAGGTGCGGGCAGAGGGGAGGAGAGGGAAAGGAAGAAAAGAGTTGCGGACGGGGCGGGCAGGAGCCGGGGTTGCAGAGGGGCCGGGCAGGGAGGAGCGGGGCTGCGGGCGCTGCCGGGGCCGGGGTGCCCCTGTCCGCCGGCGGGTCCGAGCGCCGGGAGCCACCGGGGGCGGTGGCGAGGGTGGGCGGAGGGAGCGGGGAGGGAGCGGCGCGGCCCGGCAGCGCCGGCGGGGGCGGGCGGGGGGCGGCCCGTCCCGGCCCGTCCCGTCCCGTCCCGGGGCGCCCCGGCTTGCCCCGCCATGGGCAGCGGCCCCGGGACGGGCTGGCAGCGGCGCCCCGGCGCGGGGCCGGGGGCGGGCCGAGGGTGCTGTGACCCCCGGCGGGGCCCTGCCCACCCTCCCGGCTCCGGCACCGGCTCCAGCGGCTGAAGTTGCCGAAGTTTGGGTGACTGCGATGTCCCCCGCCCGGCGGGAGCCCTGACAGGCGCTGCCCGCCCCGAGGCCGCCTGGCTTTGTTGGGTTTTTTTTGGTTTATTTCCTTTTCATTACTGTTTTTCTGCCCTCCCGCCGTGGTGGATGGCCCGCGGTGGGCGCCGCTGGCCGCGCCGCCCCAGCCCAGGGAGGATGGTGGCGGCGGTGCTGGCCGGGCTGTCCCTGCTCAGCCTCCTCACCTGCGGCTACCTGGCCTGGGGCAGCCGCCGGGGAGGTGCCGGGGAGGCGCCGGGGAACCTGCTGGGAGAGGAGCCCGCGGCCGGCGCTCCCCGCTCGCAGCCACACATCATCTTCATCCTGGCCGACGATCAGGGCTTCAGGGACGTGGGGTACCACGGATCCGAGATCCGGACGCCCACGCTGGACAAGCTGGCTGCCGAAGGGGTCAAGCTGGAGAACTACTATGTCCAGCCCATGTGTACGCCATCCAGAAGCCAACTGATCACTGGAAAGTAAGTTTGCTACTACTTCATCATTCAGCTCTCCAGCCTAAACGCTGTCCCTGTTGGAAAGAGCACGGCGTAACCTGGCCGGTTCACTTCTGGGTTATCCTATGGGCAGAAGGTGCTTCTCTGGTTCCCTTAAAACCCTTTAATGGAATGGACTTGTGATAGGTTTGAAATAGCAAAATAAAGCTCTCACCCAGCGAGGCAGGAGGGTTCAGCACTGCAAGCTGCCCCGTGGAGTGCTGGAGCACATTCGTGGTTACAGCATCGCTAACAGACGTGCTGGTTGTCAAGTAACATTGCTACTGCTGGGGAGCCAGCAGCTCCTCTTTGCTGCGTGATTTCCAAGGGACTCAGAGGAGGAGTTGTCTCAGGGAAATGCCAGCCTTACGTTTTTCTCCTCTGTGTTCATTGCACAGGGTCACAGGTCTCACTGACGTCGTCTTGATGTGATTTCTCTCCAAGGGTTATCCTCAATTTATGAGGTGGTTTCCCAGTGTGTCACATGTGGATGAGCACAGGGAATTCAGGCTCTCTCAGCACCCTCATAGCTGTGGCATCGCTCTTGTCACTTTGCAGACAATTAGAAACTTTACTCATAAGGCACTAAAATAGGTGTCTCACCTAACTGGTGAAAGCACTGGGTGGGTGTCATGTGCTTTGCCTTAAAGTTGTGTTATATTGTGGTCTGTTAACAAAATAATTACCCAACCTCAGGGCCTTCTTACATCAGAAGGTTAATGAGGATTAAGGGGGGAAGTTTATGCATTTGAACTATAGGAACAATTTCCAAATAGCTCCAAGTGTGGACACATTTACTCTGGAACAAAACTGCCTTGTTTCTGTTTAGCTTAACTCCCTTTGACAGGAACAGGGAACTCTTAAAAGAGCAAAACAAAATGAGAGGAAAAAAGTTTATTTTCTCCTTTCCTGAAGTATAAACAGGAACAAGGCCATGTTAATACTGCTGGTAAAAGAAACACATGTTAAATAACACAAGCAACTGGCCTGGTGTGTTGCATCTCCATATGGTGGAGCTGGAGATAATTCCCAGTCTCGGTCTAGTTCCCAGACTTGCTGGACCAGGGAGATTTGCATGGAGAGCTGACATGTTATCTAGAGCAAGAATTCCACACAGGTTTTTGTTTTGGTTTTATTTTTTTTCTTTGTGCAGACTATGTCTCAGAAGCTATTTCGAGACACCTCCTCACTCATTCACGAGAACAGAGTTGCCCTGTGGCAACTAAAGCAGCAGCTTTCAAGGGAAACGTGTGCCAGGATAGTGTTCAGTGCATCTTGGTTGTCTTTAAAGGCAGGCAGCAGTTGGAGGCCAGGAGCTCTGCCAGCAGCATGTAGCCAGTCAGCTTTCTGAGGATGATGGTTTGGGAAGCAGTGCTTTACAAAGGGAATGTCATGCTGCACAGGAATGACTCACGCAGCAGCTGCAGGAATGGGATGACCGGGTTCCTGTGGAACCAGGGTGCTGCTCTGGCTCTTGGAGGCTGCAGAGATTGTCTAAACATGAAAAAGAATGCAAGTTAAGAATAACTGTAACTCAGTTTAACTATTTTGATCCTTCTTTAAATAAAAGGTAAGCATGTTCTGAGGAACCCTGCTCTTTTCATCAGCTTGCCAGGCGGAAATGGTTCTGCAAATCTGCCTGCTTTGGTTTTGGAACCTTTTATAGGAAAAAAAAAATTTGCTTATACTTCATCTTTATTTTCTTAGTCTACTGGTCTGAAGCCCTTAGAGCATTTTTTTAAATGTTGTGGTACATTAGGGAAAACGGAGCTGTAGAGAGAGAACTATTTTGCGTGGCTGAGAAATCAGGGAAGGATTGGTAAGGGGTTAATAGACTGGGTAGAGTATTCACAAGGCAGGTTCAGAGAATACAGTTTCCATCCTGGCTAAAGATAAATGCTTTGATAACTGCTTTTAATGCCCTCTTAGAAGAGGCGTCTCAATTAAAATGCCAGGATTTGGACACCTAATCCAGGACAAGTGCTGTTATTTCTAGAGTTCTTAAACGTGTTAGTTCCAGGCTAACAACCTGCTCATGTGCTGAAGGATCACCTGGATGCTCCACGCCTCCCAGTACACATCCAATGCTTTACATAGTACCAAAGAACAGTTTAGGGTGGAAGGGACCTTTAAAGGGTCACCTAGTGCAGCCCCCTGCCATGGGCATGGACACCTTGAGCTAGAACATGTTCCAAATGTTACCTGTTGGATCAGTCAAGTCCAGAGGCACTTGTGTAAATCAGAGGCATGAGGGAGCACTGACTCAGGTTGCTAAGTGGAAGTTAAATTTCAGAGAAGACTTTGAACAGCCCAAATTCTTCACAAGTCTCCAGGCAGCCCCTCCATGGCCTGCGTTAGTAAAGAGACCCTTATTTTGGTGGCTGTCCTTTGTGCAAACTAGCACAGGGAAGGAGGCTGGAGGTGATGTGTTAAGAGGAAGAGACAGAATTAGTTTTTTTCCCCTGTGCTGTAGCACACTGTGGCAGCTGGTGAGCTTCTCATCCTGACCACTTCAGATTCCCTGTCTGCTCTCTCACACCCTGTGTGTGAGGCTTTGGCTACTTTCATTCCTTGCTTTCCCACAGTATTGTCACTTTCCCCATTCACTCCATCCAAAACTATTGCTTTTAGGCCACTAGTAGGGCTGGCTTCCATAGCTTTTTATTTTGGGCTTTATTTCTGGGTGTGTATGTGGGGGGGGGCGGTTGCAGCTGAGCTGAGCCTCAGGAATGGAGAAGAAAGGCGTGAGCCAGTGGGCTGAGGGCCAGTATGATGTGCTGGGGCCATGCAGGGAGGTGAGGGAGCAGCTCTGGGAAGCAGCTGCACAGCTGGGATGGCAGCAGGGAGCTGGGTGACAGGGTGTACTCTGCCTTGGGCAACAGTGGGACACTGCCCGGCCTTTCCGGTGTCCTACAGCTGGACTAAACCTTTGGTCATCGCTGGGCTTGGGTTTGAGTGACATAAATTGTCTCCAGATTAATTGTTTCATGCGATACAGTATTTTTTGTGGTTGTTTTCTTCTTGAAAGTAACAGGCATGCCTCGAAAACAAAATAATTTGAGCAGAATAGGATACCTGGCTGAAAGCCTATAAGCTTAGATGAACATCTGTTGGGGTAGCTGCCCCAGTTCTATGTAGTGGGTGTTATGCAATGTAGTGGTATTTGCTGGAGCAACACTTAATTTAGCAAAGGAATATGATAATTAGTGCTGACTGATAAGAAGGAATCTAGACATAATATGCTGTAAATTCTTTTGGCATTATTTAGATACCTGCTCCCTCCTCTAGGCTCCCGGTTTTCTGCTATCAGACTTGTAGCCTGGGGACCATGATGTGCACTGGAATCCATCTGGGCCACAGGAAGGTTCCGCATCTATTCTGGAGTAGGGATATCTCTTTGTAGAGTCTGATGCACAGCTGGGGTTACAAATCACTGGGAATCTGAACTCCTTTTCTGAGTCATGGAAGCCCTACACGAATCTCAGGAATGAGCGTTGCACTGTGGATGGAATGCAGAGATGGAAGATGTTGGGAAATGCTGAAAGTCTGGGGAAGTAAATCCTTTTTTCCCCTGGGATAAAATGGAATATTGAGAATTTGCTCATCCAAAGAAAACAGAAATAGATTGTATGATCAGTAAGCATAATCTGAGCATTGTTGTAATATAAGTACTTGTATCTGTTATCTAATTCAGAAATATCACACCTTTATAAACATATATATATAGCTATATGTGTTAGGCATATGGCTCTAGGCATCCCTGTGTAGTGATACCTAGTTCAGCGCTAAAAATGACAATGTTTGAGCAAACTAAGACTTACTTTGGCAAACAGAAACGGGCTAAGTACTTTGAATTGAAAGCAGTGTAGCTGACTTGAAGCAAACAGAAATCCTTTACTCTGAAGGGTCCGAGTTCTTGGTAAGCCTCCTCTTTCCCTGCCTGCTGGGTGCCTCATGGCCCAGCCTGCAGTTCCAGCAGTGTGTTGATCTGGGAAGGAGCCAGTACAGCGGTGCGTGACTGGGAAGTTACCTGCTGTGCTCTGAGCTGCAGTGAAGGGTCTTGGAGCCTTGATGGGATACTGGGAAGCATATGTAACACTCCATTAGCTATATTCCCTGTTCTGTAGTTAACAAAATATGAGGGCTGTGGAATATCAGCCTTAAGTACTAAGAGGTGACCTGATACTTTATCTGCTCTGGAGTAAAGAGACTTGGCAGTCATCGGTCCAGAGTTTAATTCTGATCGGTGTTTCCATTAAGAACCAGGATGATGAAATAAAATGTTCTGATTAAATGTGCTGGTAAGATAGGAGGGCTTGCCAGCATTAAGGGACTGTGGTGATACTGAAAATCATCTTGACAAATTAGAGACATAATCTGAAAAAAAAAGCAGAATTAAAGCCAGCAGTGGTAAATAGTAGATACTCTGCTGAATTCCTGAAGCAGGAAGAACTTTAACAGGCTGAGGATGGTGATCAACTCCTCAGAAAGTATTCCTTTAGAAAAGTAGCTGGAATTATAGTGCATCATGCACTGGGTATGAGGTCAACAATGTCATGCTGTAACAAAAAGGGTGAACATGACATGAGTTCGTGAGAATGTGGGGCCTGGTAGGTCTGTGAAGATCCCTTCTTCTCCACGGCTGGAGCACTTTTGCCCAAACTTGGGTCATTCTCTAAGAGGCTCATTCTCTAAGAGCAACGTGTGCGTCATTGGACAGTATCCAGAGAATAGTGATCCGATATCTCAGAGAGATAACTCGGGGGGAAGGATCAGAGTTGTTTAGTCTAAAGAAGAGGAAAATGGGAAGGGACGTGGTAGGTCTCCGGTATTTTAAGAGCTGTGCAGAGAAAGGGCATCATGTGTGCTCAGTGTCATGATGGGTGGTACAAGAAATGAGGGGCTTTCTGGAGTAGGGAAAACTTCAGGTTAGATCAGAGGGAGAACCTACAAGTGTAAAGATTGTGAAACACTGGAATAGCTGGCTTTGAGAAATGGCTGGGTTTCTCCACCAGCAGTCATTAAGAACAGTATGTCAGGAATGAGATAATGTAGTTGAGTCTGTCTTGGGGAAAGGGGTTGAACTGAATGGTGTCTCCTCCAGCTCGGATTCATCTGTGCCTCCTTTGAAGTACAGATTAACTACAGAAGGCCTTCTGAGGGACAGTGTGAATAAAACACTACTAAATGCCAGAAACTATTTCAGCGTTCACTCTGAGAGAAAATACTGTGTGAAACTTTAATTTCAGTTTTCTCCTAGAAATTCCTTTTTTCTGCATCCTTGTTTTCTCTGGAAATTTTCAAGATTTTTCCCCCTAGGCCTCATAACTCTTGGAGTATGTCATTGTTTATTTCTGCTGACTTCTTTCAGGACCATTTGTGGGACGGCTGCCAAGGATGTTGAGGTATCTTTTTCCATGTTCTTATGTCTTTCACTTAGGATGACGTTGTCCACACATACATATATATGAAGTACACACAGAGAACAACTAAGTAGTTAAATGCAAGGACTTCTTTTTCTTACTTTGTTCTGCCTCTGTTTGCTCTCCTCTGTTCTATGGAAACTTAGATCCAGGTACTGAGCTGCTCTGGGGTATTAAGCTCTAGGAGGTCTCTCCATAGCACTGTAATTATTAATTGACTGCACAAAGGAGCATGTGCAGAACAGGGCTGGAAAGGAAACTACGTGCAAACAATCAAGATAAAAAGTAGCTCATGGAGGAAGTAGCAAAGTGTAGAACAGATTGTGGTAACTTTTTCTTGCATCACTTTCTGGCAGCCTCTAAGAATATTTTTGATAGTTAAAGTCTGTTGCATGGAGCAAACAGCATTACCTGACATCTATAACTACATAGCGGAATTTGGTTTTTGTTTTTCATTTTCCAATTTATACAAAGTACAGTAAGCTAAAGAAATATAGTTCGAAATAAGTTTTAAAAATCTGTGATTATAAATTATCACTACTCCAAAGAGTTAGTTATAGACTTCTATCCTGTGATTTGGTTTTGTTGTGTGTTTCAACTGTAAAAGAGAAATTCTATTCCATGGAAAAGTTAAGCTTAAAATAATTAAGGGATTTGGCTCTTTCAGCGTTGTTCCTGATACGCATGCTTTGTAATTGATGATAATATTGCTGCCTGTGACAAGAAGTTGAATACTTGAATGAGTGGTGGCAGTGGACTCTGGTTCTAACTTTTTGCTGTTACTCTTCCTTCATGGGACTCTTAAAGTGAATCAGGATGGGAAACTGAGATGGGTATCTGAAAATAAAACTGGAAATGAAAAGATGGGGTTTGCTTTCCTGTTGAAGGATTTAGACCAAATTAAATGGGACAAATTAATGTTTTCATTAAAATACTTTACGTTTCATAGAAAGATTTTCCAGATTAGTGAGCTGAGGGTCAGAAGAAGGGAAAAATCTGTCTACTTTTTTTCTGTCTCTGTGACACTTGTGTGGGGGATAATACCACACCTGGGGCTTTGTCTTCATAATTGTGTGTATCTTAGTTCAGGCTTGGAATTTTTATTGCACTTTTTAAATCCATCTTTGAGAGTTCCTGTTTCCTCCATATTTTTTGCTTGGCTTTGTTTTGATTCATAGTCAGATTTTCTGTTCTGTGGTGAGTCTGCTCCATTCTAGAATGTCTGTTCCAGAAGGAAGGAGGTAATTTTACCAGCCTTTTTTCAATTAATATAAATAGCACAAGGCAAAGAAGATTGTGCCTGTGTGAGTGATCTTGTGTAGGATGTGTTAGCTTTCTCTGTATCAGTAAGCTTATTATCAAAGGTGCCCAATTTATTAGTTTTCTCACTGAAAAGCCAGTAGACCTGGCTGCTGACCTCAGCTTCTCTCTGTACATGTAAATTGGGAGGTTGGAATGCAATAGGAAGAGTTCAGAAGAAAACCAAGACAACCCTAATGGGTAACAAATCTAAAGGATTAATACAAAAGGTGTATTAAAACCATTGAGGTTTGATTAAAATAGCTCTGTGGTCTGTGATGAAATTGCAGAATTTTAAATAGGGAACTTTATTGTACCTGCTGGCTCCTAATAAGAAAGCAGTTAAATATGGTTCGTCATTCTAGTTCAACTGCAGTTGTAATATGTTAATTAATGGTGTCAGCTGTCACCTACTTATTAATTCAGGCTGTTATCAGCATCCTATCAAGCTCTAGGTTGGAGGGACAGGGACAGTTGCTAGAGTTGGAAAACAAATCTGGGATAATTAAGTACATTTTAATCTGCTTCAAACACAAAAGTATCTTCCCAAACGCATCTCTGCAGAGACTGTATTAGATAATAAGCATTAAAGTAGACATTATTAATATCACAAGTATGTTGTGGCCCCAGAGCCTTTATTTTCAACTTTGGGGCAGAAAATTCACATATAGAAACCAAACCTATTCCTTTTTTTTCTCACAGTTAAACACCTGGCTAATGAGGATGTTTGTGCCATGGCAGCTGTCTCACTGTCATGGCACTCTGTAAATGCAGGATTCAAACTAAATTACTTTGGCTTTTATTTTACTTTTTTTTTTTTTATTGAAATATTAATTCAGCTCTTTGGAGTACATTTTAATTCCAGTGCATCCTCTTATCAGAATATTAGCTGTGTTCTAGCCAAATCTCTTGTGTCCATTTTCTGATTCAGTCTACTTTTATCTCCATTTATGCATTTTAAAGCATTCCTTCCCTGAAAGAGAATTTTCTCCCATTATGAGATAACGTTCTGTAATTTTTCTTAGCATTTATAGAGCACAAGTGGGTACCAAGGTACTGCTTTAGAGGCGATCTCTGTGATAATAAGCTCTCATGAGAAATGAGTTCCCTTCTGTTTTGAAGAGGGAGAAAATTACGAATTTGAAGAAACACCATAATTTGAGGAAAATGGGAAGCTGAAGAGAGTGGAGAAAATTAGTCTCAGGATAGGGGGAAGCAGTGTAGTATCTTTAGACTAAATATACTCTAATAGACATACTGTTGCCTTACAAAATGTAGCTCTCTGAATGTAATAAACTTTGTCAAAATAATATTTAACATCACATTTTATATATTGAGTTTCAGTTGTCATGGATCAGAGTTGCTAAAGTCATAGAAAACTGGGTTTGAGAGGACCTCTGGAAGCTGCTGAATTAGGTCTCCTGTCATCTTATATCACACAGCAGGGACTTGCTGACTTTATAAACTCTTCCTTATTATTTGTTTCCTCCTGGAAATAAAAAAAAATATTGCCAAGTATTCAAGAAATTGGAATCTTGACTGTTAGGGAGTTCCCTAACTTTACCATGTTGTCAATTTTAGTAAAGAAAACTGTTTTTATGAACCTTTTTATATTTACTATTTAATTTCTTTTTCCTTTTAAAGGCCCAACTGCTGTAATTAGTGACTTTGTTAATGACCACAGCATAATGGCAGCTCCTTCCTTAATTGTTCCATGGTCCCATTTTCAAGAGCCTTCAGAGGAAGCTATTTCAGTCTGTTTGCTGATTTCTCTTAAGAGCAGATTTTTTTTTACTTTTGTGCATACTTGACTACCATCATTCCACATTAATTCTGATTTGGAGTCTGTTTAATTCTTAATTCTTAAATTATTTTGACAAGTTCTGACTTGTCACGATAAAATTCTTGGTGGAGGAGAGGAAGGAACAACTTACTTCTGTGTTTTTTCTCCCCCTGTAGAAGTACTGTAGGCAAAACTGCAGTATTTGCTGCTTGGTTTACAGCCCTCTCCATTCTTACCAGCTTCTGTTTTCATGTTTCCATTAAATGTGACCTGGAAGTGCACTGGGGTTTAAAAGCCTGAATTTCAGCTGTTATCTCCTACAATGCCTTGTCTTTACCAGTAAACTGATTTAATGGGATTTTTTAATATATATAGATGTAGCTTTTCCTGGCAGATCCTTAAAGTGCTTTTGAATCTGAAAAACTGTTAACGTCAAGATGATTCTTACTGTTCAACATGTATCCTCCGTGTGCATGAGTCATACCTGCTCACTTTGGTTACAAAAACATTTATTTTGTTACCATTAACCATGGTGAGTCACGGTAATCCAAAATGAAATTTATGGGCTACTCTGCTTTGCTTTTCTTTATAAACAAGAGGCAGCCTGAGATATCTTAAAAGAAAAAAAATAGAGTGGAGCATTTCTGTATTAAATGATTTCGTGTCATAGCTGGGTTTTGGGGGTACTTGGGGGACATTTCTGCTCCTTAACAAATTATTGATCCTCATAATAAATGAATTTAGCGTCAGAAGCAGGAAGATCAACTCAAGTAGTCGGTCAGACAACCAAGATTTTATTTCCTGACCTTGTGATTGTTTGCCCAGGTTTCGTTCCCCCCAGAAACTCTTCCTGTGGGGTGAGGGTGCCCATCACCCAAGGGGAAAGTGGTGAGCCATCCCTTTCCTCCCCAGTTAACCCGGAGAAAGTTGTCCTGGTTTGTGTTTCTCTGGTAATGTAGGTGTGTGTTTTAGAAAATGAGACTGTTTATTAACTTGACCCGGTTGCCAGTTCCTTCTGAAACCTCCTGTCCTTCTAGGGGAAAACCACAGGAAATTACTCTATCCGTAGTAATACTGGTGCTCTGTGCAGCCCTCCCCTCCTGTCCTTCAGGATGCCTCTCTGACCTTTTTCCCACTATCCCCAGAAAACACTCAATCCTTTCAGGTCATTCCAGAGCTAGTTTTAAACATTTGCAGCCTCCCAAACCTCTTCCAGGCTTTCCTGGATACCAGCCCACCAGGATGTCCTTTTGGAGTCTTCTCTCTGCTTCCAAGGCAAGTCAATTCAGCTGCCAGACTTAAATTCATTCTCTTCATTTTCCCCATTATCCTGTCACCAGCACCAGGCAGAGGAAGAGCCACAAGAAAGCACTGTCTTACCCTGTCCTTTAGTTCTGTAATTCTTCAGGTATTTTTTTTTGCTGAAGAGCAGCTTCATGTGTCTTTCAGCTACAAACAGAATTGATGTTCCTGTTAATCAGTTACTGGCATGCATAAAGCTTTATATGTGTAAAGAAATAATATTTATACTTGCCTTATCAGAGTATTTTAAAGCTGGATTAATTATAGCTGATCACAGTTGTAAATGCACTTCAAGGGGTATAAAAGGTAATACTCCTTGCGCAGTTCTAAAAATATTTTAAAACACTTTATAAGCCTGTTGTCAAAGGAGATTCTCTAATAAATGTTTGATTTTGTATCATATAGCTTTCCATCAGCATTACATTTTAAACTGGAAGAGAAGAGGTGATACTATCTGGGAGGAGAAGGAACTTTAGAAAGGTTGTGCTGCTCCCGAGAGTGTTTGGAAAAGAAACAAAGCTAAGGCACTTGGAAAGAGTTCAGGGATTTCTAACTAGATATGACATGATATGAGAAGCGACGTGGTATGATATATAGGCAAGATTATTCACCTTTTAAGTTCACCCCTCTTTATTCAAACCAAGCCGCACTTCCTTGATTTACTCCAAGCCCTGGGATTTCGTTCTCTGCTACTGCCAGCCTGCCCTAGCAGTGCAGGGAAATGTGCTGCACTTGGGTTTGCAGGCTGCTCTGAGAGCAAGGTGTTTCCAGGAAAGCAGATGTTCCTTGCCCGCCCGCAGAGTCCTGGGCTCTGCGGTGGCCTGGCTGCTCTCGGCTCCTGCGGGAGGAACTGTGTGCTTTGGGTACACATTCTCCATGTGCTGCTGGAGAACTGGTGTTTCTCAGCTGAGCTCTGTGGATCCAGTTCTTTTCCTGCACAGCCCTATGGGCTGTGTAGGAGAGAATCCCAGCTGGACTCACTGGATGGTGCTCTCCGGATGGTTCCCTTTATGGCTCCTGAGCTGACTGGCTTGCTGCTGGTCAGTTCAGAAGGGAGGAAACAAACAGGCATTCGCTGCTTTGTGTCCACAGAAGACTTGAGGAAACAAAGTTTTAAGAAATCCTGATAAATTACCTAGTATATGCTTCTTCAGGAAATCATTAAAAAATATTATTTAAGTATGTGGGAATAACTTGTTCCTAAAAACTTTCAACAGAGATGTCCACACTTTCCCCAGTCAGTCTTAGTTGTAATTTGGGTTATATAACTTTTGAACTGTCTAACTTCCATCTTCCCTCCTGCAGTTTAAGCCTCTGATCTCTTGGCAATTTTCAAGTGAAGAACTTACTTCACTACAAAAGGTGATAAATCTCCTGTACATCTCAGTCTGTTATCACATCTCTGCTTTTCCATTCTACAGCCTGCGTAAATTCAGTTCTTTCCATCTTTCCACACAGATCTTGGTTTATATACCTCTGATGGGTCTTAATGTTCTCCTCTGGACTTTTTATATCTGGTCCTATTTTTTATTGAAAAGTGTCATCCGGAACAGGACGCAATGTTCCAGTAAAAGTTAGACCAGTCCTGCCTTGATATTTTGTTCTCAATCCCAAAATTACTAAAATATTTTCACAGTTGAGTAATTGGAAGGCTGCACATTAACTCCTTTACTGGCATGAATTTACCTCAGCAGAAAATCTGGGCAAAGCATCTGTTTATCAAGGAGGGTTTGAGGCTTTTCCACTGCTGATGGGTAGGAAATGTCACAAGAACAACAGATCTTGTACTATTTTTACCAGTTGAGCTGTGATCTGCCAATTAAACCAAGCTGATCATCCTTATGGGCTTGTTCCTGTGAGAACTCCCACGTTCTGTGCAGCGCAGGGCGAGGCACACACAAGCCACAACATTCCATGGCAGGATAATGGCCAGGTTGGAGCTCTGAACCCTTTCTCAGTGTTTGGATACGAAGCAAATGCGTTTTCTTTTCCTCTAACAGACCTGGGAAATCTGTGTTTTATTGCCTTACTTAAAGCAGGATGTCATGTGTTCCTTAAGCCCTTGTATAGGTCCCGATAAGACAAAGTTTTTTTTCACAGCATCAAGCCACTGCTGACTCACCCTCACCTGGGCTACCAGCAAGCCCCAGATCTTCTTTTCTGCAAGAAACTGAGTTAGTGCCATTGATTATTCCACCCCAAAAGCACTACTTTGTGGTTATTGTAAGTGAATTGCCTCCTCTTCCATTCAGGTTATTCCTCTAATTCAATTTCCTTTTGAATTTCAATTCTCCAGCAGGCAGTGCAGCAGTTTGATGAGTGCAAATTCACAGTCTGAACAGGTAGTGGAATTTAATCTGTATAAATTTCACCTTAAACATATATTCATAACCCCAATGAAAATAATCACTCAAAATGTAATTAGCCCAATTGCTTTTGCTAATTCCTCACAGATGTACTTTAAGAATGAAAAAGCCTGCAGCTTAAATATATTTATTCCAAATTTTTCATTTTACAACTTGAATTTGCCAAATAAGTTTTCTGGGTTGGTTAAAGAAATCATATGGGCATATCATAAAATGGTTTGGGTTGGGCGGGACCTTAAAGCTCATTTTGGTCCACCTACTGCCGTGGGCAGGGACACCTCCCACTATCCCAGGGTGCTCCAAGCCCCGTCCAGCCTGGCCTCGGACACTTCCAGGGATGGGCCGGCCACAGCTTCTCTGGGCAACCTGTGCCAGGGCCTCCCCTCCCTCACAGTAAAATGTCTTTTTTGTGATGTCTTTTTCAGCCTTGGGCTTTTGGAGTCTTGGGTGTTCGTGTATTTTGGTTTTGATTTGGTTTTGAGGTGTTCTGCTCTCCCTTCTCTGTGTTTCTGGTTCATCAAACAAAATAATGATCTCGAGTTTTGACGTTCCAATGTCAAATGACCCGTGCCATTGTCCATGCATCCTGCTCTGCTGGAGTGTTACTGGATGTCATCTGCAGGTATTAAATACGGATAAGAATAGGTTGATTGTTCCATCTTCATTTGTTTCGGTATTTCTCAGAAGAAATGAGGCAGGCAGTTTCCCAAATGAGCAGACAGAGCCTTCTCTGTAGCCATGGTGTTGTGTGAGGCCAGCAGGACAAGACTGGAACAAGCTGGGAATCCAGGCTGTCCTGATCTGAATCTTGATTGTGGACCTGGGACAGTGAGCAAGGAAGGATTTGTCTTTTACAAGTTGTAAAAGATGAAGTTGCTGGATTATATTTCATCACAAAAAATGGTCTATGTTGCAGATCAGGCTGCTGGTAAGTCATGTGAAGGGCCAGAAAATTAATAGGCAGGTACAGCTCCTGTATTCAAAAACACAACGGCATTTGTGCTCTTTAAAATTCTTATTTCTCTGCTGAGCAAATACCAATTTCATGAATTAATGGACATTGACATACAAAGACAGTTTCTTAAAAGATCATTTGAAGCTTTCAGGTCTTTTGGGGTAGATATCTGGTGTTTAACATCAAGGACATTTCCTACAAAATTACTGCTGGGGCTTCACTAGGTTTTAAAGATTAGAGATGACCAATTAGGCACGCTCCAGGTGTTTCCTCTGCTATAGGTAATACTGGTTTTTATTAGAATTACGACCTTTATTCGCTTTTGAATCATGTCCAGCAGAACTGAATTGTCACTCATTATCAGTGAACTGGATTTTGGTTTTGGGAATAAACCATGCGTGCTCTTATTTGTGCATAAGAGTTTCTTCCTTGCCAAAAAAACAGGGATTATGATGAAGAAGGGAGAAAAATAGTTCCTTGCTAGAATAAAACATAAAAGATCATATATAAAAAAAATTTGCCAGTTTCTTTTTATAAACTGGCATTACTGGGGAGGGCAAGGTCTGCTGCACAGCCATTCTTCTATGGAAAGTAAATTTGCTGTCCCACTTGAACTCAGTCTTCTGGCAACCAATGTGCATGGCTAGAGTAGTTGGCTTTAAAAAAACACAGCAAAAGTGTACAAAGAAAACCCCCACCCTTGTCTAGCCTAATTCCCTTGGCTTGCACGAGAGAAATTTTGAATTTAGCAAATGGAACAAGTGTGCTCCCAGCCTGCTCTGTTTGGGAGTGGATGACAAATTGTGTCAAAACAGTCCTGTGTATTGGAATTGGATCCTGGACATTTTTGAAGAAACACTTGCAAATATTACCACTCTGCAAAAGTGTCTGAAACAGGTGGTGCTGGTACAACACTGGCCAAGCAGGAATGGAATTAAAATATTTCCCCTCCGCCGTCTGCTCGAGGCTTATCAGCTGCTGATGCCATAGAGAAACTCGGTCTGTCTGTAGTGCCCTCATCCAAACTGAAAATATTTTCTTGTGCAAACACTATTTAAAGAAATCTTTCAGCAACTTGGGCTTTCACAGCAATGCTTCAATTGCAGTCAGTTTGTCTCCCCACAAAACTCAGCATAAATAAAGACTTATTTCAGTGGTTCTTGCATAATTTAAATTTTTTAAAATTATTATTTTATTTTCTTCTTTTTGCCAAAGACAGCCAGGGACTGTACTTCATCTGCCACCCTGTGCTGGGTGATTGTATGTAACCTGTGTGGGAAAGCGTGCTCCATGTTTTCCTCTGCCTTTCTATTCTGTCAAGCCAGTGATGCTCGATCAGCATCAGGGACTAGGAATGTAACATGCTCAGTGTCCCTGACCATGGTGGCCCTGGCATGCCAGGGGCATTGGAACCGGGTAATCTTTAAGGTCCCTTCCACCCCAAAACATTCTGTGATTCCATGATTCTAGTTCTGTGATTTTCCATTAGTGTATTTTTACATTGGTACATCTTTAATTTGTTACCTAGATGCACCTAAATTTAGGAGCCAGTGATGCCTGTATTTACAAGATTTTATTTAATACACATGGTTTTGCCATGGTTAAACCAGAAATAATTCATTAAACACAGAATGTCATTCCCTTGAATCTATAACTTGATATACCACGGAGAAATAAAAGTGTGGATTTTCTTGAATAACTTGCTTAGTTAAATAAATCTAAATAAACCCAGACAGTTCACTTAGGTAAGGAGTAGGTGCTTGAAGGCAGGAAATACATGGAAGACAGAGAAGTGCACCCGCAGCAAGACAGGAAACCCTAAACGCAGCTGAACTGTGTGTTCCTTGTCGTTTTCTGTCCCCTGTTGGGATTGTGTCCATGTGGTACAACTGGAGATTGGCATAGCAGGGAACATGACAGGGAGAGAACAGATTGCTTCCCTTCACTGCAGTAGAGGATTTAACCTATTTATGGCACTTGGGTGTTAGTGCCGAAAAAACCAAGCGTGCCCAGGCCGTGTCTGTTTGCTGATACCGCTTGTTCTGAATTCACACCTCATCAATTCATTATTTAAGGAAGTGAGGGAAGAGAGAAACCATGTCTTAATTGGGGTGGGTGGATGATAGTGCCAGGCAAGCAAGAGGCCAACCTGGGCCTGAGCCAACAGCAAAAGTTCTTCTGGGAAGGAGAACATGATTCTATAACTGTGATTGTCACCGTGAACACGGAGGAAGACCCTGAGCCATGGACACTGCAGCTTCTTGGGTCTTAAAGTCTTTTTTGCTACTTCACCTGTTAGCTTGCTTTAGGGTGGAAAACTGCAATGTACAGGCATAGTGTTTAATTTCTGTCATTTCTCTTCAAGAAAATAAACTACCTGCAAGTACTGAAAGGCCATCAACGGCTTTTTAAAAAGCAGCTGAAACCATGGTCATAATTGGGAAGAATTTTGAAGGAGGAGTTACTAGGGTGGGAGAAGTGGAATTTTTTAAGCACATTCCTGAGGGAGTGAGTGGGAGAAATCATTCTGTCTGCTGAGAGCATGAAATAATGTGTGTATTTTGGGGGTTTATTAGAAGGCAAAGTGTGCTTCGTGTGATTCCATTTGTTTAGCTACTTAATTCAAATCTGTCTCTTCCATCTATAGCTAATCAAGAGCTCCATAGTAGTCAGGCACTTGAAAATTTTAACCATTGTCAAATTGCTGTTTTGTTGCATTTTCTTGTCTCAATAACACACCTTGGAAACTGCAGATTTGAGGAGAGAATGAGAATTTTCTTCTCTTTTTTTTCCTCCCAAGAGAAGGTGGGGAAATAAGAAAAATGGTTTTTTTCAGCTAGAAAAGCAAAAGAAAAACAAGTGGATGGGCAGGATACAAAGCTTTTTATTTTGTTGGCTCCAGTATTGTGTTTCTTACCAGCAGAATATCTGCAGCTGTATTAGCTGTATTAGCTATATTATTACCTATAATATAGGTGATAATAGGGCTTGGATGGTCTTGGAGCAACCTGCTCTGGTGGAAGGTTCCCTGTCCATGGCACAGAGCTTGCAACTGGATAAGCTTTAAGGCCCCTCCAACCTAAATCATTCCGTGATTCCGTGGCCCCAGTAGGGAACCCCAGTGACCCAGAGAGGCTTTTATTCCAGCACATAAAATCTTTAAATGTGGCTGATGCAAAGGATATTTATAGGCTCAAAAGGAATACTGATGAGAGTTTTTTTCCAGAGCAAATGAAATAAAAAGGAGGTTTGTCCACAAGCAAATGCTCTAAATCATGGTGAAGCTAACATCTTAATTCTGAGTCCAACTGGGAAAGAGTTGAAATAGCAATTTCAGACTCTGTACTGGGAATGCAGGTAATCTCAGAAGAAAAGGAGGTATTTCTTTGTCAAACCAATCCTTCCAGCTTAGATCCTAGAATTGCAATTGGCTGTATTTTCGAGCATGGGGTTTCATCCTTCATCTCACAGGAATGAGAATGAAGAGAGATGAGAAGAAGTGGAGGGGAAAGGAAAAAACCAAACAAAGGCGCTTTTCCTGAACTGGAAGAGTTTGGAGGATTCTAGAAAATGTAGTCAATGCAGGGCTATTTAGCAGCGTGGGACTGGGATAGTTCCATGGGCTGTGTTAAATGTCTTACATTAGATGTTTACTTTTCCATAATACTAGGAAATCTTGTGCACTTTTTGAAGCACCAGATGTTAGCCTCAGCTTGCCTTGGAACAACCTGGGTATCACTGGCACCTTGAGATAATTCCAGATGTGCAGTAAGATCCATAGACATACCTAGCCATTATTTTGCTGGTGAAAATCAGGATTTATGTTACTCCACACTGAAAGAGGAGCTGTTCTTCCCTTTTTCCTTTTCTTATTTTTTGTTTGGGGGTGGCTAACTAAAGGCATATGAAGAATGAACTAAGAGCTGTGTGCACTTTATGCCTTTAATATATCAGAATACCAATGTCTCCAGCAACCTCGCTATTAACATTAAGTGGAAATTTATAGTCCTTGGAGTTGACTTGTAGCATTGGCAACAAACAGAATTACTGTTGTGGGGTTTATGTTGGGTTTTATTTGACAGCCCAGGATGATGCATTTCTCAAAGCACTTGAGATGCAATTTCAGAGAGGCAAATGAGAATCAGTCAATGGGTCAGAGCAACACAGTTCAAAGGCCTATAGTTCGTAAAATATTTATGTGCTGTTATAAAAGTAAAGAGGAAAGGGAGCTTATGTAACATACCAAAAAATGAAGAGCCAGCAGAAAACTTCCTCTCCCATCCCACAACTGAACTGAGCTTGCATATTTCCGGAGAAAGTGTATCCAGCCATGGCTTTTCCACAGCTATCCCAGGATGTCTGCCATTTCAAATCCACTAATTCAGTTTTTTGCTATTCTATTGTTCCAGATGGGTGCATCATGTCGAAGCTATGCTCACTGTGACCAACTGCAGAAAACTAGTTTGCCACAGGATTTTGTTGTCGGGTTCTTTTTGCTACAGTAATGTAATTTGCAAGGGAAAAGGGGAAGGAGGAGAGCGACATCAGAAAATATACTGGATTGTTTAAATTTGAATGATGTTTCAAAGAAAATCACCCCAAAACACCACAACCCCCCCAGCAGAAAAAAAAATCTGAACTTCCAGGCAATAAAAACCTGAGAGGAAATTTTGTTGTCTGTTAGCTGGCTCATGGTGTCCTTTACACTGTCGTTGGATATGGTCATTCAGATTTTTTAATTTATCTGGATTTTTAGATAAGTGTCTTATTTGGTTTTAAAATACTGATCTTATATTGGCTCTATGTCTAAAATACTATGGACTGAAAGTTCTAGAGGAAAATGTAAAAAAAAAAATAATGAAAGGCTTAATTTAAACTTTTGGGTAATGGTACTCACTGGAGAAAGCCCTGTTGGAATCACTAAGTTCCACTTTGATTCTAATGTGGTTTTTATGGATTTTTCATCTTTCCCTTCTTTCTTTCATCTCCTTTCTCCCTAGCGTGGTGCGGCAGTCACCATCCTTACTGGGAGACGTGGCTGCATTTCCCCCAGGTGGCCATCAGCACTGCTTCCCTCTTGATGAAGTAGATTATATGAGAAATTCGGGAGAAACTTCCAGGTCAGAGCCAGAATGCATATTTAACCCAGACTCTTGGCTCCCAAGGAATGCAAGCAGAGGCTTTGTAGACCTTTTGCTGCTCTCCCATTCTGCTGCTGCTGACTCTTTAGCCACCTCCCCTGCATTTTAATTTTGAGCACACAGGCTTAAGCCTGGGTTTGAGAATCAGATGCTTGACTTTAACACAATAGCAAAGAAGTCGGTCCTGCAGTTTATCGAGCATGGCTCACGAAAAGCTGGGCATGAAATGGACTGTTGAGGAATTTTGCAGTCACGCAACCAGATTACCAGAATTCAGAATATATTAAGTGCTGAATATTGAACAAGCCAACTGGGAGAGTTTGTGAAGAACCAGGGCAGCGTGGTTAAGTTGCAGGGGCGCGTTGGTAGAACAAGTTGAAAATGTGTTTTATAGTGTGCACCCACTCCTGTGAGAAACCTGGTGAGGTGATCTGCCAGTGCTCTGACAATATTTGCAAATTTGGCAATGACTTACTGTGTTTAAGTTGTACAACTGTACACAGGGATGTTGATTTATGTTTGGTGGGACAAGTTATACACTGCTGTCACAAATGGGACAATAGAGATAAGAATGTTGTCACCCAGTGAGCTGACAGGCTCCTTGGAGGGTTCTCAGCTTCCTCTGGCTCCTTGTCTCCTGTGTGACCCATTGGAGCTACACCCCGCAGATTTGTTTAGGGAATGGCAAAGTCTCCTGCAGACAAAGCTGAGCAGATGTGATGTAGTTCCAGCAGTGTTCCTGACATGTTCCCATGCCCTGAACACAGACACTGCTCTGTGGTGGTGTCACCACTCGTCACCTCTCTGTGGTGTGGCAGCACAGATGCTGCTACACAATGTCAGCAAATTGCTGTGGGGCTCATTTGTTCCTCCCTTAACCCTCCTGTCTCCTGAAGAGGAAAGAAATATTTAGCTTCCTCACTCAAGACAGATGCAAAGCATGCCTGATTCTTATCTCTTCTCCTTCCCACTTTTCTCTTTACAATCCCCACAATTTCCGAATTTCTATCCCCATGTTGAAAATAACGAGAACAGATTCTAAATGATGATGCTTTGTTTGGCAGTACACCATTTTGTTAATTTTGATGTTATTGCCAGGATTATTAACCACTGAAATCCATAATTTCACAACCTGGACAGGACGTAAGTGATTTGGAAGCCAGAAGTTACTTGCCACTGATTGAGTAGTGTTCCACATAGTTAATTGTGCTTCAGAAGAATGGATGGGTTATGATCTTGCTGTCATGTTTTCCAACTAATGCTTGGCTCCCTCCAGAAGCCCTGGGGTTGGAGACCAAATATGTAGGAGCTGCTTTTCTGTGATGATGATAATTGTAGTTTGGCACCTCTGAGAAAACAGAGCATGTCCTTTTCATCTTGAAGGACCAGATTTTTTTTAAGGGAAGCTTAATAATGCAGATAGGGAATCAGTGGTCTTTTGTTAGTTCCTGTAACTTTTATTGATTTCATGGAGATTTAGGGACCTTTTTGAGAATCCCTATTTGTGTCTTTAGCTGTAAAAAATACAGAGTGATTTCTAAAATTCCTTTGGAAGTGCACTTAAACATTAGTTCAAGAACAGCCAGTTGTTTAAATCCATCCCATTCAAGAAAGCTCATATGTCTGCAAGGAATTTAAGCAGGTGTAGAAGCTCTATCCATACAAAGGGATCTTCGCAAGTCAGAGCTCTGTAGCTATTTAATGAATCACACACTGATAAATGCTAAATGTGTTTCCCTTTCTCCTGAACAACTAGTGTTTCTCAAAGAGTCAGAATTTTATTTTTAATCTTTAAAGTGTAATCTTCATTTTCCAGGGGGTGTTTGTCCTTAAATCCCTTCTCACAGGGTATGTGATGCTGATATCACTCTATTAAATAAATGTTTTCAGACGGGGGGGAGAGAGCCCCACAGAAGGCAGCATACGGTGCTGATGGTATCTCTACCTAGGTTCCATTAATGTGTTAGGAGCTGTTGGATATGTTGAGCACACACTGCCAAAACTTTGTGTGTGTCCCATTTACACCTCACTTACTCTTACCCAGCTCACTCCATTACATGAGTCATTTTTGTGGTATTTTGTCTGGGATCAAAATCACCTACTAGCATCTTAAATAAGGCACAGCTTCATTAATACATTAACATTTTATAGCAAATATTTTATGTACGCTTTGTCTGCTTTTATACATAGTTGCTAGACATGTAAGAGACTCTGTTTCTAGATTTTTGTTGGACCAGCAGCGAGAGGGCACCTGTTTCCATTCCCTCCTCTATTTTATGCTCCATTTTATTTCCAGGGATGTTGCACCACAGCCCCAGTTCCTGTGAGGCTTTTGGACACTGCCTCAATGCAAGCAGCAAAGCAAGATGTGAGTGAGGAGCAGTGTGAATGAGAGTAAGGAGAGATTAGGGAGTGCGGCAGTGACATCCAAGAGAGCACTTGGATGCAAGAGTGCAGCAGTGACATCCAAGAGAGCACTTAGCAAAACTTACTTGTTTTGCTAAGCCGGATTTAGGAGGGAAATAAAGAAGCATTTTTCCAAATCTCTTCATTATTCATTGCACAGTGGCCTAGAAACAGATGTGCTGTTAACCTCTGTCCCATATTAACTCCAGTTTGTTCCCTTCTCTGCTGTGGGAGGCTGAGGGAGAGGGAGAAATGCAGCAGGGTGGTGCGAGGGGGCTTCGCACTGTCCGTGCCATGGTGTCTTGCAACCATCAAATGTGACACGGAGAGTTCTCCAATTCCATTGCATTGCTGCTCCACAGAGCAGCCTTACATTTCTCCTAGCCCTTGCCTAATTTGGGCAGGGGGCAAAGGTAGCAACTCAAATCCATTGCTTCAGGAGCAGAGACCTCCCTGTGATGTACCACAGAGCTTCATCAAGTACCGTTAGTGACGGGACAAGAGGGAGGGGCCTCAAGTGGTGCTGAGGGGAGGCTTAGGTTGGATAGTAGGAGAAATTTCTTCACCCAAAGGATTGTCAAGCTCTGGAACCACCTGAAGCTCAAGTCACCACCCCTGAGAGATTTAAAAGACTTGTAGATGTGGCACTCAGGGACATGGTTTAGTGGTGGAATTGGCATTTTCAGGTCACTGGTTGGACTCAATCCTAGAGGTCTTTTCCAACCATGGGTTGTAGTGAGCTGGTCACGTACCTCCTGAAGTTGCTTTGTTCCTTTTGAGTTCCAACTTATGGTGCTTTGAATGCAGACATTTTACTTCACTTTTTAATGCTGTACTATACAGTGTGTACTATCTCTGATGTGGTAGTTAAAAATTGTCACAGAACTGACTGACAGCCCTGCAACGCTGCTCTCCACTCTTTCTCCCTGTGCTACAACAGCACACCTACATCCACTCAGATACTGGCAGTGAAAGCAGTTCCTTTCTATGTGGAATCTCCCCTGTGAGTAAACAAAGATGTTCCATTTCCCCATGTTGTCAGTCAAGAACCTGTCATCTGGGACCCAGGTTAATGCAATACCTCATTATCTTAATCCATTATTTCTTTAGAAACCGTACACAGTGCATTTGTCTCGATCAAAACCGAACTTGCATGTTGTGGTCAGTTCTGAGAAAGGGATTTTAATATATTTCTCAGGTGAATCAGGCAATAGAAAGAAAATCCAGTAGCCAGCAATATGTGACAGAACTCATACATAACTGCTGGCAATCACTGTAAATAAGTAGGTGCCTGTAAGCACTGTATTTTAACAGGTCCCGTTACAAACTGGTTTAGCATCAGGGTGAGGCTCATTTGCATCCTGCCACATCTTCTATCAGGACTAAAAAGCCCATTTTGAGCTTTAGCTGTGTTGTGCGACAGACATAGCTCCATTCCTGCTCAAAGGGATGAGCAACACAAAAAACTCAGAAACTGGTATCAAAGTGTCAGAAGGACAAAAGAACTGGAGGTCAGTGGGGATGCTCAGGCTGAAAACTGTGCAGAACCCAGAAGACAGCATCTCTTGGCTCCCAGCCCTCCCTCCCTTTCAAGGCAATGTTATTCCTCTTCCTAATGATTCAGTGCCACTGCTGTTGCTAGTATGTGTCAGCCCAGAAAACCAGCAATATTGTTGAAGAGTCAAAATGGGTCTTTTTTTGTCCCCATAAAGCTGTTCTTCATATTATCGGGGCTGTAGCTTTTCTGGGAAAATTACTCTGGGGTGCCATGAAGAAATTGTGGGTGGTGTCTGTCTCAGGATACCTGTAGGGACAGCAGTAATGGGCATCACTCTCTCGCTGCCAAGAACGAGACCTTAAACAAGAGGGGTCTGTGTGGGCACTGCAGACTCTGTAAAACTTAAACTTAGGTTGCTTAAGTGAATTACACACTCAGTACTGAGTAACACCTTATCATTTCATATGCAGCAGAATCAAATGCCACTGGTTGAAATGCATAATTAAACTCTAAAGACCTACACCAGGTATCCTGCTGTCTTGGTTTGCTGTGCAATACACCAGGGATGAAGGAAGAGATAATAATTTCCTTTTGATGCACATGTACACGTTTTAAAATGATGTTATGTGACAGAATGCATTGAGAACAAATAGAATAACAAAGTTGAGATGAAACAGAAATAATCATCCACAAATATTTCTTAATTAATCAGCATTTCCCAATGAACCTCCACATGAAAAAAAGGAGTTTGATGCATTAATTCATAGACTCATTTTGATACTTTGATGACTCTGAGCAAAAATTTATGTAGAAGCGTATTCAGTTGAAATTGATGGAACTATCCTTTTATTTAAATCGGTACATATTGATTAAGGGGTGCAGAATCTGTTCTCTGTCCTGTAATAGAATCTTGGAGACAGTTGAGCTTGAGAGCAGCATCTCACAGAGCTGGATAATATTTCTATTATCAATACTAAAGGGAGGCTGTGGGTGTTACCACTTGATCATCATACTCTCACAATAATAATTTATCTCTCATTTTAAATTGCTGTCTTTAAAACTTATCCAAGGATTCAAAAGAAACTGAATGGCCTGTGATACACTTATGCTCACTAAAGAAGTGGAACTACGATGTTCTCCAATGTCACACTCAGAAATGGTGTGTTTATGTAGTTGTTCAGTGCTTAATAAAAAATCACAGCTGTCACAAAGCTTGCATCTTGTGAAGGTATCTAAAACACTTCAGATGGCTCTGAAGCATGAAGAACATAGTCCTAATTTTTTTTTCAATGTCATAATGTTCTTTGATTATAAAGCAATTAACTCTCTCAAATGATGCCATATAAGCCCGTCATGTGGTAGTTGTTAACCTGTATTTTACATCTTGTCATTGTGCCCTCGGTCGTCCTTGCTGTCAATTCAAGGTCATTTTACAGCATTTGGGTTGATATAGGCTCTAAGTGCTGGATGTATGAATAATAGATAAGGACAGTTTTAATTCAGAAATGGTACTAAATGCTCAAAATGAGTACTTTAATTAGAGAGTAATGTAAGACAATAACTGTTTGGCTGCTACCTTAAGGGCTGCCATCAAGTATGCCATTTTTATGAGAGGTGTCTTCTTATGAAAGGCAACCATATAATAAATATCTTTCACATCCCTTAGGTGCAGTCACTGAATAAATTCTTCCTGTATGAAGATGAACCAGCTTTCCTAAACTGTTACAGAATTAGGTGGAAAATATTTCACACATGTACATGGCAGGTTTTTATTTTCGGTCACATAAAAACACCTGTGTTATTAGCAATTAATATATTCTTTTAGACAGAATGAGACACCTTGAAGTTTTGCCCTGTCTGTAACAGTGACTAATCTGGGACGTTGGGAGACTCTGGCATGCTGTTCTCCCCAGCACAGCAGAGAGCAGAGGCTGGAATGAAGGCATCTCTGCTTTACAAACTGGTATGTGCTGTGTCCCTGTGCAGCAGGCATGCTGGTCCTGCTCCAGCCTCACTTTGGGAGTACCCGAGGGGGGGGATTCTTTAGCATGCACTTTTTAAACTCCATTTATCTCCTTTTCCTCTGTTTTTTTCTCCTGCAAAAATGACCAAAGCAGGACTAAAAATTCATCTCTAACTAATCACAGAGTCATTTTAGGTTTCTTTCCCTTGTAACGTGGTGATTAGGTGTCATATCCGCTGGGATCTGTTGTTGCTGAGAGCCCAGAATTTGGTGGTGAGGTCTGAATTTGTGGTTGGCATGCAAAGCATTTAGTCGAATTGTTTTCTTTCCATGTCACTCCCATGTAGACATGAAACCGCGAGCACCGATTATGCAATCACACATTTTCCCCCTTTTTCCTAAATGAATTACAGCGATAAAGCTGGAAACGTTGGGCTCTGTTTCCACAGCTGCAGCAAACTGGGAGCAAAAAAAACAATAGCTGCATATACACATGTGCGTTCCAGCTGCTGCCAGTTCCCACATTCTCCCTTATCCTTGCTGTCCTCCCATTGGAGCAGATAAATTGCCTCAGTGATAGGAAAGGTCAGTAGCAGATAGGCTGCCAGTTTAATAATGTTTTGTAGAAAACCGGAATTAGTGTATGAAAATACTAATTGTAGCTTAATGTGGACGGTGATTTAAAGTTCAAGCTTCTGGAACCAGGCAGAGTAACCCCAAGGAAATGCAGATGCAGGTTTCTGTTTCTTTTCCCTCCCAGCTTGGTCCCATAGTCAGATATTTTTCCTTTAAAGCTCACAACTCTGGAGACAACAGTTGCTTTCCCACTGTTCGCTGAGCTCTGCCTCACTCCTGGGGTGCCAGTTGCATCTGCAGGAGTTGGGAAGATAAAAGAGAGGGGATCTGGTGCATATCCTGGAGATGCAAAATTGTTGAAATGTAGAGCTACGGAGAACAGCATTTTGTGGCGTGGCTCCCCAGTTTTCAAGCATTTCTCGGTGTCAGGTGATAAAAATCCCTTTCACAGGATAAATAATATTGGGGTGTAAGGACATTATTTAAATGACCAAATGGCAGCGCTGGTGTGAGATCAGAATTTTGAAATGATTCGGGGGTTGAGTTCATTTTGAGATCAAAATCCAAATCGCATTTGGTTAAACAAGGATACATCAACTCCTGTAGGTCCTTGGGAAAAGGTCATGGAACAAAACTGGTAACATTATTACTCTGCAAGTAAATTGCTACTTTATTTTTCTTTTCCTGAATTTGATGGAAGAGCCTTAACTGATTTAAAACGACAATGAAAAACTTGAAAGTAGGGCAAGATACAGAATCTTCCAAATGACATATTTGCAATAGCATTGCCAGAGTGATAAAACAGTAAATAATGTGAGTTAGATTTTTTTATGTAAACACTTGGTTTAGAAGTAGATACTTCTTCTGCTCTGATTTATAAGCACATAAAAATTCAAGGGATAGAGCTGAGGATGAAATGAGTGTGTGTGTATGTCTGAGTGAACACTTCAGGTTTGATTTGTGTGGGCTGACACAGTGAAAGTCTGTGAAGGTTTGGAGTTTGCATTTAGTCTTTAATGTTGCATTTTCTTCTCTGGTCCATTTACACTCATAACCCACCTTCACCAAAATTCCCAAGCCATCAGCCAGAAGATAAAAATGGTTAAGTGATAGATAATGAATGATAGATTCAATATAGAAAACTGTCTTTTTCTGCTATTTTTGAAAGCTGAACTATGCACTTACATAGTGTAGGCTCAGGGCTCCTTGGGATAGGCTCTGAGCAGACTATGTTGCATGAAAACTTCTATGCTGGCATTTAGAAGTGTATCCCATGGGGTCATACACAGTTGCCATAGATTGTAAACACTGAAGGAATGGGATAGATGGGGCATAGTTTAACACGGTCCTATCCAGAGCAGAGACTCAAATGTGCTTCCTTAAGGAGTGCCGAGGTGCCACTGTCTGCTTTGGCTCACGTGGGAGCTTGGCAGTTGGAAATCAGCAAAGTCAAGACTTGTCATCAGTCTCTTAGGAAAAGAATGGAAATAAGAAGGACATGAACATTTAGGAGACATTTTGCTTCTCAGCAAATTGACTTAATAGCAGTGAGAGAGAAGCATTGTGGCTACTCACTCTGACTTTGTTGTCATCAGTCTGAAGGGACCAGCACTTGCTGATGGCTTGGAAGCAAGTCATGTCAGGCTGTGATGGCTTTATATGCATCTCATTTAAATCAGCTCAGCTCTACGCTCTGCCCCAGTGTCTCCTGGATCAACCCACCCCTTCTCCAGCTTTACTCTGAGTTTAGGTTTAAAAACCTCAGCATAATCAGCATGAAACATTTCGTTTTTATGGCAGATATTTCTGCTGCAGAGTCATTTTTGTGTGATTTTTTCACACTGGTCCATATCCAACATGCCCATGATTGGCATCCCCCTGCCCTGCTCTTCACCAGCCTGCGTGGAAGACTGAAAGCAGAAGAGCTTCTGAACACCTCCTGTTTCCCTCACAAGCACCTTACAGAACTCAGAACAACTTTGAGGTGACTGAGAGTGAACATCCCTGCCCAAAAGAACAGCTTTTTCCAAACATGTAGACCCTGTGGGCTCCATGCTAAAGCCTGAGTCTGCTATAAAACATTGTGTCTGTTTTCTCCTACTGGTGATTGCGTCCTACTTCTGATGATTTGCTGGTGACAAATAGAATGTTGGGGTCCTTCTCCTCAGTAAGTTGGACCTCTGAGAACTGGGAGCCCCCAAGATCACAGATTTCTCCATTTTTCACTCACCTGGAATTCCTCTATTTTAGCTGTTGTGTTATACAAGTAGTTTCAGGTAAGGTGTCAAAGACTGTTCTTTAGTGACCCCTAAATCTACGTTCTAGACTGGTATCTCCTTGTATTTTATTATTTTTAACAAGAAAATGCACAATCGTCAATAATGATCCTTTTGATTTATGTAGCACGCAGACCTCAGTGCTGTCACTCTCTGTGCAACTCCTGGCACATGTGGGGTTTTTATTTAAAATATTCTTTTCTAAATCCTAGACTAGAGTTTATTATTTTAAAAATTGAGATTTTTTTCAACATATCCTGAGCTAGCAAGCATAATAAAAATACATTTTCCGCATGTAATAACTAGAGCTATGCAAGCAAAAGTTCCTGAAATTAGAAACTTCCAACTGAGCTTCTTTGTTAATCTTCAGTGAGCCTTAAAAGAATCTCAGTTTGAAGACAATTAATGCAGTATTGAAAAATTGTGAGAGCTTGAAATCAATAGTGTTGTACATGCTCATTATGAAATTAGAAACATCCCAGCTTCTTCCTCAGTGCAGAACCCACCCTGAAGTTAAGGGGGAAAACACTCAATAGAAAACTCCTTAGGGAAAGATTTTTTAAGGAAAGCTGGTTTGGCCTACATATGTGTGAGGCTGCGTAGGGGATGTGAGGCGTGCCAGGAGAATCTCTTCCCCATCACAGACCTTCAGTCCCGCTCTCTGCTGCGGGGGAATAGCAGTGAAAACGTGCACAGATTCTGTCACCGATCTCCTGCTCTGCGGATGAGAGCTGGAAACTAATTCAGTTCTGAGGGCATCAGAAGGGGGAAGTGAAGCCTCCCACTGTTGGCACATTCCTCAGGCTCAGATCTCATTGACTCCAGTGTGCCCGTGGTGCTTTGCATCCATAACACTCCGGCACTTCAATGTACAGTTGACCTTCAGCAACTTAATGGTCTCTACACCTTGAGACTGGAGGTAGGAGCGACGTGAAAGCCACTGCCGGAGCTTTGTGTCACTCTAAACTAAAACAGGAAGGGAGCTCGTGTTGAAAAGGGGTGTCATGAACTCATACTCAGGAACTCATAATCTGCTTATTTATTTATTTATTTAAAAAATCCTCTGAAATATTTCTCTGAGCATCCAAGAGGCAAAGGGCTATGAAGTCATAAGGATGCTCCCAGAGGGAGGCCGTTGCTTTAAAGTTTCCCCTACAAACAAGAAAACAGCTCAGTGTGTCAGTGAGCCAGCACCAAGCAGCTGCCTTGGCTGCAACACTTATCACAGTAGGTTTACTGTGAACATCTGAATAACACACCAGGAAAACAAAAACAAGAGTGGAAAATGCACAAAGAGCCATCCCTGTGTAGCAAGGAGAAATTAATTTTCGATGTGCGTCTTATTGGCTGAACATTTCGCACAAATTTTACTTAGTTCCTTGTTCTTCAAATTTCGGATTTCATGTATTCTAAAGGAGACACCTGTGATCCAGAAACTCAGAGGAGTAGGGAGAAGGAGAGCACAGCACATGCATATAAAGTATTCCCAAGTCTTGAACCCCTACTCTTTATACAGACTCTAACCAGTTTATTGCTTTTATGTAAATAATGCCCATGAAGGTCAAAGTCTAAAAAACAATGAAATTAGATTCTGTGGCCTCTCAGCATTTGCTTAGATTTCACTGGTTAGTAGTGCTGAAATTGTAATAATGAATTCCAGACTGTTCATAGTCCTAACTTGCTTTCTGCATCTGGGATTAAATTCAACCTATTTATTCTAAAAAATGGAAGCAGTATGAAATCTATAGGATGTATCTCACAGAGGTTTCATGGCAGTTGGTAAGCTCATGACTTTCTCTGCTAGAGAATTCCCCCAAAATCAGCATCTGCCTCTTAATCCCTTTATGTTTTGCCTGGGTCAGTTTTTTTTCCCTCTTGCACAGTCTAAGAACAGTTTCAAAACAGTCTTTTTGAGACACACTTCCTGTTGCTATTAATCCCATTTGCTTCCATATCATCCCTGTTTTCTGCTCAGATTACTTTGCTTTCCTTATAAATGCTCTGCAAGTCCCTTGAAAATGAAATACTTTCACTGAAAAAGAAATATTGGCAACATCATGGATCAATTAGAAAGGCATGTCATGCAGAAAAGTGAACAAATCTTGACCATTTTTGTAATGGTGAACAATCTTCTGAAATCAGAGGTTGATATCTCTTTGAAGCATTTCTACACTTGAAATATTTTGACGTTAAATGTATTGGTTTGCAGATCCCTTTTTACACATTTGAGTATAAAAATGTGTCTCTTTGTCTGTGTGCCTATAGGTATATTCTGAAGCACAGCCATGCCAAAAATAGCACACAGACACACACACATCTGGGAAACACACCAAAGTCTCCTGCAAAAGGGCAGCAGCAGGGAATGTATGTGCATATAGATGGATATATGTTATATGTGCATTGTTGCCAGCATATTGAATAACTTCCTGAGGGCACTGCTGAAACAAGATGCACTGCTGAATGCCTGTATGACTGAGGCTAATTCTTGATATTTTTTGGTTCAATATTTGTCAGATTAACAGTGTAGGAATTTCGTGCTTCAATCTCTAATTGAAAAGCCCTCGCTGGGCAATCTGCATGGTGCTTTAGGAATTCTTGATGGGAATTAACATTGTGGGACTATCATGCTTTCTGTGCAGGCGTTGCCAAGAGGCAAATTGGTTTGCAGTGTTTTGCACATTCTGTGTCCTGTTCCCCTCAGGCCCAGTTTCTCAGTTTCTAGAGGAGAAGGGTGGAAGGGTCTCTGTCACAACAGGATCCCTTTAGAGAAAATCCTGACCTCCAGCAAAATTAGCTTATCAGGGGAGAAACTGCCCAGCTGGGACTGGGGGCTGACCTTGTGATCGAGGAGGCTGTCAGAGTTAAGAAAGCAGAAACTATTGACTAAAACAGCCGGATGGAGACAAGGACTTTTCCAGTTGGATCAAAAAATGGGAATTTACTGAAAGGATTTAACAAGGCAGAGAAAAGAGAAGGGGAAGGAAATGAAATGCCTTGTGGACATAGTTCCCTCAGTAGTCCCAAACACGGAATGAGCTCCAGTGTGGGGCACTGCATGGCTTTCCTAGTTGTAGTTTACCTGTTTTAAGAGGAGATTATTGCAGCTGAACCCTGGGAAGGACGTGGGACTTGTGTGTGCATGACATTTCTTTTACAAAAGCAAAGTGTAGATCCCAGAAACCCATAATTTTCAGGGTGTGCTTTAACTCTCTCCTGCAGCATCTCCTGCGTTGTCAGCACCAGCCTGTGAGTTTGGGGACAATTGGGTGGCAGGGCTCCAGGTCCCCAGCCTGCCCAGAGACAATGCTGTGCCGAGGGGCCAGCGGGGGCAGAGCACAGCAGCAGCGCTGCAGCACGCTGGGTCCAGAGCAGCACAACACCCAGAGCTTCTGCAGGCAATTAGTGAGGCCGGAGCTTCTGGTTCCGTGGAAATTAGCTCCAGAATTAAATGGGAGTTACACAATCCTTACAGATTGCCAGCCATTAAAGACAGCTATGGCGCCTTCGAAGATCTTGGCCAGGAAGCCCTCATATGAAAGCAGACTTTAAGTTATTTATGGACAGGAAGAGCCTAATGGTTTTAATTTTCTAGCTAGCTCAGGAGGCCAATCAGATTGACAACACCAGCAGAATATGTCAAGAAGCCCCAACTCCTGCAACCACAAATTAATAAAAACTGGTTTTGGGGGAGATACGCAGTATTGGTGGACCTGGCTGTTCTATGCATGGCTGAGAATGGAACCTATTCTCACACTCAGGGAGAAGTTGTCTTTGGTTTACTATCTGCTGTTACAGTCTATTCTTTAGTGACAAACTGATATAAATATATCGGCCCTTGATTTTTGATACTTACTGCTGCCCATGCTGGATTCATTTTCTAATCATATGGAGGCCATATGTATTCTTTACACATAGCCTGTACTGCACTGCAGAATTTATTATCCCATCCTTTAAACATACTGCTCTTACACACTCAAAGCCCAGCATTTTTATATGCTGTAGATACGTTCACCGTTAGCGAGTTACGAGGCACTGTAAAAATTCTATTTATCCACGTAATTTTCTATAGTCATTCTTAAATGGATACACGCGGAGGAAAAAAGGGCGCCTCAAAGTACCTGTGCTCCTGTATTTGTAGGTATTTTGAGTAGCTCAGATCATGGGGGGAAACGTTTCATGCAGCAGTGAGACGAGGAAAGATTTGATAGTGTGACCAAGCTGGTCTTTGAAAGCAGCACACACAGGCACAGAGAAGGCTGTGGCAGGCATAGGAATATTTTCTGTTAGGATTAGGGTGTCCCTGCACCTGAGCATTTCCTCCACCAGCCTGATGCCTGTCTCCTCCCGCCTCCAGGTACCAGATCCACACGGGGCTGCAGCACTCCATCATCCGGCCAACGCAGCCCAACTGCTTACCTCTGGATAACGTCACGCTACCTCAGAAGCTCAAGGAGGTCGGGTATTCCACTCACATGGTGGGCAAGTGGCACCTGGGCTTCTACCGCAGGGAGTGCATGCCCACGCAGAGGGGGTTCGACTCCTTCTTCGGCTCGCTCCTGGGCAGCGGCGACTACTACACCCACTTCAAGTGCGACAGCCCCGGGATATGCGGCTACGACCTGTATGAGAACGACAACGCCGCCTGGGACCATGACAATGGCATCTACTCCACACAGATGTACACGCAGAAAGTGCAGCAGATCCTGGCTTCTCATAACCCCAGGAAACCCATATTCCTGTATATTGCCTACCAAGCTGTCCATTCGCCTCTTCAGGCACCGGGCAGGTATTTTGAACATTACCGCTCGATAAACAACATCAATAGGCGGCGATACGCAGCCATGCTGGCCTGCTTGGATGAGGCCATAAATAATGTGACCCTGGCTCTGAGGAAGTATGGCTACTACGAGAACAGCATTATCATTTATTCTTCTGATAACGGTGGGCAGCCAATGGCCGGAGGCAGTAACTGGCCTCTCCGAGGAAGCAAAGGCACCTATTGGGAAGGAGGTATCCGCGCTGTTGGGTTTGTGCACAGCCCCCTTCTGAAAAACAAAGGATCTGTGTGCAAGGAGCTGGTGCACATCACGGACTGGTTCCCCACGCTGATCACCCTGGCGGAGGGGCAGATCGATGAAGACATCCAGCTGGACGGCTACGATGTGTGGGAGACCATCAGTGAGGGCAGGCGTTCCCCGCGGGTGGACATCCTGCACAACATCGACCCGATCTACACCAAAGCCAAGAACGGCTCCTGGGCCGCTGGCTATGGCATCTGGAACACTGCCATCCAGTCTGCCATCAGAGTGAATCACTGGAAACTGCTGACGGGAAACCCGGGATACAGCGACTGGGTGCCTCCACAGGCCTTCAGCAACGCGGGTCCCAACCGCTGGCACAACGAGCGCGTCTCCTGGTCAGCCGGGAAAACCGTGTGGCTCTTCAACATCACGGCCGACCCCTATGAGCGCGTGGACCTGTCTGCCAGGCACCCAGAGGTGGTGAAGCAGCTGCTGCGGAGGCTCTCGCAGTTCAACAAGACAGCGGTGCCTGTCCGCTACCCGCCCAAGGACCCTCGCAGTAACCCCAAGCTCAACGGAGGAGTCTGGGGGCCGTGGTTTAAGGAGGATGAAAAGAAAAAGAAATCAGATAAAAGCAAAGGTGCGAATAAGCAGAAGAAGAGCAAGAACAGGAAAAAAGCAAATCAGAAAAAGGGGCAGTCGTTTCATTGCCGGTCACGTCTTGCTGGTGGGTAAACTCTAAACAGGCTCCTTGGCCAGGTCTGAGTTAGCCTGGCCCAACTTCTTGAACTTCTGATGGAATAGACTAGAAATTCCAGTTCTGCACTATGGATGAAAGTTGTCATCTTTTAATTTTGTTTCTGATTTCACCAGCACAAGGTACCTTAACACTCTGAGTGACCATGTGACAGACTTTCTCCTCCAGAGGATGAGTGGTCCTCACCCATCACCGACACATTCCAGATAACAACAGCGATAACATCTTGTTTCAGGAAACTTAGCTTTTATGGACAAATGATGGTTCCTTGCCTTAATTAGATGGAATCTTTGGAGAGCATGGAGATGTTAATGGCAGATGTTCTCAAACTGACAGATGGTTCAGAGGGAGAAAGGAAAAACAAAACCTGAGAACTTCTGTGGGTCAGTAAGTGTTAGTCATCAACCTGTGACACGTTTTGATACAACACAGCAAAAACTGAAGCCATCAGGGTAACTTTCTAGAGGTGCTGGAGAGGGGGGCACGATAGGAGGAAAGGCTGCTTTAAATTAGATTTTGTCCATTTTAAATAAACCTGAAATATTTTTAACAGTTCCTAGATGTGCTGAGCTCCCCCCCATTTGCAGTAAAACTCATGACCAGCGAGCACACACCACGTGTAATTTATTACAGGCACAGACAAAAACACATCGCCAAAGTGAATGTAATATTTAAACATTTTAAGATAACTATACAACAATATGTAAAAGATATAATTTATTTTACAGCAAATCCTTATTTCTCTTCCATTAAAACTTCCTGCCTGATGCAAGGTACCCCTGTGGGTGCCAGGGTTGTTTGGGTTCTTTCAACTTCGATTTTTAAAATTTTATTTCCATCCTGTCATTCGGAGTTTATTTAACAGATCCATATCCTCAGAGTACTGTAAACCAAGGAAATACTGTATACACTGCTAGGATGAGGAAGGAGAACAATTCAGGTGCGTCACTGCATTATGTATTTGCCTCCAGTGGTTTTGAATGTAACGAAGGGTTTATTTAATTTAGGAGTCACATGAATATTGTTCAGTTTCTTTACAGAAGCTAGGCCATCTTGATGTTTGGGGGGAAAATACTACTTTAAACCTTTTATTTATGTACCTATTAAAATAGTTTATTTTTATGGCATTCATAAAAGTAGTCTGCCTCTTTTTTCATCCAAGATAGCAATTCTGGCCTAGTTTATTTTAAACAAACTCAAGTAAGCTGTTTTATTACTATTATTTTTGGTGCAGGGATGTTTTATGACATTTTGCTTCTGAAACAGAATTTCTTCTCCCAATACGTGTATCATTTGAGACATGCTTCAAAGTTTGCCCTTTTCCAAGGTGTCTGCATGGATGATGAATGCATGGACTGGCTGCACATTCCTGGTCATCTGTGGTAATTGATAAAATGCACACACACATACAGGCTTCAAGATGAATTATGTTAAGTAAAATTGATGATTCATTTGTTGATTGGCTATAATGTGTTTTGGTAAAATTTCAAATAAGCCTGCTTTTCTGCAGTGTGTCTCTTGACTCAGAAGTTACATAAATGGATTATGATTGAAAAATTGAGCATTCCTAAAATCAGTGCGCACAGAAATCTGAATGAAATCCAACTGTCCAGCACTCCAGCACCTCCTGACCTTTTCAAAAGGCAACTAACTGCAGGTCTATACTGCCAAAACCCAGCAAACTGCATACTTAAAGCTGTAAAGCAAAGTAAAGCTGCCATTAACAAAACACAGAAACCAGTCAGGCCGCTCTTAGAGTTACTTCTGCAATGAATATGCTGTGGAGAGCACAGAATGGACTTCTTGGATAATTGCACGTAAATAATAATTATAGAAGGATGGTGTGTATCTGCAAAAGCGTTTAATATTGTCATCATTGTTTTTCATGGTGTGTGGTCCTTCAGATGACTAATTAATTTCTTAGAAATCTGTCTAGCTTTTCTTCACATTCACACTATCCAGTGAGTAATCAGGAACTCAGATGTTCTCGAAATTCTCACTTTTTTTTTAAAATGTGCCATTGATGTCCTTAAAAGAAATGAGAATAACATCTTCAGATATTACACTCCAAAATGTGATATATAAAATTCATATCTGTGAGGAAATACATTTCATTTTCCAAGGTAATTTTAAAAAGGCTGAAATTAGGTGTATAAATTAAACTATATATGGAGAGACTAAGATATTAATTTTTTTTGGCATAATAGCAGCAAGGCAGTGTGATAGAGTGTTACCCTCATAGAAGTAATTATTGCCCTTTTCCCTGAAAGTTTTATGGTGGCTTTGGCTTTCCTTGGACCAAAACAGCCAGAGAACATTATTCTCTGGCAACATTGTATTCTATAATTATCTATATCTGTTCTCTCTCAGGCACAATGGGAGTCCTTGAAAGTAACCGGTGCAAGGCGGAACAGTGGATCAGTTCTCTGTGTGTTAAAAAAATGTGCCACAGGAGTAAGTGTTTGTAGAGTACACAGTGGGAGTACATTTCCAATGAATTTGATAATTTGATCTAGTAGCGGGCAAAAGTTGGCTTTGAGGGGGGTAGAAAATGGTCACAGTTTAGCTGCATTCCTGAATTTTTTGCTGAAGTGCTCCTGACATGAAAATACAGTGTCTGCTCTCACACAGCCCTTGTTTTCTCACTGCGGCGACACAACGGTCTCTGGTTTGTGGGGATGCTGCGTAGCTCTCAAACCCCACTCTCCGTCTGCAGAGCTCTCAGTGGCTCATACACCCTCCCAGCAGGATTTCACAGCTTATTTACATCTGCAAATATGTTACGTGCCCAGTCTCGGGCAAGGTTTGATAGGTAAACACTGAAAAAGAGACCTGGGGCAAGGCTGGGTAGGTAGCAGTGGGGAGCATTTACTTACGATTTTTAAAGTTGTCTCAAGCTTTCTCCACACTCTGTGTGGGCACAAGGAAAAGGCAGGTTGAATACTAACTCTGATTTAGTCTTCGTGACAGCCACACCTTCAGGAGGGCCAGCCCTATTCTTCAGAAGAATGTTGTCTTTTCTAGGTTTTCTCTGTTTTATTTTAAAGCTCTTCACAAATAATTTTCTAATGGTAAGATAATTTTAGCATCATCAGCGACTTTTAAAGTTTTATTACCAATAATATCGTTATTATTATTGTTGTATTGTTGTTGTTATTTAGTTTGACATAAATTTGGAGACAAAACACTCTTCCAGCTACAGGTAAAGAGGAGTGGAAGGCAGTGCCAGGAATGGTGAGTAAACCAGAACTGTCAGTCCTTTCCTGTGGGTCACGCTGGGAGATGTGAGGGGATGGCCGTGCGGTTGTGAAGCTCAGCCAGACTTGCAGACTTCAGAGCGTGAAGGCAGGCGCAACGAGGTACTCACTCAGCAAGGTTTAAACAACACCCGAAGTAAGGCACTTCACAAACTTAAACTTCGTGAACTTTAACTTAGCCAAACTTAAACTTACCCAGACACAACAAGGCACTTACTAAGGCATTGCTGGAGTGTTTTGGTCTGGTTTATAATGTGTTTTGAAAAGAAGGTAGGAGAAGAAAGAGAAGGGAGAAAGGTATCTAGGCAACCCCCTGGGACCCAGCATGGTCTGAGCTGCCTTTAAATCCAGGGCAGGGGAGCCCCTCAGAACACAGGCCGGGCCGTGTCCTTTGCTCTGCTCTGCTCCTCTGGGGCCTCCCTAGGCCTGGCTGTGCTGTGGCCCATGTGGGCAGATGGCACCATTTTGAGTGAGGGGGACAGTCCGACATGTTGGGTAAGGGCGGGGGGGAAACAGTCTTCCATTTTGTGTCAGGCTGTGGGGCCACTCCGCCATTTTGTGGCTGCCTGTGGATCACTGCTGTGTTGTGTCAGGCTGTGAGTTACTCTGCCGTGTTGTGTCACGGCATGACATGGGCCATGGGGCACTCCACCATTTTGAGGCAGGCCTTGGGTCACTCCGCCATTTTGTGTCAGGCCGTGGGGTCATGCCACCATTTTGTGTCTGGCTCTTGGTCTCTCCGCCATTTTGTGTAAGGGCATTGAGGAAGGTCAGTGTGCCATTTTGTGTAAGAGCATGGTTCACTCCGCCGTTTTGTATCAGCCCATGGGATCACTCTGCCATGTTGTGTCAGGCTGTGGGTCACTCCACCATTTTGTGTCAGCCCATGGGATCACTCTGCCATGTTGTGTCAGGCTGTGGGTCACTCCGCCATTTTGTGTCAGGCCGTGGGGTCATGCCACCATTTTGTGTCTGGCTCTTGGTCTCTCCGCCATTTTGTGTAAGGGCATTGAGGAAGGTCAGTGTGCCATTTTGTGTAAGAGCATGGTTCACTCCGCCGTTTTGTATCAGCCCATGGGATCACTCTGCCATGTTGTGTCAGGCTGTGGGTCACTCCACCATTTTGTGTCAGCCCATGGGATCACTCTGCCATGTTGTGTCAGGCTGTGGGTCACTCCGCCATTTTGTGTAAGGGCACTGGGGGAGGTAATTTTACCATTTTGGGTAAGGACATGATTCGCTCTGCCATTTTGTGTCAGGCCTTGGGTCACTCCACCATTTTGTGTCAGATACTAAATTCCTTCCAGTGGCATTCTTCGGTGCAAATGGGGGTGCTGGATCTCCCAGGTTCTAGTCTGGATGCGGTCCAGGAAATCTCTGAGAAAGGAAAGAAAGAAAATGACTTTTAGTATCTTTTATAGGATTTTTTTCAGGTAAGGAGATGTATGAACAAAGGACTGTTGCTTTGCTGGCTATTGGTGTGTACTATACCCAAGTCCTGGAAGAAGTACGTGTTGGTTTTCAGCATGTAACACTCCCAGATTAATGCAGGTTCCTTTTGTCGTCTGCCTTTAAACCCAGTGAGTATTCATCAGCGGCATTGAGGTAAAGTGGGTAAAATCTGGTTTACTTCCTACTACAGAGACTATTAATTATAGAACCAGTGTTAGGTCCACTTGTCCAAAAGATAACATTAGCTCAGACAAAGACACTGGAACATACAATGTAATGTGCCTGTTTGCTACTGACTTAATCAGCTGTACTCTCAGGACAGCAGGAGCTTTTCTATTGCCATTCTCCATCCTTTATTTTCCCCTTTCCAAGAACAGGCAGAGAATGTGTATTCCCATGGGGAAAAAAAGATTATAAGATTTAATGTAGCAGTTAAATAACACAAGATCCACTTCAGCATCCCTTTCCTGTTCAGGGGAGTACTCAATAAAGTACATGATTTCCTTTCTGTGGAATATAAGTCAAGGTCTTTTGAGAAGTGGAGGATTTGTGTCAAAGACAGGCCGATGTGAAAATACAAAAAATGTTCTCTTTTCCTGAATTGTGCTTCCTTTTTCATCTCTGCCAAGCAAGCTAATAAAAACAAATATAAATACAGATAACTGCATGAAAGAAGATATAATTAAGTACCTGGGTTTGAATTAATGGTGCAACAAAAGTATAATCCATGATATGGTTAAAAGTTGTTTCATAAATTCATTCATTTCAGGTGTAATCAGGGCAAAGTTGCTGAAGTTTAGCTTCTGACTGAAGTAACAGAACTGATTAACGTCTGTTATTGTGAATTCTCATAACGAGGGGAGAACAGGGTCCTGAAATGTCATACTGATGTAGCCTCAAAAATACTTCTTTATAATTCCATATGAACATCAGTGTCTCAGTAAAAGTCAAGTACTTAATCACCTGAAATTAGTGCAGGCCATGATATTTGTTGTCGTTCCCTAGATTTGCTTAAAAAGATCACTTCTGAGCATGCTTGGCAAGGCTCTATTATTCCTCATTAAATGCAGCTTGCTTCTGCTAGTTGAGCTGAGCCAGCATGAAACAGGAGAAAGTCAAAGCCTTACTCTGAGTGTAGGAATGATTCTGTATAAGTAGTGTGCAGGGCACAGTTTGGAAATGGACATCACTAGTGACAGAACATCTCTATGGATTTGCCATTTGATCCGAAACAAGAGACTAATTCCTTTTAGATAACCAAGATGTATTTGTGTTTTTTAAGATGCCTAGAGAAGGAGGGGAAGCATGGCCCTGTGAGAAGATGAAGAGCACCAAGCCATGACAGCTGTCAGACTTTGAATGAAGAAATTGCATGTTGCTTAAAAGGAGCATTTTGGGACAGTGAACTGTATGCCATTAAAGAAATGCTTCATATATCATCATCTAATTTTCTTCTAAAGAAACAACCTTCAAAGCTCTGAATATTGGCAAAACTTGAAGGGCATAACTAGGAATGTCTTACCTTTGGGCAACATTCTGAAGTCTTTCTCTCATGGCATGCGTTTTTTACAGTAATTCCTTCCAGTTTTATTTTGGTTTTCATCAGCAGATACCATTACATTTTGTCACTCTGGATGGAGGGAATATAGTTAGTGTTGATAAAAGGCATATTGGGTCAGTGGTGTTTATTTGTTCAGGCTCTCAAGTGACCTCTAAGCAATCTCTTAGCAGACCCATTTCTAATACACCTAAATAATTGATCTCTTGTTACTGTGTGGCTGTGGAGAATTTGAAATAAACCCACAAAGAAGGGTTTGAAAAAGTACAGAGGGAGCACATGGTGCTGGCCTTCAGTCCAGGTGACTTCAGCAACTTGCAGCCTTTTGTCTTTAGATGTGATTTCTTTGAGGTTTTTATGCTGCTACGTTTTTTTTTCTTCTCTTTGCAAGGAAGAAGTCTGCATGGTTAATTCTGCTTTCAACATTGGATGTGAAAGTCTGCTTAGAAAGCCCCTGCGTGGAATGGCAGCAGAGAAGAACAAGAAGTGCCTATTTTTTGTGAGGGGGAACACACCGTGCTGCTTCCCCTGCCACAGGCACAGAGCCCTCACCAGCCGTCATTCAACTCCTTAGCCTGTGAGCGTGCCAAGATCCAGCAGTTATCCCAGGTAACGAGCGAGTTGAGATGCAGTGTGGTACCTTTTGTGGTTCCTGTCCTGCTCTCTCATCACTTTGTTGTCCCATGGCCTGACTGAACTTGTGGGATGCTTATATTAAGATCAGTGGAAAATTCTCAGGGGGCTGAGATCCCATTGACATCTGTTCCCTTCTCGTTCATGCCTGAGATCAGCATGAGGACCTGTACTAGGAGACAGCCCTTGAAATCCAGGTGGAATCATGTATTTCTTGGGTTAGCCGTGGTTGTTCCTCAGAGGCACACAGGAAACATTTCCTATAGCATAATCCTAAATTCAGCTAAATTCATAAGCATCCAGTAACCATTCGCACTGTCCTGTCTGCTTACACAGTAGCCTTCTGAAATACACAGTGTCTTGCCAAAGGCGCAGGATTCAGCTTGCCCTTCCTTATCCTTGTCTTCAATTCCCATTTCATTGCTCAAACCCAGGAAATTCTGTTTAACTAGAAGCTAGCTGTTTCTTGAACTAACATGAAGAAAAGCATCCAGTTCTGACTTAGATCAGAAAAATATGAAAAATCCATTGCTTCCCATTGTAAACCTCTTGCAGAAGTTAGTATCTGAGTTAAAGGTATAAATGCCTTCTTTCTAGTTTGATTTTTGGTCTGGCTACAGATTCCAGCTTTATGTTATTTTTATCCCCAAGACGAAGAGTCCTTTGGTACCCTGTGTTTTCCTGTCATGACTGTACATCTGTATTCCATCCTTGAGTATTTTTTTTAGAAGTTGAACAGATTGGCTCCTTAGAGTCTAATCATTGTATGGCACTTTCTCCAGTTCCCAAGTAGAAGTGGAAGGTTTTTTGCACACCTTCTCCAGATTTTCAGTAGACTGTGAAAAATGTGGACATCAAAAGTAAATAAAATATTCCAGTATTTGTGTCCTTCAAATGATGTGCAGGAA
Organism: Corvus cornix cornix; assembly: GCF_000738735.6. NCBI lineage: Eukaryota > Metazoa > Chordata > Aves > Passeriformes > Corvidae > Corvus > Corvus cornix. The sequence goes on along the minus strand of NC_046334.1, from coordinate 2,328,347 downwards.
TATCACCTCCTGAGGAGAAAGCCCTGTGGGCTGCACTGAGCCTAGAGCATCCCCTGCTGCTCCGGGCTCGGGATGGCACTCCAAGGCAGGGAACTGGCTGTGGAGTTTGTGGTTATTTTTGTTGTTCTGTGTGAGGCAATCTTTTACTCCCTACGTGTTGTTTATTCTTAGAAAGAAAAAACCCCACAAACACTCAAGTTTGAAACTATCCCAGAAAAAGGATTTAATGTTTTCTCACAGCATTTCCATTCTCTGTCTCAACCCATACAGCCATTTTATAAAAGCTGCCTGTGCAAAGCAGAAGGTGAAAATGTAAAAAAGAAAAAAGATACAGAATAAACTTTCTCATTATATTTTATGTCCCATAATATGCTCACAGCAGCCATGCCTATAATGTCTAATTCAGGAAAAATACACCTGTCCTTCTCTAAGAATTGTATTTTCAAAAGTCCCTTTTCCCTATTTCCTAATTCCAGAGGGTAAGCTCTGTTTAATTCCCCACTAATTGAAGTCAGAGATACTATATTTATTCAGATACGGCCCTCAGGGTCTCATGCATAGCAAGAGTGTTTCATTGGTTGTATTTCCCAACAGAACACGTTGAAGCTCTTAGAGGTGAGTAATCAGTGCCATAAAATAGCTGCTCCATTTCTATAGTTAGGGGAAAATCCTCATTCTGGTTTTCCTGGTTCCAAGTGCAACGTGCTGGTTTTCACTGCTGAAGGAGGAAATTCACTCAGTCTCTGTTCTAATTCCAGAATTATGCAGTCGGTAATTGCCTGGTGATATTATTTCCCCAAAGATCATTTATTTTATACCCTTTTTTTTCACCAAGTGCTTTCAGAACATATAAACAGAAGTGGAGTTGCTCTGCGAGGGAGTCAGTACTGCTGGAAACATTAACAGCTTTAATAATGAGCGTAGAGCAGGTCTGAGGGTTTGTAGTTCCTGCTGTGCACAGGTCCATGTGAGAGGCACACTGGCTTAAAGGGGCATTTGGGGAATTACTGAGGTAGGTGTGACAGTAGTTAACCAAAATTGTTCATTACTGGGAGGATAGATGGAAGGAAAGCCAGTTCAGGTATAGAGTTACCAACACTGTTCTTGTATTCCCAGTGGAAAAGCCATGTCAAGGACTCTCTTCTGTATTGTCTCCTGAGGCAGAAGACTTCCCCAGGTATGGAAGTGTGTTTCTAGTGCTGAGATTTATCCTGCAATACAGTAACTGGTTCCTTAGTTTGCCTTAAAGAAACAAAGGAAAACAAACCTCTTACTGTCCATGGAATGCACTGCATTTACTCACCGTGCCATCTTTAGCATCTCCCACCCATTATCGCCGCATTAGGTTTCTCCTGAGTCACCCAGCCCTCAGTCTCTCACTCTTCCCCGGGATTTTACCAGTCTTGTTTGTTGTTCTGTTCCCTTGCAGTTTGAATTTCTTTTCCGTGGAAGCAGCAGTGCTGTTCCCAGCAGTGCTGGCTGGGCACTGGCCCTGTGAGCGTGTCAGTTTTTAAGCAATGCGGATGTTTCCTGATCCGTAATACGCAATAAACAGGTTACCCTCTGGATGGAAGATTAAATCCATGCTTTTGTTAGCAAGTTGAAGCACAGGCTTTAGCTAAATTATCCCCAATGCCTTTGCCTGGCCATCTGTTTCCAACGGAAATGAATCTTGGGTTTTAATTATAAATCTCTTATGAATATTATTTTTCTTTTCTTTTCTATTCCAATCTGCCCTTTTGGAGATTGGTTGAACTCTCCCTGTGTTGTCTGAAAGGTGTGTGGGATCACCAGTGTGGCTCATGGTGTGATTCATTTTTTCTATTAGCCTTCCTGTTAATGACTTTAAATCTGTTTGTGCTCTTGCTGCAAGTTGAAGCAGAAATCTGTTACCAAACTGTGTTTATAAATTTGCTACAGATATGTGTTATGAAGCAGTCTAAGTACAAACATGTTAAACCATATGGAAAATCCGCCCCAATCTTGTTGAATTGTTCCAATGTTTAATTACTCAGATTGTTAGAAGTGTGCACCCTCTTTCTAATTGTTTTTTTAATTCTAGTTTCCTGGTCTAGCTCTCAGATCATTTTATAATTCTTTATGTTCCCCATGAAGGTGTGCATAGATTGAGACCAAACACAAAAAACTCCTAGTCCTGCTGCTGCTCTCCAACAAAGCATTACTCATCTCAGTAAGGATTTGTCATTAAAATGCTGTGTAGTTTATTATTTTTTTCCAAAGAAAGGGTGAAGTCATTCTTTTTATTTTAAATTAAATGGGGGACAGGGAGGAGGACACAGAGTACTCTGGGCTAGGGTGTCAGAGGAGTCCTTGGTAAGATCCTCTCTGGAGCTCTTCCCTTTTTCCTGATAGGTAAAGGGGAGGTATTCACCTCTCGTGCAGTGCAGGGCAGCAATTCCTTCTTGTGACCAAGAAAGAAAAGCAAAGCTCACTGAGTTACGCATCCTGGCACCTTTTCCATCCCTGCTAGGGAACTTGGCCCTTGCTAGTCGACACAAAGACCTTGAGAGAGGAACCTTTTCCTGCCAAGCTTTCCTCCCCAGCAGAGGCCAACTTGCAGCAGCATGGTGTGCAGATGAGTCAGTGCAGGATGGCCATGGGTAAACACTGTTACCCGACCTCTCCAGAGACAGCTGCATTTATTGCTTCATCCCAGAACCACTGAGCTGGGCAGCTATTCAACACTCGGCACTGAAATCCTGGGGCACATGCTGGTCTTCTGCTCTAATTTTTACCCCTGCCACATTCAGTTCCCCTCCCTCCCCCTCAGCTCTTGGTGCTTGTCATCAAATAGGCTCATTCTCTTCAAAGGATTGCCAGTTTAGAAGGGTGCCAGGTTGCCTTTTGATCTTCTTGAAGGTGCTTTCTCTCCAGAATGACCAGAGTAACTTTTATGAAAACATACTTTATTCAGACATTCTCACAGCCATGGCTTTATTTGAGTCATAAGTACTGGAGGGATTTAAAAGCTGTGTAGGTGTGGCACTTGAGGACACAGTTAGTGGTGGCCTTGCCGCTACTGTTCAATCAGCCCATGGGTTTTCTTCCATGGGGCCGTATGATTTTGCTCTGCTGAGTGCTTGTACAGAAACTGTATCTATACTAAATGCTTCATACAGCTTTTAAAGGAGTCCTGTGAAGGTTTAGCTATACTTTATAGAATGAGATAGGGAAGTATCTTCACACTTATGCCTTTCCCCCATTTCTGTACTAAGTTCGGTGGGTGAAAATGATTCACTCTGATTCATTCTCATTCCTGCCCAAATGTGCTCTTCCCTGAAAAGTACAATACTTCTTTTCATATTCTCCATGAATACTTTGGCTGTGACTTCTTCCTCCTGTGTTCCTCATAGAGAAGTTTAGCAGCAGCTCCTGTGAAGAACAGGCACCTGAGGAGCATGAGAGAAAAGGTGGGATTGCATCTGGTACCAACTCCCTGCAGCTCTGGGAGAATAATAACCAGCCCTTGGAATAAGGGAAGGTGCTCCAAAGATTGTTCAACTGGACCTATAAGTTTCTGGGCTGTGAAATGTAAAATAACACAGAAGCAGGAGATGGAAGATAATGACAGAGTTCCCCTCAAATGAAGGCTCTGGCTTTACACACTCAGCCTTTGGGAAAAAATACAGATAGAATTGGCTTGGAAAGCAGGAAAGATGTTGATTCTTCATCCAGTTCTGAATGAAGAACTCCAAACAACAAAAGCATTCATGTGGATTTTTATATGAGCAGATGACTGATGTATTCTCAATCACTGTCTATGTGTATATTTAGTACAAAACCAGATATTTAGGCAACAAAAGATAATCCAAGACACTTGTAAGTGTTACGATACAATGTTAAGAAAGTTACTCTCATAGTAAGGCAAATAGTTGTATTGAGCCTCCTGACCCCGGACTTTGGGCGCCTCTACTTCTCCACCCATAAATCCTCCTAAATCAGTGACCTCTGGGTGTTGATGGCTCGTGTTAGGCCCTCTCTACATACCAGCCTTGGGAAATGAAGCTCGGAATATTTGTTTCAGGTTCCAGCTGCTGTGCCTGGGGATGCAAGAAGTGTGCTCAGGCTCATTAAATCTGCAGGACTTGGAAGCTGTGCCTGTGGTGACACCACAGACAGTATTCCACATGAAACCCAAGCACTGGAACTCTTTGGCATGAGGCACATGCAAGCACTCGGGAGCAGTTCCAGAGCCGACTCCAACATGTCTCCTTGTTTTTCAGCTGCTGACAAAGAGGTGGTTTGTACAAAAAAAAGTCAGAAGTGAAACAGATGTCCTCAGGGAAGCTGGAAATGGAAATAGTTCTCATGTGAGGCATCACACACACATGGACTGGAGGCTGCTTTGGGAGGTTTCTCCAGAGACAGTGACCTTTCCTGCAGGTTGTGGGGAACTGAGCTATCTCCTGCCTGGAGTTTTGGGGAAAAAGCAAGATACAGTGCCAGATGTGAGGTTCATATAGAGGATAAAATCCTTACAGATCTTCATTTCCCCAGGCTAAGAGAGGACAGTGCTTTTTCAAAACATGGATAAGCCAGCTATGCTACTGTACCACTTCAGTTGTTTCCAGCTATAGGCAGAGATCCAGAGACATTCTGGATCTGTAAGATGCATTCTGGATTCCAAAAGAAGGAATCTTTCCCTTTAAGCCTGCTCATTTCTTCAGTCTGACAAACTAATCTGAAATACTCTTTCTTTTAAACTCTGCTTCTCAATTTGCTTTTGAATTGCTTTCATCTAGAGTGTGAAATTCCAAGGCACTGCAAAAAAGCTGTCTTAGGAATATTCTTGGCAGTACTGCTAGCAGAGAGTACAGGAAACCTCACAAGAGAGCTGGTTCCAGCAGCACTGCCCTCCACGTTTCACAGCGGCAGGGACATTGAGAGCAAATCCAAACACCAGCTTTTCCCTTCAGCAGAGCCTTGCTGGGGTACAGTTACCCAGGACACATCCCTAGAAGTGTCCAAGGCCAGGTTGGATGGGGCTTGGAGCAGCCTAGTCCAGTGGAAGGTGTCCCTGCCCATGGCAGGGGGTGGGATAGATGGTCTGTAAGGTCCCTTCCAACTCAGACTGTTCTGTGTTCCTGTGAATACTCTTGCAGGCAGCCCCTTGAGCTGCTCAGCATTACTGCACAGGTGTATTGGCCTCATCAGTGCACAAAACACCTTTTCTGTTACTGCTCAAGTTCTTGAATATCACCTTATCTAAAATGTCCTTGAGAGGGAAGGGGTGCTCAGCACCCTGTTTTGGCCAGGAGGTTATCCCTGTGGAGAAGACACCATGGAGGAGCCATGAGGCTGCCTTGGAGAGGCTCAGCCGTGGCGACTTTGCCACGAAAATAGAGAGGCTTCATTGCGACAGCCCAAAGATCAATAGGAGGGAGTAAGAGCAATTCAGAACTGCACTGCTGAATTCACCCTGTGTGTCAGTGTTCCTCGGATGATGCAGAACCTCAGCTTTGGTTTGGATAAACTCTGCTGCAGCTTTAGGGCTGCTCAGGGTGCCCCGAAAGGAAAGGTAACACAGACAATACAGCCAGGGGTGTACCCTGACACCTGTGCTGGAATCACTGCTCTGCTCTTGGGCTTTAATCTCATTTTGCCTTCAAGTTTGCAATACAGCTAGCACTTTTAAAGCTCATTACATTCTGAATTATTTTGCTTTTAGGCAGTACAGGTGTTACTTATTTATGGTCTCACTGAATTTTCTCATTTCTCTTGGAAATGGCCGGGTTTTTTCTAATCCTGGCAACTGCAGTAACCACATGACCCTGAACTTACTATTCTGCCCACTGGTGTTGCTTTAGGTGAAACCATCAGAGAGGTCTCATACAGTTTAAAAAAATACCTGTATAGCAGTGTGGTTGTGGACAGTGAGGCGTGGCAGGAAAGAGTTTGTCAGTAATTTTGTCAGTAACTTTAATGCAGAACCCTGACTTGCTAGTTTTTATTATATAATATTGAAATAATACCAATTTCATGAGGCAAATTAATTGCTGAATAAAACTTCAAAATGGAATAAAACTGGAATAAAAGTCAACTAATATGCTTCTGACACAACTTTCCCAAATATGTTAAACCTAAGAAAATACCTTAAGGTATTTCATATTTAAGGTATTTTCATATTCTTAAGGTATTTTGGGAATAGGAGATATCATTTTCTTGCAATGAATGACTTGAAAACAGAAAATAGTAATCATGTAGAAGGGCAAAATATTAACAAATACTTGAGTGCACTAAATAATGCTCTTTAAAAATTTTCCTGATTGTCCTGACCTTTTATTTTTGTCACTTAGCTGATCTGCATGTTATGAGTTACCAGTTGAATTGGGTGTACAAATAATTAAACCCAGCTCCCAAGTCTTCCAGAATGATTAAAGTAAAAGAAGATGACAGGAGATAGCTATGCAATAGTATTCACTGTTCAGGAAATAATACAAAGCAAGCTATGGAGAGCACTGGACAAAACACTGGGAAGAAGCAGTATCCATTTTTTTCCAGTTATTATATTATCTTCCAAGAAAACAGGTTGCACACATACTGTGTTTGTAGTAAGTAAAGTTAGCACGTGGTAAAAGAAAGTCCTGTAAAAATGTCAGCATTCAAGGAAAATTATTTCTTGTACCCTAATGCACACACGCACAAATCACCAAGAGCCAGCTTTTGTGGTAAATAGTAGCTTTCCTTACAGGTTTTTATTCAGTCAGTATGAAATTTTTGAATTATGCCATACTGGTCAACTTACAAAACTTAAAAAAATCCCTTTTGGTCTCTTAATCCACTTGGTTTGGCAGCACATCCTGGCTGCAGAGGGCTGAGTGCTTGCTTCTCATACAGGAATGACAACTTGGGTCTTATTTATTCACTTATTTCTCACGCGTCCTACCCTCTTGCTAATGCTTTTTTCAGGGCTGCATGTTTTTCAGAGACTTCAGTAAAGTTCCTTGTGAAGTATCCGTGAAGTATGAAAATCACTTAACTGATTAGGCAGAGATATAATTTACTCAATATCTTCAAGATAAAAGAGACTGAATAACCCTTTTTGCTCACAGAGTGGATTTAACATCACAAAGAAGGAAGATAGGGTTTCATCTTTTGCTAAGGTATTACTTTTATTCTTTTTCCTTTGGCTTTTTTTTTTTTTTTGATATAAAATAAATAATGCATGCAGGAAATGCAAAGTAATGGTGTAAGGACTGAAAACCCTAAATCAAGCAAAGGACCATGGAAGGAGAGCTGTGTGGAGGTGAAGGGTACCCTCAGGACTTATTTACATGTATCTAGATAATTTACTTTTGTTTCAAGAGATTGCTTCTGTCCAATTACGGTCACTTTGCGTTGTTGTAACTGTCAGGCTTGATTTGTGTACCCAGTGATGGTACAAAATCACACACAGGTGAAATACTGCCTGACAAGTCCCTTGTAACTCCAGGAAAGGTTTGTTCTATACCACATTTGCTGTGACTTGGAAACCGATGGGAAGGTGCTGGTGGGATGAGTACCCCGTGTGGGCACTTTGGATCTCCTGTTAGTGAAGTTGGTTGCTGGCTCTGACTTCCCACTCCAGAGCTAAACCAGAGGCTTGGCAATGTGGGAGCAAGGAGAATCTGGGTACAACATGAAAGCAGCACCTTAATGCAACAAAAGCCCTGAGCATCTCCTCATGATTTGGTGTTATGGAGTGCAATAGCCAAGGGAATGAGTTGGAACAGGCGAAAGCTGCCCAGCATTCTCCTCCACCACATGTAGTAAGTGTGCTCTCATATTGATTTCATATATTTCATATAATCAAGTGTGCTTTTCCTGGGAAGGTGTGGGAGTTGGTTGGGAGTGGCAATGTTTTTCAACAGTTGCTCAGTCTCAGTAGGAGAAATTCTTGGAAAAAGTTGGCCAATCCAGTCGAAACCCTGAGGAATTTCCAGGCAGGTGAGATGTAGAGGCACTCATTGGGTTGTAAATGCTCATTGTGCTTTACTAAAATGTTACAAGACTTCTGTTCATTGTCTGTGCGTGTTCAAAATGCAGTGACATCTTCGAAAGATTCCGTTCTTCTTCCCTCCAGCAGCACCTTAGCACTCCCCAGGAGCAGGCTCTTCCTGCCGGCTTGGAAAGCCATTTTAGCTGCTGCAAACACGGACAGCCTTTGGAATAAACAGAGCTACCAATGAGATCTGCAGGCCTTGGAGCAGGTACAGCCTGGTGCAGGGTGACACGGTCACCCACCCGCTCACACACAGCCTGCACAGATGCTCAGAAACACTCATCTACAAAACCCCCCAAAATCTCCATTATTGCTCAGAAACTATCAGCACAGACCAGTAAAACTACAGGGTTTTTTTCATAGCCTGGCAGGAATCACTGTAATGACTCTCAGCATGCAATAATATTTTCCCCTTGGAGTTTGGAGAGTAAGAGTTAAGAGAGCTCAAATCCTGTATTATTCTGGGCAGCTGTAAAGGAAAGTATTTTGTATTTGGTCGAGAGGAATTGCTGGAGCGTGTACTTTCAATTGAAAGTGCTCACCAAACTGAAGTGGTCTAATTTGAAACTACCTAGTTGTTCACGAGCTTTAATACTTCCATTAGTTTGATCATGGAGAGGGGAATTGAATACTAAAAAAGAAAAGCATAACACATATACACACAGTTTGCTATCTTTGCACTCTTTTCAGAAAATGATTGTTGTACATTTTATCCATCGAAAGGGAATCAAGCCCTTGTTTAATTCCTGTAGTGTTCCAAATACTGCTACTGCAATGATCTCTTATCAAATGTCAGTGGAACAGCTTTTGAGTTGATGTGAGCTGTCAGGGGTTCTGAGGCTTTCTGGTTTTCCGTGTATTGGTGACTAAGTTGTTAAAGCCTAAAGCTAAAGGGAACTTCTGCATGTAGCCACAGAGACAACGTTCAAAAATATTTATAGTCAAGAATAATGCAAAGAGAGAGAGAATGAATATACAAGTGGTGACTGAAATGCTTTTATTGCTTTGGTTTCTCCATTTCAGCAGCTGGTACGGCTGTTAGAGTCCTTTTACATTAAAACGGAAAGGAGAGAAGGAAGAGCGGGATACCTGGGGGAAAAATAATAAAAGAGAAAACAAAATTGTAGCTTTTGGGACAGTAATTATTCTTTCTGAGTGCAGCAATTCAAATGGGCCATAAGTGGGTCAAATAAAGGTGAATGTGAAGAACCCCAGCAGATACAACGTGTGCTTGTTCTGTGATTGTGTGGTCTAACTCACTGTCTGTTCTGGGGAAGTGCCCCAAATGCGATGGTTATTCCCAGTGACAGCTGTCCTTTGCTGATGGTTCCCCTGGAACGACTGCAGGCGATCAGATAACCAAGCCTGCTGGCCTGCTTTTCCCAGCTCTTCCTTGTTTCCTCGTGCCTTTTCCTTTAGGTCACAGCTTTCCTCTCTGACCAGCAGAGCCCTGTGTCATATAGGAAACTCCAGTTATCTTTATCTATCCAGTCTGCCTCCAGTAGAGAGGAAATGGTAATGCTTCATGTTTCTTTCATGCCCCATCATAAATCTGTCACTTTGAAAAATAAAAAGAAGGAGTTAAATTAATTACTCTCATATTGATTCCACTTGGCCAGATTCATTAGGCAATCTTATCCCTGCATAAACCCCCAAATACCGCCCTGGGTAAAACCTGGCAGAGAAATGCATCGGACTCATTTATATTTCATTGTTTTAAGTGGTTTCCTCTGTAAATATTTCATGGATGATGTATATATCGAGGTGAATATTGAAGTAGAAAACTTTAAAAAAACCTTGACTGCAAACTTTCAGGGCTCCTGATAGGGTAACCTTTCTTAATCAGAAAAGAACTAACAGCTCTCTCCTAGCTGATTCTTCTCCAAGCTGATTGGATTTTTACAAATGGTGCGTAATTGCCTAAATACCAACACCTGTACAAATACTTGCCATTAACAAACTGCATTAATTAGTAAATGCTTGCACACAAGACTCTAGCAGTGGCTCACCTGCACACAAGTCTTAATATTCACATCAACATCTATTATTTGAACGAAATTTGAACCTTTATGTCAGGATGTAGAACAGAAGAGGTGCCCATTCATTTCTTCCATGCTTCTAATACCTGTCAGCAAAAGCATTAGTGTACTATTTATTTATTATTATTACTGTTCCTTTACACTTCAGCTGGTTCAGAGAGACCATTGTGCTCCAAATTTGTGATTTATAGAGAGGATGGAGATGGCTCAATGTAAGTAAAGCCATAGTACTTCACAGAGCAGTGACCCAGGAAGAGTCTTGTGTGGTAATTGATAGCAAAACTAAACATTAGACTTGTAATCATGCAGGGGCCATCAAAATTAATTGTACTTGAGCACAAACTGTTGAAAAGCTAAATCTCTTCAGGGGAGGATTTGTGGAAGTGCAGTATCCTTCAGGGAACCATGCAAATCTGCATTGCAATGACCTGTTTCCTGAGGTTTCCTCAGGGATCACGGAGAATTTATAGGGAGGCTGTATTTTTTTGTAGTCACACTGCCTTTACCAGCTGCACAAATTCTTCCTTGAATGACTACATTCCACAAAAGCAATTACAGAAAATGCTGGGATCCTTATTTTCATTGCCTTTAGTTGTTCTGCAGAGACAACTTCTCTCTTAAGAAGTACCCAGAGCATGCACATTATGTGAGGGAGAAGAGCCTGCATTTTTATCCTTCACACTGAGGGTGTTTGGAAAACACTGTTATGTTTGCATGCACATGGTATGCAGCTGAAGGGGAACAACGCTTGTGATTGCAAAAGAAATACTAAAAAGAGCCTTGACATGTCGTGCCTTTGTTGTGTGGGACTAGATACCCAAGGCCATTCAGACCAGAGATTTAATTCCTGCTCTTATCTCTTCTCATGCTGCTGCCTGGGAATTCATTACCTTTATCAATACAGAAAAATTAGCTCTTTTCTTTTAAAGCGACAGCACAGTAAAAGAAAGCAAATCGTGACCTCATTTGTTGGTAGCAGTGGTGAGATGAACTGCAGCTCTGACCTATTTCCAGAGATACTGTAATGGTACCATTTTGCTTCTTAAATCCTGGATTATTGTAATTTGAGATTTAGAGAAGTTACTCTCTCTCTGGTTACAGACCTTGGTCCTTCAGGGCCAAGACAGCATGAAGGATGAATGAATATACGAGGGAGCAAAGACAAGGCATGGGATCAAGCCAGAAGGAATTGGTAATTTTCGTTTTAATATTTTATATATATAATTTAGTAAGTTGCCTTTGTAATCCATATAATTTTGTTTATTTCCATGTACATATAAAATATATGTTTCTTTTAATAATTTTTAATATACATATGAAAAAATGTACTTCCCTATCCTTTTGTGTCCCCACACAGAATGATGTAAACCAGGGTCACGTGGTGAGGGATCTGGGTTTTGTTCACTTGTCTGGCAAACTCCACTTTGCCGAGACATGATCAGCCTCTCTGTGTACCATGGGAATGATAAATATAAAAGACTTGAAGAAATCAAGTTCTTAGATATTCAGAACCAAACCCCTTGGTGATAGAAGCTGACACAGCTGCCTTTAAATCAATTTAATACTTGCTTAAATCAATGAAAGGAAAGTGAATTTCATTGTTTGAGGATCTGGTATTTATAATCTGATTTCATTTTTTATTTATTAGTAGTGTATACAACCTTACAGAACAAACTTTTTTCCCCCGAGTTTTATATTTATCTGTATCACCAAAATGAACAGAAAATATGTTCGTATGTTTTCCTCAAGTCAAATTTCCATAGTAAATTTTCAACCTTCAGAACATACCATTGATACAGTGGGTTCTTGGCCATGGTTGTGTTTGGTCAAAGCTGGGTTTGATAGTCTTGGAGGTCTTTTCCAGTCCCAGTGATTCCATGATTCCATGGTTTTTGTTGTTTCACCACTCGGGATAGTGTGAGCAGCATTTACAGAAACACTGTGCTGGTAACAAACAAGTCCTGCCAAGCAGCCACACAGAAATCATGAGTCAGGTTCTCACCCAGCACAGGATCAGCTCTAAAATCTGAGTTTTCAGCAAAAAAAGCCCTAACAAACCAAACCAACAAAACCAGCTCATATCTTTTTATTTACCCACTGCTTTCTACCAAATATTCAATTTTGCCCCAGCCCATAAACACTGACAAAACACGTAACACCACGACTCTTGCATAGTTTTGTACCAAGTGCTATAAACTGAATTCCCCACCGTCACCCACAACAGTGCACAGACCCTTCAGGCTGTGCATTTCACAGCAGTTTGACTTATTTTATTCAATCCTTGTAATTGTGCCTTCCTTCAGTCGAACAGGAAATTATTCCCTTTTTGGTCACAGATCTACTCTGTAGAAGGTGATCGCATGAAATGGTTGTTCAGGGCTGGTTTTCCCTCCAGTACCTTTCATCCCTGTCAGGGAGATGCCATGAGCACCACCCACAGAATCCATGGATTTTAAAGAGCTCTGCCATGGCTGCAGGAGGCTGAGGTCGAGCAAGGACAAGTAAACTACAACTGGGACTGCTCTTTGTGAGGGGCCTCGTTTGTGTTTGGATTTCTGTGCGAAGTCATTAAGTTTTGCTGGGGGGGAATGGTGCTGGCTGAGGTTTTGAGGAAGACATTTATGGCTCCATCCCTGGAGGGCTGACACGCAGGCTCAGCATCTGCCGGCCTCAGAGAGGGATGCAGGGAGAGCACAAGGATTTGGTGGAGCACAGGACAGGCTTGGGCCAAGGCAGCTGAAAAATACGAAAAATTCCTGCTGTTGTTTAAATTACTTAAACAAATTTTAAATCTTTCCCATCCAGGTAGCAAAGAAGGGATTGAGATTCCACTAATGGGAAGGAGATATTGCCATGGTTTGCCCAAAAAAGAGACAGAACATTTTCCTTCCTCCTGAGGGATGTGCATTGGGAACAGGCAAGAGGCAAGTGCCTCAAAGTCACAAGAGAGTTTTGCTATAAAACTGAGAACGCATACTAAAATCTCCAGCACTAACTCTAAGAGTAAATCAAACATTTTCCTCATTCCCTAAACACAACAACTCAGCAAATGCACCGGAAAAAGCCGATGAATAATCGAGCCAGTCTTGGTTCACAGCTGTCCGGGGAATTTCAGGTACTCTTGGAATCTTGTGGCTCCTAACATGGCAGTAACGTGCATTTCTTAGATAGGACTTTCTTTAGAATGTTCTTCTTTTTCTCTACACACAAACCTTTTTTTTGTGATAGTAAGAAATATACATTAAGATGTCTTCCACTATAGGATCAAGTTGTTATGGTTACTATCATAATTAATTACTTTAATTTCCCTTAAAATATATGGTTTCAAGGTCAAGAAAATTTATAAATGTCCAATAATTAACAATTACCCGATATACATTGAAGTAAAATTGCTGAGAACATCAAAAGATGTTAAGACCTTTGTTAGAGACTGAAAATTGTGAAGTCAGTTATAAAGATTTTACAATGGATAAGAATCATCAGCCATGCAATAATCTAATACAGACAAACAAAAATATATGTATCCTTTAGTATAGCTGTAATATAAGTACTAGTTGCCTTTTACATGATGCAATGTTTAATATTAATTAAAGTTTCTTGACTTTATGTCAAATCCTGGATTATGAAGAGTATCCCATAGGCATTTTCCAGCTGTTTATCTCCACTTTTCTACAATTGTAGTAACACTAATTTGTTGCCAAGAAAAACATACATACATTTGTTACAATGTAGCTTGTTTGGGGGGGTTTTGTTATTAAAACGTAGAGGTTGTGTTGTAACATCACTACATCTTAAAAACAGATGAACTTTATGAAGTAGTAAATAGTTGATCAATTTTGAATCAGATTTTAAAGTACGAAATTTTGACCAAAACAGGAGAAGGTTTTAAATGCTGATTAAAACCAAGTATGTTTCGAATCTGTGTCCAGCTCTGCCCTCTCCTCCCTTTTTCCATGCTACCTCAAATGTTAGTCTAGGAAGATCTGGAAATAAAATTTCTCTTCACCATCTGGTATCTGACATTTGGAAGAAGTCCTTGTTTGACTAGTAATGAGAGAATTAGGAGCAGTTGGACTATAAATCATTACTCTCAAATTTACAAATCTGGTACATTTTTAAAGGCAAAACAGATAATGCCCTATGTGGAAAGGGCCGCATCCCCCAAGAACCAGAGGCTCATCCAAGCATTCAAATACCAAACAGATGGAGGAACCTTTCAAGGGAATATACATAGGGGAAAAAATTACTGAGAAGTACAAGGTAAGAAAAGCTCAACAGGGCCACAGAAAGTGTTAATGACCCAGGGATTATCTTTTCCATAACTACATGGAAGACACAGCTAGGAAGAAAAGCATTCTCCTAACACAAACATCCAGTGAGGAAATAGCATACAGCAACATGGGATTATCCCCCAAAAGATGAAATTGGAAAGGATTTCCCATCCTAATTACGTCAACTTTATAAGGATCAAGTTTAGACAAAATATCCCAAAGCTGACTTGACAACTTCACAGAGGAAGGAGAAAATCAAAAACAGACCCAGATGTTCCGTGTTACGGGTGACTTCATATTAGTGAGTCATACACATTACATAAGCAAAGGACGGGGGAAAGGACCATGGGAAGGTCACCCAAGAGCTCACTGTTGTGCTGGGCACTGGGAAAACATGGAGCGTGAGAGGAGCTCAGGCTCCAGATCAAAGCTGGGGAAGTGCAGAATGCTGGGTCCAAGGGGGTGTTCCTGGAAAGGGGTCTTGCCATGCAGTGGAAGGGCAGTGGGAAAGGAAGAGAAGTCCAGGACCACTGCAGAGCTCTGACGAGGAAGGGCTGTGGGAATGGCAAAGCAAGGCAGAAGGGAATAGCTGGTACGGGGTCAATCAGGGCTGGGCACAGTTTGCTGGTGGGCTTCCCCTGGGGATGTGTGATGATGAGGAAGGAAAGTGCAGTTGGATCGTACCTGGTGCGAATGTTGTGTTAATGCAGTGCTGGTCAGGGGGATTCGTGGTGCTGTGGTACACCGGAAGATGATGGATAGGCAGATAAGAGACACGTACTGGTTTTTGGGGCAGAAACAGAGGAGGTAGATCTCGCTGACTGCAGCAGATTGTGCTTTCAACAAATGTGAACAGCCTTTGGGTAAGAAAGCTGTGAATAATTTCTGTGTCTGTTTCTGCATGCTGTGTCAGTTGCTCATAGAGATGATTAACATGCCTCAACACTGTCACATCTGAAGGTTATCCTGGGAAGGTCCCCTCCAAATCACCACTTCCCACACACGTAAGGCACAGGAATTTCTCTGTGTGTAGGAGTCCAGCAGGCATCCTGGCCATAAGAGGTGACTGTGTCTTTCTGTTCCTGTACGTGAGATACACTCTTATACACCACAGAAGTGAAAATGGAAGGTGGTTTTTCTCCAGACATCCAAAGGGAACATTCTGCCTCAGCCGTGGCTCTGCTCTTTCCATCCTTCATATGGATTTTATTTGCTTGCCCACTGGAGAAAAGGAATAGGTAAGAGAAGCCTAATTGAGGCAAGATTAATGCAGTTCCACTGAGAATAAGGGAAAGATTTATTCTCTCCCTCCCTTCTACACGTCTTGCTATGGACTCTGCCTCGCCTAACATATGTACCTTTATTCATTTACTTCCTGCTGGTCACCTGGGAGAAGCCTATCTCATGGAATTTATTGCCTTGGCTGCCTTGTTTCTGTCCACGCTAATAGTAAGATGTAGTGAATGCTCATCTATTTGTCTTATTCTCAGATGTGAGTGAAAGGGATTTATCTATGCTGAAAAATATGTACTTTGGCATGGTACAGCCAGGAGTTACTGTAAAGAAAACATTGAAACTGGAGCCTCTGAGCTGGCAAGAAATGTAAAGCTTTGAAAGAGTGGGACCCAGAGGAGCTGCTGAAATAAAGCATCAGGTTCCAAAGGAATGGGCAGCCTTGGGATCCTGCTCTGTGATTTTCTTTCTCTGAGCCCACTCTCACCTTGGGCTGACAACGTTAGCAAGTGATGGAGGAAGGAAATGCTTATTTTAAATGCCTGTTTGATGAAAGACTGTGAGAGGAGACAAGGAGAACATAGGACCACAATTTAATTTATGTGTAATTGACTCAGGCAAGAGGAAGGAGGCTGGGCCAAGACCTGTGTGCAGTGTGTTCTTACTAAACTTGTCCTTGAGACTGGCAGATCAGAAAGTCCTTTACAGCTCTTTCTGGAAAGAACATATTTGAAGGTCACCCTGTGACATCTGTAATATTTTACCCAGAAAAGAAGCATCTTTACTCAATTGTCAGATTCTCAAACCTGTCATTGGCATGAATAAGCTTGAAACAGGCCCTGGGCTTTTTTCCCCAGCAGCTGCATTTACTGAAATTGTCTATACTTTTCTATATTCAAAATGTCATTTTCATTTTCACTTTTCAGCACAAGAAGGCAGCTGTCCTTTGCTTGTTCGTGTACAACCTGCCCTTGACATTTCACAACCTCACATCTTGCCAAACACAAAACTCCTGAAACAGAGTGGTTTGGGGTGGTGTGAGTGATGCTCCTGGTTCTGCTTCCCAAACTGCTCCAAAGCTGCCACAGACAGCATGGGGACCAAAGGTACATTTAAAAAGCTCTCAGTGTTTCAGCTCTGCTTTCCAAATGAATCTTTTCATGCCCTTCGCTTCCCTTTCTTTAAAGTGCAAGTTTTCACTTACAGTCACTGCTATCACCTTTTCCTTCTTCCCTTAGCCCACACCTAGGAATGAAGGGAATGCTGCTGAACAGAGCAAGGAAATTAAAACAGCAATATTTATCTTGCTGTGCTGTGGCTTTCATTTCCTTCAAAGCCAGACTGCTTTTTAACCTGCAGTTCTCTTTTTTTAGCCCAAGCTTGTGGTTTTGGGGGCATCTACTCAAAGTGTTTTTATTAAGTTCTCAATTGTCACTTTCTTCAGTTTAATTCTATTTTCTCTCACACCTCATGTTCCTTAAAATTGGTTTTGGCTTGTGGAACTGTCTCTTAAACACCAACTAAAATATACTGTTATTTAGTGCTGGAAAGGGCTTCTTGTGTTTGGGGACTCTTCTGTAATTTGTAGGAATCCTGAGGCTGTTTCAGCAGTAGAGGCCTGAGGCTGCCATCAAGCTACAGGTGGTTACTTATTCCTCCACTTAGTGCTCAAGGATGTTCTTGTTGAAGAAACTGAGGGTCAATTCCTCTTTGTGCTTCAGTTTATAGGGCTTTGTTCAAGACACTGAGTGTCCAGTTTGTTGTCATCACGATTACCTACGTTTTTTATATTTACTGATATGACTTCCCTTTTACCCACTTACTTCTGGCTCCAAGCAGTGACTTAGCATTTAATTTAGAAAGCATAAAACCAACCAAACCAACCCCCAAGCCCCACCAGATGCAAGTGCTGGTAGCTCAGATGGATGCAGGCTAACCAATATAGAATTCCAAATGGTTTTATTTTTCTTCTGCAATAGATTTAAATTACATCTTCCCTTTTGCTAAGCAGTTCCTTGGTATCTCTCTTGCCATCTTGACTCCTGCTAAGTGATTTTTGCCTTCTCTTTCCTGTTTTTACTTTTCCATTCTGTGTTGGTTCAAGGGTCTCTGTACTGGTGTTCCCTTGGCTCACCAGAGCATGAGAACTATCCAAGATGCCTTAAAACTTTTTACACAGCCAGTGGGGCACTTATGGATTTCCTCTTTTGCTGTGGGACAGGGAGGGTTTCTATTAGGATCCTGAAAGCAAACTGGGGAAGCAAACTGGGCTTGTGCATCTCTTCACTGCCTTCAGAACTCTTGTTAGTCAGTTGATGTGTGCAGTGAACTGATTTTCTACCATTTATTTGTTTCCCTGTATGAGCACACTGATCACATTTAATACCTTTTTGGGGAAAGGAAATTAGATGGTAATTTGGGAGTTATTTCTGAACGATGATGTTCATTTTAAATAAGAAGACACTGTTGCTGCAAGGAACTAACGATTGTTTTCACCTCATGAATAGTCAGTAGTATTTGAAAATGATTTCCACTGATCCATCTCCAAATGAAAAAGTGGCTTTTCTCCTCTCAATCTGAGATCAATGCAGAGAATTTATCTTAATCTTCCCTGAACCAGCCAACCTCCCAGACTAATGGTTGCAATCAGGCAGTGGGCAGGTCACAGATACCAGCCCTGGGGGGGGTTGTGGTGACTGTGAGTAAGCAATTTCACAGCAATTTTACTGCAAGACAGGTCACCAAGAGACATTTTAACCTCAGCAATTATTTTTCACAATGTCAATGACATCATCAAAGGAGCCAGAAGTGAATTTCTTTGGACAATTATAAGCAGAGATTGCTCTTGACCCTGTTATTTATGGGGTGCCAACTGTCAGGAGAGGTTATGTAGGTCTCCAGAGCAGCCCTGCCAAAACTTCGGAGAAGTTCCGAGATAGCAATAATCCATGATTTCATTGTGCATGGCTAATTGTTTTTCCTGAAAGAAAAGCTCATGTTTGGCAGGTTCCTTTGTAACAAGAAGATAGCAAAGGTTGTAAATCCCTGGACAGCTATTACTGCACAATCAGACTTGGTTAACTCACATATATCTCCCCTGGAAACACAGTAATGCGCTGCTAAAGTCAGGGAAAAAATGGGATTTGGGGCCTTTACGAGCTGCACAGAGAATCTTGAGACTGTTTTTAAGAAATGATTAGTTAGGAAATAGAGCAGTATGATACAAATCAGAATGATATATATCAGTGTATGTATGTACAATATGTATACAGTGGAGTGGTCTGCAAGTTCACTAATGCAAAAAACACTATGTAGAATGAAATTTTTTTAGATACAATGGGGACAGAAACACAACTGTTTCCCACAGAAACAAATTATTTCTATCACTGTTTATAAATGAACACAGGTAAGAGGAAAAATGCTGATGAATCAAAAATCTGGTCTACTCTAACTCAACTAATATTCCAACCCAAACTTTCTCTTCTCTCATGGAGAGGGAGGGAGTCTCCTCTTTTGGACTAAATCCCTGTTGAATCTTGGCTGTCTCTAGTTGGGTGTCTGAGCATCTAGTTTCCTTATCACTTGGAAACAACCATTTAGAGATAGGCTTGGCTTTGTCTTGTTCAAATGATGGTTGAATGGGATTTGTGGTGCCAGAATTTATCACAGTAGATATAGTTTTTTTTTTCTATTTTAAGCAGGCATAAAGAAGGGCTGGTGAGATGTCCCCCAAATAATAATTATAATCAGATTTAGACATGTAATTTTAAGTAATGTGTAGAACTTGGCTTTACCATATTTAAAAAAGAGAAAATCCAATTTGAAAAGCTGCCAGGGGATGGAACAGCCTGATCTGAACAGCTCTGAACAGCCATGCAAGGATGACAGGGAAAAGGAAAACCTTTCTTCTGATCAGAGCCTGAAACCAAAGACCGAGAGAGGATGCAGTTGCACTCTGAACACAGAAATGGTATTAACAGCATTTGGGGACAAGCTTAATGGAAATTAAAGGATGACACTGGAGCTGAACACATGGCTCCAAGCTGAAAATGGATATTTGTGGGCTGGCTATGAAGCAGAGTTTTCTAACTGATAATGTTGTATTGGCTTGGAGTAGCATTTTAATCTGATTAGCAGAGGAAGGCAAGCAGTGAAGCCTGCCCATATTATAGATGGCTGATAGGGCCCAGAGACATCCTTCTGGTCCTGTATGTTCAATTCCTGCATGCCTACAACAAAGACAAGGCCTGTGGGCAGGCTTACCTGCAAAGGAATCCAGTAAAAAAGTTGGAAAGAAAACCAAGTAGCTCATAAATTCCTTGCTGAAATTTTCTATTGCCTCGAATGTCATTCACATTGCAGTTTCATAGATTCAGCCCTTTCTGTTCCTATCAGTGCATTTTAAAATGAAGTGAACTAGCAAATGTTCAGTTAGGCACATGTATTTGTAAATTAATTAAAGATGGGACAGCGAGCAAAGACATTTTCTCGGCTCCAGGATCTCCTGTGGGAGCCCTTTCATTCCCTACTGCTATTTTCCTAAATGACCTCTTCAGTTTTAATGATATCCAGGTAGTTGCCAACTCTCAGGTAACCTCTCCAGAAGGCCTGGCTGGAAAGCCGGCAATTAATGCCAGGCAGGACTGCAGCCAGGCTCCCCGAAAGGAGCAGCTTCTCGGGGTGAACTCATTAGCTGCTGGCAGCTTTTAAATGCTCTGTCAGGGCTGTTAGAGCCAGAGGATCAGTAGGTCCCCGTGCCCATCTCCCTGCAAACCCCAGCCCCTTACTCTGCATGCACGCACCTCTGAGCTGAGCCAGCACCTCGGGTACGCTGAAAATGCCTCTGAGAAGAGCAGGTGCTCTTGTCTCAGGAGCATCAGAAGGTAAACATTCATTTCTTGAGCAGTTTGCCTCCTGTTCAATCATTGTGAAAATGGGGAGGTACTTCTACCTTGAATCTCCCTGGTTCCTTGTTATTCTGTTCACTTAGCTTAGCGTAACCTAAATTTTCCACTTGAGAAAGATTTCAACTGACAGGCATTATTTATAATGCCCATAATTTCAACTGTGACATTTGCTTATAAATAATTTGTATGAAAGCATATGCTCTCCTTTTATAGAGACACAGGAGATAATTCCATTACCAGTAGTTCAGTTATTAAACATATTCATCCACCTTAAAAAATAAAGGCGTCTGAAAGGCAGAGAAAATGTATTGTACTGGGAAAAATATTTGGGACTGATACTCAACCCTACTTGTTAAGAAAAACACACTGTGAGAAGTGTCTCAACCATGTGTGATTTTCACACCAGAAACTCGTAATATTTCTAGGAACTCCCCAAAATGGGCATAATTGGTAAAATGAGTGCATTACTGGTACTTGATGATTTTAATCTTTTTTTTTTGCTTTGAAAAGAAATGAGTAAACCTTGACTGCAGGGAGAGCAAAGAACTGTGTAGAGCCACTTTGCTTTAATCATCTAGAAAATATCTTTTCCTCAAATCAGAGGTTTCAAGGTCAAGTAGATGTCTTCTTATTTTTCAGCTGAAATTGGGAAGGTGATGAGAGAAGCAATACAACGAGAATCCTGTCTCCAGGATTTACTTTATCCTGAAGTAAAGAAGAAATCTTACATCATGGATATACTCATTTTTCTGCAGATGATGAGTGAGTTAATGCGTGAGCTGTTGTTGTTTATACTTCCAGAGATGCTAAATTACAAATGCAGATGAGGGCTGTATTTTAACACTTGGGAAACAGCTTTCTGAACCCTTTGGCAGGGCTGTTGAACTGAACACAAAGCTTTTATCTCTCTGAATCTCTCCGGGCATATTAATCCTTCACTTAGAGGTTTGTCAGACGAAAAGCTGCTTGAATGGTTTGCTATTTTTTTAATTGTGTGTGAATTGTATTGGTGCTGTGTACGGATCACATAGGCCAGAGTCAGGACTCGCAGAAAGCTCCTGAGATGCCTCTGGGATGTGCAGGACACGGCGCCGCCCTGCTGCTGCTGCTGCTGCTGGGAGCAGCGAGGGTGGGGCTGAGGAGCAGCCCAGCGCCTACAGCTTCACTGGCAAGCCCAGCAGTGGCATCTGGCACACACGGCACTGTGCAGGATGGAGTTTGTCTGGGAAAGGCAAGCCAAGCACATGGAGTCACAGACTGCTGGGGGCTGGAAGGGACAGCTCAGCTCATTCCACCCCCTGCCATGGGCTGGGACACCTTCCATAGACCAGGCTGATCCAAGCCCTGTCCAACCTGACCTTGGACACTTCCAGGGATGGGGCAGCCACAGCTTCTCTGGGTAGCCTGTGCCAGGGCTTCCCCACCCTCACAGGCCACAATTCCTTCCTGCTTGGCATTTCCTTCTGCTGCGAGAGACCGGGGCTGGAGGGGTTGGTGGTTTGACACAGCCCCGCGTTTCTTATGCTCTTAGGCTCGTTGGATCCTACAAATCCTTACTTACCAAGCAATCTTCTCCCGTGTTAAGTAGCTTTGAGCATTCGGGCAGTACAGGAATCTTTATCTGAGCATCAGAGCCATGTTTGCTATGAAACAAAATAGGTCACAGTCCATTTTCTGTAAGGCTTTCACCCGACAGATCCACACCAAAGGTGATCTGGTTTGCCGGGTTGGAGGGGAAGCCTGCTCTTCTATGCCGAGTCCTTTGCCAGCCATTCATAAAGCATGTCATACCCAGTTATTCTACACAGAAAGGACACTCATTTTTTCAGCAAAATGGGAGAATAGCAGCCTAAGTTAATGCAATCCCTGCGATGTCTCTTTTGAAGCTCAGACAGGATTTGGAGATGTTCAGCCTGTTCCAGTCCTGAATGTCTTACTGAGTTTTGAAAAACTATTATTCAAATCTTCCTTTGATTTTAACTTAGTTTTCTTCCCCTTTTTTCTATAAAATTTGTCAAAATCAAGGCAGTATCTTTGAAAGTATTTTCAGAAAGAAAACTTGATTGCTGTTTTCTACCTAGTCCTGAAATCAAGCAGTGGGTACCAAAATACAGTGGGCAAGAATTCAGGCCCTGGAGCAGCATTTAGTTTTGTTCTGTAAGAAGGCAGAGAAGTAATTTTGTGCCACAAGTAAGCTTGGTCTCCTTTACAAACCAAAATGTACCATTCCCTTAATGGCAATGCCAGTTTTCCAGCTTGCCATTTGTACACTTGCTCATTCTTACACACCACAGTATGAAAGAACATTCCTTTAAGTGTGAAAGAACAGAAAGAGGTGGAATCTCAAGTCCAACTATTTTTTCTCCACTGTCCCACCAGCAACCCAAGACTTTCTTCATGCTGAATTAGCCACAAATGGAAAAGGTGGAGAGACCACCTGGATTGTGAATATCACCGTCATTGTGCGTGAATAGTGTGGGGCTCTATGTGTATCCTGCAGGTGTAAAATGTGTAAGAAAGGACAAAATATATATAATGAATCTCACCAAAATAGATGATTAATATGTGAACATAAAAAATTAATATATTGTCACAATAGTACAGAAAAGAAAATAAAAATATTTATTATTATACTTGTAATACTTATGCAGAACACCAGAGATTATGTAGGAGCAGAAAAAAAAAGTGCTTACATTTCATGTTTTTGCATTCCAGTTTTGTATTTTACATTGATGATTGAATAGTTTATGGTAGGAGAGAAAAGTGAGAACATGGATAGGAGGAAGAAATGAAATGACAAACCAAAGGAAAAATATTGTTGGGGATTTACAGTGTGTGTTCAATAAGCCCATGAAAGAATGTGCCTGTTCTTTTTCTCCTTTAGCTAACCCATGTAGGTGACTCTGGAAATCTCTCTCCTCTTGTTTTCTTTTCTTCTCCCCAGGGAGGACATGTAACCGTAGGACAAGTACAGGGGGCTGAAGAACAAATATATCAACAAGGAAGCAATGCAGGAACAGAAACCTGAATCAATATTCAGTCAAACCCTTCAATTATGCAGCTCATTTTGTACTGATTTAAGTAAATCCTTATTTCTGAAGTAACTTGTGCCTAGGGAGAAAGAGTGGAAGAGACTCTGGTATCCTCATAGACAGCAGCTGATGGGAATCATGATACAGTGAAGAGAGGTAAAACCTTAACCAGTCTGGAATTCAGGAGTAGTGGAGGTACCCAAGGAGAAGAGATATGGACCTCAGGAGAAGAAATCATTTTAGAAACATGCATATATATATATATGGATTTGCCCCATGTTTTTGTCAGATGGGAGATCCAATATAAATGGAAGTTACTGTGGTAAACAGCGTAAGGTTGTCATCAGGCCACAGAAAATCTCTTCACAAATGCTCTCTTTCCGCGTTGGAGTTCAGGAACAGAGGAATGTAAGATCAAACCAGCTCACATGCTGCAACACTTAAAGTAGCCTATTTTAAAAATAGAAATCAGATCTGATCTCTCTTTGGGAATAAAAAAAGTCTTGTGCAAAAAGTGACGAGAAGTTCTGGATCAGATTCTGTGGTCAGCAGCTCAAGTGGCTTAAATAATCAAACTAGTAAAAAAAAAAATTCTTTCAAAAAACAGTTCAGATTGCTCTGGGTGTGTGTCTGTGCTTGAGTGGTCACGGCCAACACCTAGCCCAAAAGAGCTGAAATGGGGAACCACAGCAGCCAACTGTGGGGTGAAACGTCACTGTCTCTGGAAAAGTAATTACAGCATGTCAGTCAATGAAACGTAACACCAAATTATAGACACTGTTTCAAGGAAAAAGACTTCAGGGGGTTCCTGGCTTTGAGCCCACCTTGGTGGGAGATGTGTCTCTGTCTGGGATGCACACAAGATATCCATACAGGCTTGAAGGGATGGTCCACGGGGCTGAACACCTCCTGGGAGTCAGGAAAAGCAGAGAGCAGTGGAAGAGGCAGCAGCCTGGCAGCTAATAAACAGCACGTTACTCAGCATCTCATAAATCTCCACCAAGTCCATTTATTCTCCTCTGAAAAGGAATAAATAATGAGAACCCTCCTCTTGCCAGTTACTGTAGCACTACAGAAAGCGGGTTGGATGTGGAGCTGCTATTAATAGCACT
The DNA here is from genome assembly GCF_000738735.6 of Corvus cornix cornix. Lineage (NCBI taxonomy): Eukaryota > Metazoa > Chordata > Aves > Passeriformes > Corvidae > Corvus > Corvus cornix. Next base: position 2,303,751 of record NC_046334.1, on the reverse strand, counting down.
GAACGAGCTGCTAATTGGGCAGTTATATAATGGCTTTGTTACGAAACCTAGTTTGGGTTTGACACCTTCTGTTTGCTAAAAACAACAGTAAAACCCCCAAACAAATCCAGGGTTAGTAGTTCGTGACATGAAATAAAGGCTGAATAATTACCAATGTTTCAAAATTCAAATAGAATTAAAAAGGGGGGAAAATCAATTTGTTTCTCTGAATTCTAACAGAAGTGAGCTGGAAGTGAATCATTCCACAGAACTGCTGTTCAAAGGGATACTTTAAAGTAACTTTCTCTAATATCTGCCCTGCAAATACTGACAAAAAACCTCCAAGTGACCTGTTTCTGCAACTTGTGAAGTCTCAGAAACTATTTCTTTAATTTAAAAAAACCTCTACTTTGAATGAGCAGAAACAGAACATATTTTAAGGAGAAAGAAGGACCAGAAAATACCTGTGTGACACACACTGGTACAAATCACGCACTAGGATGAGGCACGAATCTCTGCTCTTGTAAATGACAATAGATAACCTATACAGTTTGACATTTTTAATGTAACTTAAAAAAAAAAAAGGAGAGAAACAGGTGGGGATGACATTTTGTTCCCTGCTATACAGAAGAAGAAAAGATTGCAGTGCATTAGGAGGGAAGCTTTTATCCAGGGTGGCCCTTTGGAGTGACTGTGTTCCTAGTTACTCTAAAGGCTGGACCTCACTGATGCAATTTACAGCACCGGGAGCTGCTCCTCCTGATGAAATCCAGCTACTGTCCCCTGCTTGTGAGGTGCTTTTCCTCTGGATCCTCCACCAAACACGGCAGCATTCAGAGCCTGCAAGAAGGATCCTTATGGAGGTTTGTAGCTGTATGTGTGTCATAATATACATAGAAATGAAAACTCCCGATCAACGCTGTGCCGGCGGTTGTTGTTTGATCAGTGTTATCCATAATCTTTTGGTGATTGGGTAAATCAAGGCTGTCACTCCAGAAGGAGCCCACAAGCAATCCAAAGAACACTTCATCTGTCCATCTACAACCACACCTTTGTGCAGAGAAGTATGTGGAATTTGCCTCCAGTTGGGTCACCTCTTACATTTCAGGAAACTGGGCACAGATACTACACTCAGCCCTGCTGACTGAGTTATTTCCCACTGCTTGTCACTTTACATTGTCTAGGTGATGATAAACCCCCTGATTTGTCCAGCATGGTGTGTTAGGAAGGATTTATTCCAACAAAAGAAAACTCTACTAAGTTCCTTCATTACTAAAGTGCCCAGAGGAGGCAGCCAAAGGGCCCACAGAGGCTGGATGTACAATGTCCCAGCACCACAGTAATTACAGCCAGCATGCCTAAAAAGCTGTGATAATTTAGGGTTCAGCAAGTGTTGAAAGGAGTAAGAGTAGAAATTGGGTGGTCCAGATGGCTCCCACATATATCCAGTTAATTATCAAGATCTAGAATCTCTTACCCATTATGTGTGTGTACATATATATCACTACGCAGAAATACATATAGACGCTATTTACATCATTAGGATAATTTGGAATTACCATGTGGCAAATAATAGAAGAATCTTCTCCTAAAATAACATCAGCATGCTTTCCTACTCCTACACATGAGCTGAAAGGAGTTTTCTCCTCAGTGCATGTTTTCACTGATAGTACAGTTTGTCTGTGTTGTTACTGCTCTTCTGTAACCTCACTTGTGAGAGCAGGAGGAGGCACCAAGCAGCTCCTCGGAGTAGTAACACTGTTCCATATTTCTGTTGTGGGGCTGCTGAAGGGATCCCATAGAATACAAACTTTGTCACCCATCTCACTGGAGGACAGAGTTCAAAATTAATCCACAGTCCTATGATTGCTTAGTTGTCAGTTACTCTGAATTTGTATTGGTATAAATTGATGCCTTTGCAATACTTCAAAAGCTTCTAAAACACTTTAAACCCTGTCTAAATCTTTAACTAGTGTTTGCATTTTAAAAACCTTAAAATATTTGAAATTGTGCTTAAAATCATGTTTAAATATGGGAATAATATTTTCCTATGTCTGACGTAATTTTTTTCCTCTGTGATAGTGTTTTTTGCACCCTTCACGTTGCCTGCCTGCACTGATGGTACATCTCCTAGAACTCCATGTGTATACTGCTGATCCTTGGTTTTCCCAGGATAAGGCAATACAAGCCTTCTTGTTGGTGAGTGCATGTAACTAATATGTGTCTATTGTCTACTAATACCTGTTACCATTTCCTGCTGGATTTATATATATTTCATTTCCTGTGTCAGCCATATTTTAATTGATATCTGGCAAATAGTTTTCTAATGGAGAAACTGAGAAGCTACTTCTCTACAAGGATATTATCCAGGAAATACCATATTTTTGTTTCCTCTGGATTTTACCAGGTGTTTTTTCTTTTTAATAAATGGAAAGACCTCCCTGTAATTCAGAATCAGAAAAATTTCTGTATAGAAATCAGAATGGGGAAGGAGCTTCTGTCAAGTGGAAGAGATGGTCTTCATTTCACTCACCTGAGCCAAGTGTGAGCCAGAAGCAAACACTTTGCACTTTAAAGTGTGTCTGGGGAGGATGTAGGCAGAGAACTGATGGGATCCTCTTTAATTTGCTTGATAAACTGAGGATGGTAGAGCTCATTACAGCAGTGCTTGGTACCATGAAAGCAGGGGGAACAAGAGATGGAACAAGAAGAACTGGCTTCAAGTTGCACCAAAGGAGTTTTAGGCTGAATATTAGGAAAAACTTCTTCATGGAAAAGGTCGTCCATCCCTGGCACAGGTTGCCCAGGGAAGTGTTGGAGTCATTAACCCTGCAGAAATGTCATAGACAAGTAGGTGGAGTGATTAGGGACATGGTTTGGAAGTTGTCCATATCCTTATTCTTATGTCACTTCGTTTTATTCTTGCTATGAGCACTCCCTGCTGTCTGGGTCATGAAACCAGCTGCTGCGTTTCTCCTTTACTTAGATTTAAAGCCTCCACAGTCTTACAACTGTGTTTGTCTCAAAATTCAACTTCTTCCCAGTCAGCAGTGTCTCCTATGCGCTGGTTTCTTTTAAGATCTTCACCTTTTCTGACTAAATCTTTTCAGTTCAGTCTGTCCAAACTATTGTCATCAAAATTTTTCCCTTTTCTCACTGCTCTGAGTGTGTTCCCCTACTTCTAAAATCTCAGTGTTGATTTATTTCCCCCATAAAATTCCAGCCTGCCTCTTCATCGGCTCTGGTTAACTCTGTTACTGCTCCCTCCTCTTGGAAAGCCTTCTCATCTCCAGTGCTGGGAATGCCTGTGGATGGGAAGCAGGGGGTGTTGTTACTAATTTCCTTCTTCGACTTCCTCCATTGAAAGGATGCTCTGAATCTAAACCACGTGGTAGATGAAATGACTTGGAGTCACCTCCCTCATTTTTTTTAGGAAATGCCTGGAAATGTGTACAAAACACTCACCAAAAGCATTCAGAATGAAGACTCAGCACAATTTCAGTGCTGCCATGCAAATGCAGACTCCTGTTTCCTGCTTCCTTTGCAGCCCTGGCAGCCTGTGTGTGGAGTGTGTCAGCCAAGATCATGCTTAGTTCCTCACCTTGATGATATTGAGCTTGTCACAGCCAGCTTTTCCACATGCATATCTTTCTCTTGGATTTATGTGGCAAGGTAATACTCAAATCAGTCCTCCTACCAGGCCAGAGAAATGCACCTATTTCCCAGAGTCTATCTGAACCAAAAGTAACAAACCCCTGGGAACTCTGGAAGGAGATACATTTATCCTTTCTGAGTTAGCCAATTCCACAGGGTTCAAGACTGGTGCTAAAACTTCCAGAAATCACAGAATCGTGGAATCACAGAACAGTTTGGATTGGAGCGGATCTCAAACCTCATCTCATTCCAAACCCCTGCCATGGGCAGGGACACCTTCCACTGTCCCAGGTTGCTCCAAGCCCCATCCAGCCTGGCCTTGAACACTTCGAGGGATGGGGCAGCCACAGCTTCTCTGGGCAACCTGTGCCAGGGCCTCCCCTCCCTCAAGGAAACATTTATATCTTTTTTTTAGTAATATTTATATTTTAAATACCTTTTTTTAGTAACATTTATATTTCCAATCCATGTCGTGAAAGCCAGTGGCAAAAGGTCTTATTCATGGCGTTACTGACTCTAATTGCTTGTAAGAAGAACTGTGTAAATGATGGAGTATTTTGTTTGCTAAGAATTCATTAAAAATTACTCAGCTCAAAATAACCAGGACAAGTGCATTAAAAAGAAATCACTCTCTTGAAAAGCATTATTTTAAAGGAGCATTCTTAATTAAGAATACTTCAAATTAAAAAAAAAAAGAGAAGGAAAATGTATTCTTTAAAATTCTGAGATGAAACTTGAATCCTATCAAGAGCATTCCTTGTTTCTTTCCAGTGCAAACAAATGAAAATGTCTGTTTTGCTCAGCCTGTATTTTTGTCCTTGTCCCACACAGAAAGATAAAAAATAAGGCATTAATTTTTCATCTCTTTCTCCCTGTGGTGCTTCCAGAGGCAGAAGTTAAGTGGCCAGCAATGCCTTCCTCAGGATGTCAGGATGCTTTTTTAGGCCAGAGAGAACCTTTGGTCTCCTGCATAGCAAGAGCGTGACAGAGTCGCTGAGCTATCAAATCAGTTATTCTGCCAACATCTTTCTGGTTCACTGAGGAGTAAATTAATCCCACCTCAGAGTGCTCCAGCAGCAGAGGGAGAGAGAGCACACACACTGCCCTGCTCGGGCAGCGAGGTGCTCGCCAGGAGTGTAAGTCATGGATAAATAATTCCTTTTCTTTGGGAAACCTTCAAGGACCTACTTCTCGAAGCGCTTCCACACACATGGTGGGACAGCTGTAGCAAGGCAGCTTCGCCGGGGGAAGAAAACAAGCCCTGGGGCAGGTGCAGCAGCTCCACCGTGGATCTCCACAGTCCACCACGGTCCTGGGATGTCTGGGACTGGCACCAGCTTCTGGGTCAGCGCTGGTCAGAAGGTGGTGGTGAGGGAGCTGCTCCAGCAGAAAGCGTTGGGACAGGCCTTAGACCACCCTCATCACTTGGAAAGGAGGGAGTGAGTCTCTGGCATGATGTCACCAATCCTTCTGCCCCCCAAAAGCTTTACTTAGCAAAGTCCAGAAGCTCCAATGAGAAAATAAGAGAGGTACAACACGTGGTTGTACCCCAAATCTGTGCCTCCAGTTCCAGCTGTTACAATGTACTGCAAACCCATGTATTTTCTGTGTGATTTCTCCCAAGTTGATCCTCTTTTTTTACCCTGTTCTTACGTCTTTCCTGGTTTCCACATATGTTTTTGATCTTTTCATTGCTTTACTGCAATAATGTACCTCCAACTGCTCCAGTGTTGTCCTCAGTTGCCCCAAGGCAGTAAATGCGTGCAACCCTGGGAAGGACCAAGATTTCTGTTAAAGACCCATCTGGTCATAAAGTGAGTGTTTATCTAAACCCCAGATTATTCAGGTTTTCTGGGCATTTTCTGCCTAGATCTCTACTGTAAGTGGCTGTTGCATTTGTTCACGAACTAAACGTACATTATTCCTGGCAGCCCTCATAATGAGCTCTCCACACAAATGACCTCTTGGAAGCTCTGTGACTCCTGCAAAACATAAGAAAATTGAAAATCTGTACTTGCAAGGTCAGAAGTAAAACAAAAACCTCCTTTTGGCTGTCTCAAAGTAAAGCCATACAAAGCAAAGACCTCACTGAACAGCAAACTTAAAATAAATACAATTTCCTTTGCCATAATAAATGTTTCAGTATAAAGTTGAATATATAATTCATTCCACTTAGCTGTAACATTTTGCTAAACATCAGGAATTTTAAGGGAACAACTTCAGTTTCTTACAGGCTTCAACTGCTCTCTTGAAAACCTTTTGGAGAAGAAAAATGTGCCCTGGGATGGCTTTTAAGCATTTATTTGGTTCATTGTTGAGATCTGACTTTCTTCAACAACATATAAATTGTTTCTGTGACCTTAATAGAAATCTGAAGCTCTAACTAGCTTTTAGAATTTCACTTCATGGACCAGATCCTTGGCTGCCATCCTGCCTACTTTGGTCTGCTCAGGAGGAATTTGGGGAATGTATGAAGTGTTTCAACGGCAGCGACAAATTAAGGTTTTCTTTCAGCTCAAGAGTGAGCTACAATTAGGACATGATTGTTGTAAGGAGAAAAAACCCTCTCAACTGAAGTGTTTCCAAGCTACTCATCACTTCCTAGTGTCTCTCCTTATGGAAATTCATCTAGTCCTGTGATACTGATCTTGTAAACAAATACTTTCTTTCCTTACCTCCTGTGATAAAATTCATGCTTGATATTTCTTTAGGAACTCCTTGGCCCCTTCTTGTCTTTTTTCAGATTGGGAATTGTGAAGAAAAAAGAAAAAGGATTTTTTTTTTAATATCTCAGTTTGGATCACTCATCCGTATAATGACTTTAAAAATCCCACAAAAACATCAACAAGAAGGTGAATTGAAATTGAATTTAATAATTCCTTCTGAACATTTTTTTTTTAATTAAAGAATAACTGTATGGCAGAGCAATAGCAGATACTTGGGCCAAATGCTTGTTGTCAGAATATACCATTAGGGAAAAAGTGATGTAGTGCTAGGGGAATATGTTTAATTTTTTTGTGTCTGTGTATATCTGGATAAGGAACCTGGCAGACAACTCCCCTTAAATCCAGTCATCAGCCCACCCTGGGTGTTCAGCACTGCTGATTGTGTTATTTGTGCAGGTATTATACAAAAGGATGCACAACTTCCACGTTATTTTTTTGTTTGAGGGGACTTAGAAATACGCTACTGTTTGGAGTGCTTTGTAATGCACATTCCCTTCATGGATGTGGGAATAGATCCATTCTTGCTGGTCTAAATTGAAACATCCTCCAGTTTCCCTGTACCGGTACTGCTGCACAGAGTGTTTCCCTGGAGAGGAACTAATGGAGTAAATGCTTTGTACTTGCTCATGAGTTCCAAAGTCCCTTTGCTGCCGCCTTCATGCCATGAATTCAGTGTGTTTGATACGAGGCACAGCTGCCTCACCCAGAGGAAAACTACCTTCGTATGTAGGCTCTGGCATTCCTGTCATACATTCGTGTTCCTTTTGGGAAGGGTTGACAGGTTTTAACTCTTCCTGAGAGACCACAGCTCTGGACGCTGATTCTGGAAACTCCAGAGGTTTAATGTAAAGCCCTCTGTGGGTGTATTGTGTGTGTGTGTGTCTTCTCACTTACCAAAATGGGGATGGAGATGCTCCAGGCTGCCTTCTGTAGTGGAGCTCTACTTGTACCCAAGCTGCTGTTTAAAGCGCTGTGCAGGTGTGGATTTAACTCTTCATGTGGATACCACCACTTACTTGATCAGAAAGGAACGAAAGCAATTCAGCTTTATCAAAATTAAATGCCCGTCGGGTGGCTTGGTGACCTCCCCATTCTGTGTTCAGATCACTGCCCCAAGGCTGCCAGAGCTCAAGGAGCATTTGGACAACACTCTCAGGCATATGGTGGAATTTTGGGGGGTGTCCTATGCAGGGCCAGGAGTTGGACTCTGATAATCCTTGTGGGTTCCTTCCAACTCAGGATATTCCGGGGTTTTGTCGAAGAGACCGAGGCAGCTGTTTGCTATGACATTTCACACGTGTCCCCAGCCCTTCCCGGCGCTCTGCGCGGCAGGCACGGCGTTATTCCACGTCCTGGCGGTCCCCCTGTGGCGGGCTGTTCCGCATCGCGGCGGTGCGGGGCTCGATGTGCGCGGTGCCTCCCGCGGGTCCCTTCCCGGGCGGGCGCAGCTGCCCCGCGGCCGCGGTGACGATCGCGACCCGGCGCACGCGCGGTGTGCGTGTGTCGTCCCCCCCCCCCCGCACGCGGCCGGGGCCGCCGTGACGTCACGAGATGCCCACGGTGTGTGTCCCCCCTCCCCGCGCGCGGCCGGAGCTGCTGTGACGTCACGAAAGTGCCCGGTGCGTGTGTGTCCCCCCCCCGCCGCATCCCGCTCCCCTCCCTCCCCGCACGCGGCGGGGGCCTCTGCGACGTCACGGCCCCTTGCCCGCGAGCGCGCCCGCACGCGCTTCCCGCCGCGCGCCGCCACCGCGCGCCCTCCCTCGCGCTCGGGCGAGGCGTGACGTCACAGGCGGGCACTGAGGAGCGGGGCGGCGGGGGGGGGGGGTTGCGCACAGGTGCATCCGCTTCCCTCAGGGCCCCTCCCGCCATCGTCCCGGGGCAGCGCCCGGGGAAAGGTCGGTGTTCGCTCCCTGCTAGACGGAGCTCAGGTTCTCCTTGTGCCCTCACCGACAGTGTGAGTCTCTCATCGGTGTCACGCCGTCCCCGACGGCAGGGAGGCGCGGACCGGGGTCGCTAGGGGGAGGCACGGCACTGGCGGACGGACTGAGGCGCTGAGGCGGGGGGAGCGAGAGGGGAGGGAGCGCCGCGCCCCCCGGCCCGGTTTTGCTTTCCCTTTTGCCGCTACCTTTCGCTGGCGGGCGCGAGGGAGCGGGGAGGGTACATATTTATTTATTTATTTATTTGCTTACTTACTTATTTATTTAAATATTTGTTTGCTTGCTTCCCTAAAGGGTGAGGGGAGGGGAGAGGGAAGACCGGAGGAGGGCGCGGAGGCAACGCCGTCACCAGAGGAGGCGGTGGCGGGGAAGAGGAGGAGGAGAAGAAGCCGGCGCGGAGCCTCGCCTCACCTCGCCTCGTCTCGCCTCGCCTCGCCTCGCAGCCCCTCCGCCGTCCCCGCCTCGCCGTCCACGGCCGCCGGAGTCACCGGCGGCCGCCCGTCCTTATGATGGCCTCGACCACCTGCACACGCTTCACCGACGAGTACCAGCTCTTCGAGGAGCTTGGGAAGTAAGGAGAGAACGGGGGGTGAAGGCACCGGGGGCTGCGGGGGTCGGCGCGTGAGCCTTGCGGGGAGCCGCGCCCGGGGCCCCCTCACGACTGCCTAGAGCCCGGGGGAGCGCCCGGGCTCCAGCCATACGGCCCCGGGGCGGCGAGGGGCTCTGAGCGGGTGGCGGGGGCTGCCCCTCAACGCCCCGTGCCGTTATTTATTATTATTTATTATTTACTGTTGTTATTAACTCTTAGGTTGTCGCGGGGTTGGGGTCTCGGTCTGTGAGGGGTCTCGGAGCGCGGCGGGCGCCCCCCAGCGGGGGGGCGGGAGGCGCAGCCCTGAGCGCCATGTTGGGTGTCACCCCCCACCGCCGAGGGGGACACGGCCACCGCCGCCCTGTGTCCCCCCGCGGTGTGCCGGCAGGGACACAGTGAAAACCCGCCCACCCTCCGCCCCAGCTAGCGGGATTGGTCACACAGCTTCTACCTCGCAGAGTTCACTGTTCAGCTGAATAAAATCAATGCTGACTGTCCCTGTCAGAAAATCAGAAAATCCCTTTTGATTTTTTTTTTAAAATTCTGGCGACATCACACCCCTCCGTGCAGCCCGTTAGCTGGTAATGGCAGTGCAGTGTTTCAGTTGGACTGACGCTTTGCCCGGTTTTGGTTTCCAGAGGGGCGTTCTCCGTCGTGAGGAGGTGTATGAAAATCACCACAGGACAAGAGTACGCTGCCAAAATCATCAACACCAAAAAGCTTTCAGCCAGGGGTGGGTATATTTTGACCTGGTGTTTATGGTGCCTTCTCCCTGTTTCTTGTGTTCATTAACGTGCTAAGCATTAGGAAATAATAAAAATAGCTGAATGTTTTAACAAATTTTCTAGTACAATTTTAATTATTATTTCCTTGGTTTGCTTTTTTCCCTTGAGGTTTTTGGGGTTTTTTTCTGTATTAAACGTTTCATGGATTGACTGCATAGAAGTTGGATGTTGCTGTAAAGCATTTCAGGAAAAGATGTTCAAAAACTAAAATCTAACAATGCAGTCTCTTCATTTTTGTATCTAAATAATTTTGCAAGTTTGTTTTTTGGTTTTTTTTTGGTGTGAGGATGGTCAGTAATAGGTTTCCATTACAGATTTTATTTTAAATGTTATAGCTTCACTGAATTCTGTGTTCCCATTGCATTTAAACATGCACATGAAGGCCTGTCTGACTATGAGCAAATGAGGAAAAGTGTACTTTTACCTCATACTAAACTTTTTTGTGAGAAGAAAACTATGATAAGGAAGAAAACTATGTTTTCTGAACTAACCCTTGTGAAGAAAGTCACTCTGATGAAGTGATGAGGAGTGTTACTGCTGCACAGCTTGTTTCTGCCTTCCTGTGATGTGTGTTTCCAGCAGCTTGTCAGCAGCAGTGGCCGGGTTGTTATGATGCATTGTAGGTAAATATACACGTGGTGTGGGCTGTTGTTGTGGAAAGGGAGTCTTAGCGGTGCCGTATCAATTGCTCGTTAATTCCCAGTTGGAGTGCCTGTGTTTGGGTGTCAGGGGTTAGGGATCACTTGCCCTTAACATTATCTGTGTTTTTATATGAATTTGTAAAGAACATGGGGGTGAATAAGTAAACAGTGTCAGAGTGTCAACGTGTTTGTGGCTGGGCTGCTTCTGGCCCAAAGGAATCACTGCAGGTAAACAGCAGCTTGAAGTCATTAAATTTAAATATAAAACATTGTGGAGGACGTTATGGCAAGTTCTGATAACATTCTGCTCTCTGATAAAGATCTTTCAATGGTTTTTATTTGCAGTTGGTGAAAGCTGTGTGAAAATTTACTTTTTGCTGAATTTTAGTCTTCTCACTTTTACTGTAACATTATTTTTCTTTTATTTTTGAAAGCTTACTTAAATATAAATTTTTTTTGGTACAGTTATGGGCCTGAAGGTAGGTTAAGAAATTTATAGTACTTGAGCTAAAATATTTTCACAAGTTTTCTTTTAAACAGATTTTTTTTTTATTCTTTAGCATGTTAACGCGATCTGTTGAATTTAAAGTAAAACATCACACTCTGTGTGATTTCTTAGAGCTGAGTAATTTTCAATGTGAGAAGCCATAACAAAGTCATCATCAGGTTACTGGTAACAGGTGCTGAACTAGGTGCCAGTAGCCAGGTTACCGATGTGCCATTGGGGTTATATGTGTGGTGGGATAAATCCTGGAATGCTAGGCTAAACGAGGAAAAACTGGATCTTTCTAATTACTCATAATTTGGATTGCACTGTATTGCAAGCTATCATTTTTGTCCTTTGTTCATGCAGGACCGAGTTGGTCCTTGATGTGCTCTGTTAAGGAGTGGAAGCACATTTAGGAGAATTTGGCTCATAAAATGCAATGCGGCAAATTTCACACAGATTTCTCTATAGGTTCAACCCATAAAGGAAGGGGTTACACCTCAAAGCTGAGCTGTGGGATATGCATATCGGAACACGTGTGGTGCCAAGTCCATAACACAGGGAATGCCTTTCCATCTCTGTTTTCAGACATCCCAAAAATAATTGCGAGTTTTGTACTTGGTTTGTTTTTGTGGAGGTTGTTCTGGGTTTTAGCACTTCGAAATCTACTAAGCAGTTTCTGAAGAGCAAGCTTCTTGGAGAAATCTTTAGAGTCTTCTGAGGCAATTTTTTAATTGCAGGAAGGTGCACTCGAATGGCACTTGTGGTGCAAAAAAACTAAACATGAAAAAACCTCAAACTGTGATGCTTTCTCCTGGTTGATAATGGGGATGCAGTTTATAACTGAAGTGCTGCTTTTAAATCTGAGTTCTAAGTTTTGTTCTGCTCCGTCTGAGCTGCTGTATGAGGAGGTAGCAGTTCACTTCTGAGTGTCAGACCTACTGAAATACCCATTCCAGTGTAAATCGTGGGGTCAGCTTCATCTGTGAGTGGAGTTAAGAGAAAACATGTCCCATCCATAGTGCTGGCTTCCCTTGAAGTCTTTTAAACAAAATGTCAAATTTGGGCCTTCTTGCTTCCCGCATGGGACAAGAGCAGCTTCAGTATATGATATGAAGGAGTCAAGACTAAATGAAACTTCCTTAAAGTAGTTTTGAAATTAGAAATTATTTAAGTCGCTTCAGCCCAGTCAGAGCAATAGTTGTCTTTTCTTCCCCTCTTCATCTCAGCCATAAATGTTTTTGGAGATTGATCCAAATTCTTGTTTTAGTAGTCTTTCTAAATCTGATCTGGTCACCAGGTAGTGCCGGTGAAGGTGTGTTCCCATCAGTTTCCTTGTATAGTTACAGGGAAATTTCAGGCTAATTGCCTGTGTGCAGAGGCATGGGCTTTGGCTGGAATTTGGAGGGGAAAAGGAAGCTGTGCCCCATGTTCTAGCAGAAGGAACATTGGTGCTTTCAAGTTGATGGTTTAAAGAACTTCAATTTCGTGATTTTCTGATTTTAGTAGTAGGAGTAATAAATATTTGCAGTTTGAATCTATTTCAGTATAGCAAAAATGCTTTTGCTTGTTATAATTACATATTTCCTCTTTTTCAAGTCTTCTTAAGATGCTCTTCAGAGTTTTGATCTTGGTGTTTTCTAAGTCAGCTGGAGCACTAAACTACTAGAATATCAACTGCTAGTTTTGTGTCAATAGATTATGTTCTTGCAAAATTGATTATGCTGCTGATTGTAAAAAAGGAAGGGCAAAAAAAGGTGTGTTACCCCTCTAAAATTAAGTGCAGCAGTGAACAAGCGCACACAAAACCAAGGATAAAGTGAAGTATGTGTGTTTTTGCTGGTTCTGGGTTCTGTATGGTTTCATCTGATGAAGTCTTTGGGATTTCTTTACTATTCAAGTAAGGGCTTGGGCTTGTCTGTGTTGTTTTTCATGTGTAGAAAGTCATGCAGATAAAAGTGAACTTCTGCGAAGTGACTTTACTTTTCCCCTGTCTCTTCCAAATACCAAATAATGAGCAGATTGTCTGTTTGTTTTTGCCAGTATCTGTACACCTTTTTTCCTCTCTTTTGAGAGTCTTCTAACTTTGATCCAAATTGATTTCAGGTAAACAGATCCATATTCTTAAAAGGTTTAGCCCTCATTTTTGGTCTTAAAATAAAAAATGTAAGAGTTTGCTTCTCTGATCATATTAGAGAAGGTGAATCACTGATATATTTTCACTGGGTGTACCTATTGCCAGTAACTCCTAGTGACAGTTTCTGGTGGCCAGAAGCCCAGTGCCTTTGGTGTGATGTGGTGGTGTCTGTGGAAGGAGAAGGATGTCCCAGTGCCTTTTTTTTTTTGGGGGGAGCTCTGGAGTAAAAAGCCTGGGCACACCTCTGCCAGCCCTTGGGTTGCTGCAGCAGAGCTACGAGTGCTTTGCTTATGAGCGTATGTGCTACAAGGAGTAACGTCAGAGTCAGCTGGAGGTGATTGCTGCTCCCTGAAAAGCTCTTGTGAGCTTTCGGGGACCTGCCATTCCACTAGCTGCAAGGCTTGGAGGTGTCACTGGGTATTTGTCTTCCTTCTTAGCAGGCAATTTCCCGAATCTTTTTCAGCATTTCTACTGCTCTTTCCTATGAGCTTGTGACTGCAGGTGCATGGCACAGCCGGAGGGGCTGGAGTGATCGCACTCACCTGCAGCCAGCTCTGATGGGTGCGGAGGCTGCAAACCCCACCCTTTGGAAACATGTTGTGCAGTATGGAGTAACTGGGCTGTGGGAAGAGTGTGTCTATAGCTCTCCAAGCAGGGCACCTCATGATCCCTAAAGTGATTTAAAATACATTAGGGAGATGAATGAAATGGCAAGCATATATAGGGTAGTAGTTTTCAGCACAGCTTTTCGTTACACGGAGATAGATGTTTTTGATGTGTCACTAGACTAACATTTCCTTCAGTCAGGTAGCTTGTGTCAGTCTGTGCCAGATGTTGTACAGGAAGGCAAGCTCTAATAAGGCTTCCAGTGCTCCCTAGGAGGAGAAAATAATTCTTTCTAATCTAGCTCAAGATGTTAATCTCTGAAGCACACATTTACCTGTGCCAGTTTATTACAACACATGTATTTTTAATGCTAAATTCTGTTCTTACGTACACATGACGTTACTCCCACTCAGACAGGACTATCCTTCAGGGCATTTAGTCGTCAGTGAGGCAGATGTTGTCTTTGTGAGCACAAGATTTAAGCTTGGGATTTTAGTGGTTTTCTTCCATGTCTTGCCAGAGAGGTAGTCTTACTTCTCTGGCTAATAACCTGTCACTAAGAGTGTTTTAAAACTGTTTTTCCCTAGTATGTCAGAGGGCTCACCTGCTAACATGCAGTCGCTCTTTCTTAATGTTTGTGCCCAATGTTTGTGTCCAGCTTAGTCGTGGCGTTCTTTTCAGTTTGACATCGTTGTCACACAACACATTCATTTGAATGTTTATCTGCAAGTATTTGTTTAATTGCAAATTGCCGTAATTTAGCAGGCTACTGGTTCTGTTGAAATTGACTCCATTCAGACAGCTCAGGGTAGTAGGGAGAGAAGAGTGTTATTAAAAAAATACCTCAAAAGGGATTTTTGGTTAGGTGCTCTGTTTTGTGAAGGTTTGGAACTTTTAATTCTGTTTTGGTTTTATTCTATTTTGGTGTTAGTAAAAACCTGAAGAATTTTTGAATACCAGTGAGAATGAGGACTTTGTGATGAGTGTTGGTTGGTAGTAATTTATTCTAACAGTTCAAACTAGATTTGAAATGAAACGTACTGGCAGTTCATAGTTAAATTATTCATAACAAATGCTGTATGATTTCAATAACTTCTGGAGATTTTGCAAAAGAGTTACTTACTCTCTCCATTGTGACTGGAATTTCTCTTAGAAAGGCATGGAGGGTAAAAAGGTGTTCTGGTTTGGCCAAACTTAGAAATACAGTGTTTGCATCATCTGTCAGCTCAGTTTCAGCAAGCTCATTAGGGGAGGGGAGGGAAACACAAACAAGAGGGAATTCTTGGGGACTTATTTGGCTACTGCTCTCCAGCCATTTTCTGTCAGAAGTTCCACATTTTGCCACTGATATGTGCTCCTGTTCTGTGTGTTCTCTTCCTGCAAACTGAAGACTTAGCTGCACATCTGAACAACTCCACTTGCAGGACTGCTTCTGTTGGGAGAGAAGGGAGAATTTAGATGCAGGGGAGAATACAAAAGGAATACCTCTCCCGAGCTTCCACATCCTGATACTGAAATAGGGGTGTGTTCTGTTCCTCCTGGTCTGAGAGACAATGTTTTGCTATGTTCACATGGTACTTCTGAATGAAAGGTTTGGGTTAAATATGAAAAGAAGGAAATGAACACGGTGATCAACACTTTGCATTTATTGTAGATTGGTTCTGTTTGTTTGCACATAATATCATACATACAAAACATTGTTTTGTGGGGAACCACAGGTCAGCTCAGGCGTTTGTGACTTGGATCTGACCTCACTGGCAGCCAGGTAGAAATACACTTGTTCCTGGAAGGACTGAGATTAGGTGCAGAACAACCCCCCAGAAATCCAATTTCAAAACCTAACTAAACAGTGGAATTGATACGTGAAAATCCTGCCCTCTGTAAGCATGTATTGATCCAAATGCTAAACATTGATGCACCTTCTCAGATTGTGATTAGGGGTATGTGAAGGCATCTCTGCTATGTTTATTCACACTTCCATGATTCCGCAGTCTGGTTTGGGGTTGGAATTTATCTTTTTTTTTTCCTTCCATTTTTCTGGTAATTGGGGAATGTCTGATCTAAGAGACTGAAATAAAAGTCAGTGAGATATTCTGCTTTTCAAATGTATGTACTGCCAAAATAGTGCTTTTCATGTGTCTGTCCTTCATTTGACCTCCTGAGAAATGTAGGCCGGGGTGTTTGATATGTCCAGCTTCCTCCTTTGTACACACATATTGCACATTTGTCAAATGCTTTGTAAGGATATTGTGGGGGGTTTTGGGAGATTATGTGAGAAATAGAACTTCCTCTGTGCTTTGAAAAAGGTTACTAGAGAGCAAAACCCTAACTAAATGGTGGCCATTCCTCTGTTTAATTCCTTATTAAAAATAATTGTGCTTTGAATTTGAAGAAACATCTGCTGTGTTGTGAAGAGGCACAGGAATCCAATCTGTCTGTTTATTCCTTGGATGTATTGAGCTTGCGTATATCTCGGAGTGTGTGTTTATGCAAACTCTTCATCCATTTAATCCTTGTATTATAAGAAATGTCTTGTGCATGGTATTGGGGAGGGGGGAGAATTTGTCCCATTTGTGTGACATGGGGTTGGTATTTTCTTCCAGGGAGACAGTTGTGCTGTTACCTCGTGTCATTTTCTAGATTGTTGTCAGCTTGTTCTGAAACTCATTTGAGCTGTTTGA
Organism: Corvus cornix cornix; assembly: GCF_000738735.6. NCBI lineage: Eukaryota > Metazoa > Chordata > Aves > Passeriformes > Corvidae > Corvus > Corvus cornix. Next base: position 2,287,529 of record NC_046334.1, on the reverse strand, counting down.
ATCAGAGAACTCACTTTTAAGCTTTGCAGTCCTGGTAATTTCTGTGGCATCTCATCAGAAGCTGCTGGATATATTCCGCTATATACTGAGGGGTTACTTAATTTCTCTTGAATCTGTTCTTCTAGATGCTGCTGGATAGAAGCAGTAGCTATCAGAAAATCCTGAGAGTGGCAACTTTTGCAAATTTGCAAGTGTGTTTTATCCCTGATGGAGTTTCTTTACTAATCCAGGGCCTCTTTAGTGGAAGTTGAGAAGTGTAAATGGTGCTATAGCATATATTTGTTTTTTCTAATTAGGTTTTTCAGTCTAGAGGATGATAGGTAATATGCTGAGCAAACTATTTACAGAGATGTTTGTGCAATTATTGGTTTAAGTTGGTTGTATTTGGTGGAAAGGAACTTTGCCTAGCTGGTGCTTTGAGGTAGCTTCTGTTACATGAGTTCCTGACCTTTTGTCAATACTTTCTAAATATTTCACCGGAAGATTTCAGAGTAAAACATGCAGGCTTAATTAAACAAAAAAAAACCAACCCAAACCTCTCCAAAGTAACAAATTAGATTTTAATAATTAGAAATGTGATGCGTGGATATTTGCTGGTTGAGGTGAAATATTTTATCTTGTGATGAGAGGCTTTTTTAAAAATTTTTACCAATCACCAAGAATTTATAACTGCTAAATGTATAAAGTTAAAATCCTGGTGATGCTTTCCAAGAGAGCTGTCTGGCATGCATAGAACCAGAATTAATTTAGGTTTGGCAGTCAGCTTCAACTTGAGTATAGAGTGTGCTTGTAAATGTTCACAACTCGTTGTGGGGTTTCTTTTGCTCAGCTACAGCCAAATCAGTCATTTTGGGCTGTCGGTTGGACAGTCTCTCCCACTGTCCTAAATGTGCTCTGTAGGGAGTTGGTTCTTTCTAGTGTGCAGCAGTTTTGACTCTGCGAACACACAGTTGGCACTGCTGTGGAAAGCAGGGTTGTGGTCACCTTCCACTGGATGGAGAACTTGACCTAAACCCATCTTTAGTCAGAGGTTATGATGTGCAGAATTAAAAACTTCAGAATCTGATTTATAATGAGAAAAAAGGGTATGAACTGAGTGTTTGCTGGATTGAGTGAGCAGCTGCATGAATTTGGACAGATGTGTATTGAAGAATGTGTTGTACTGTGGCAGCTCTGGGTTGCGTGTGTGGTCTGCAGGGAGGTTGAGCCCTGCTGAGCAGCTCATTTGGCCCCGTGGCCTCCAGCTGGCAGTGCCCTCACCTGGGAAGCTGGTAATTAATCTGCGCAGCATTCCGGGCGCTCGCTGGGTCACGTGGCACGGAGCAGGCGCCACACCCGCTCCCGGCCCTGCGCTCCGGGCAGCAGTGCACCCTGCCCAGCTGGGAGCATTAACAAGCCTTCGTGCAAGTACAAAGGGTAGCACATCTCTGCTGTAAAGTTTCGTCATCTCAGCGCTTGACGGGGAGAGAAAAGGAAAGCTAGAGCCTCGAAGCTCATACTTGTGGGCAGCAATTTACTGCCTGTGTTTTCAGAACTTTGTTCTTGATTTAATTGTAGTTGGGAACTGCTTGCTCGTAAATTTTCCGCGATGTCAGTGCAAGTGTTGCAGCAACAGTCACGTTGCATATTCATGTAGCTGCACAAACAGATGGGGTTCCTACATAAAATCCATATTTGACAATCTGATGGGATTTGCCAAGGCTAAGCTTTCATTTAAATTTTAACCTCTTGGAGAGAGGTTTGTGATTTAATGAGTCAAGAGAGGCCTTTAGGTTATTTGTATTGCATAGCAAATTTCAAGCCAGTGCTTAGGTGTGATTCTGGTTTGGGAGATTTCTTGTAGGAATGGTTTTAGTGGGCTGTTGCTCATTAGAATAAGTACTTGCCAGATTCAGAAATGTCTCTTGAAACCTTGTTTATTTGGCTGATGTTACTCATATCCTGCAGAAAGTGAAGGTGTATATGCAGTTGTAACATGGTGTATCATGGACAGGCTGCTGCTGCTGCTGTGGTACTGCCTTGCAGGGAGGATTTTGTTCTGTAGGGCAGATGACCTTTGGTTTCCCTCAGGGCAGCTTCAGGTGCTGCTGAACTTTGGTTATTAAAACTCACTTAAAGACCTGCTTTACACCTTTTTTTTTAATCAAAAGGTATCACTAATGTTAAGTGTCTCCGAGATGCAAGTAAGAATCGGTGCAGAAACTTTCAAAAACTACATTTTCCCATTCTTTACAAAATGCTGTAGTTACGAAAATGAATAGCTCATCTTGGTACTTTTTATACAGAGTCTCCTGCTGCTAAAATAAAACCCTCTTGGGTGTAAGGTAGCTTGCCTACTCTTTGCGTTACACAGCATGGACAGCTAGGAATTTGTGATTAGGATTGTGGTGATAAGTGCTCATGGGACTAAATGCCTTGCTGACCCTGGCCTAAAACCCCTCCTTTTTTAGTATCACTGCTCCAAATGGGGGAGGGGGGAAAAAAAGGTTTTCTGTCACATTTTTGTATCTTTTCATGGTGCTTTGATGATATTCATCGTTGATACTCAGTAAACTTTCTCCTGTTAAAAAACCTTTCTAGTTGCTCCCTCGTTCAGTTAAAGCCTCCTGGAACTCTGTTAGTGTGGGGGAAGTGTAAAATTTATAGGGAGATATGTACTGGTGCTGGATGGAAGAGCTTCCAAAGCCCCATGACATTTCTTTTTATACCTGTAGCGCTCCATGGTTTTTCATGGCTGTTGCATTTTTGGGGGGAAGGAAGAGGACAAAGAGGCCACTGGTTCAGTGCTCTATGTGTGTACACATGCACGCATGAGATGCAGCAAAAGATCTGCCAGAGCCTGTGTGTACCCAGCCAATTTGTTTGCTGTAGGAAAATGATTCATGCTAAAAAATCTATTAACTTAGAGTCATTTTACTTGTAATGAGGGCAGGAGTTGGTGTCTTTAAATTCTTGTTTATTTGTGTTAAACACGATTTATCTCTCCAAATGAAGTAATAAATTGCTTTCATTGCCATGTTAATCAAAACATGTAATGAGATTAATTTTCCCGGAGCAGAAGTTGTTTATGTGTGGTCCATCCCCTTGGCCAGGAGCTGTGTGTTGGTGTTACAGATGTTTTGGGGGCCATATCAGTGACATAGCTCAGCCTTGCAGACTCATGGTGGGAAACTCAGTATCTCATAGATCCTTTGGGGAAACCTGAAAGAAGAGGTCGAGGACTCACAAATTAGGTGTATTTCAAGTCTTTAATAGGTGCAGATTTTTTTAAGTTTGGAAAGTAGTGGAATTCAATATTCTCTCTGCATTTTTCAAATTATTTATGTTTTGGTCATAGGGTGTTCATGTAGCCATGTAAATCTCACAGCTATTATATCCCAACATTTACACTCCTAAAAGTACAAAATATTTGAAAAAAACATTTTCTTTGTTCTTTAAATAGGATTCATTCACTTCCATCACCTTTAAATAGGGTTGATTCACCTGTTCGCAACTGTTGCCTTGCTTAGGTAGCTTTGAGGGATAAGGACTGGTCTTCTATCATACTCAAAGGAAAGTCAAGTTTAGAGTCATGTTTTTGTCTTCAATGGTCTCTTCTTTGTTACATGAAACAGGAAGGCCAGGTCTAGTAAAACTGAAACCTTCCACTTCCAAATCATGTTTATCTGCTGTGAGACTTCTGCAGGATAAGAGAACATCTGAACATTTATCACCTGGGGCTGGCCTTTGGTGAAAACTAGGAAATGAAATAAAAGTGTATTCAAGGTGAAGTTGAGTCCTTCCACAGAATAAAAAATCTAATTTGGTAATCAAGCTCTATCTTAAAATTAACTGGGGAGGTGAGTGGGTTGGTTATTTTCACTTTACTGAAGACAGAATTTAGTACTGTCCTCTTTTACTTCAAAGACTTTCCTGATTTACAGCTCAAATTTAGTCATGGACAGCGTTTGATGTCTGTGCCTGGGCTGTCCTTCAGAGCAGGCTTCATCTTTCATCAGTGTATTTATCAAGGACAATCTTGCTTGCATTATTTTATGTAACAGCAATCTTCCCTTAGCTTTCTCCTGTATGACAGGCTTGCCATTATTGTGGCCATTCTTCTTATGCATGCCACAAGCTAATTTATATATTTATATGTGGGTGTTTGCAGTGGGGAATTGGAATTGACCAGAAAAAAAACAATAGGTGAGGTCATCTGGGTGTCTTTAGTATCACTGATGTCTGTATGGGAGGGTCTTGTCTGGTGAATTCCAGTGTTTATTTACAAATTGGTTTGGCTGATTCTGAGGCTGATACTGAAGGAACTCATTTAGTAATTTCTCTTCAGCTTTCCCATTCATCACTGGGTTTGCTGTCACCTCTTTTACCAGTTGTCTGATTAGTTGTTCACTAATCCCCAGATGCCTCATTTTCTTTGTTGCTGCATCCTAAACATTGGAGCCTGGCAGGAGACTTTGATCCCTGTCTGGAAGAATTCCCCAGAGTACTGTTTTAGAGGACTCGCTGTACCTAAGCAGTAACTGATATGCAAAGATGTAGGTAGCTGCAGGGGTTTTTTGTAGAGTTTCTCAGATCGTTCATATTGAGACCTAAGTCCAAACCCATTTCTTCCATCACAGCAATATTGGGCAGTTCCTGACACAGTAGCTTTCTACAGCCTGCTGTTACTGTCGCCTCTGTGCAAGGTCGAGTGGAAACTGCTGTGAAAATAGCTTCATGAAACAAAGCTAAATTAGGAATAGTTTCTGTTGAGTGTTGACTTGTTTCTGCAACCACAGGTGCTCGTCTAGTCAACGAAATGGCTAAAGAAACAGAAAACTTTGTAAATGCACTAAGAGCACCATAGTTCATTGTTTAGAGTTTTATTGATTCACACACTAAATAAATTGAAATACTTTCAAAATGTTACTAATTGTTTACTGGTTCAGTCAATAAGATACAGTGTGGAAAAATGCCTAACTAGCTCAATAGACATTTTGAGGGTTTTCCCTGCAGCGTTGCATGGCCATTTCTTTTTCTTCTTTCTTTTTAATTTTAGAGATCCCTTTCCTCCATGTTTCTTGAACTGTAGTTTATAGGCACCTGGTGTTTCAGAAAGCTGTGATAGTGGACAGCAGAAACTTCCTGAACAGGAAAATGCCTGAGCTCCTGGTGCCTTGAACTGTGGTTTGTATTTGTACAGTTTTGTGAGGAAATTGTGGCAGGTACCAGTGACTGTGTTGGTTGGAGGGGTTGTGTAAGAGGTCTTGGATGCTGCTTGTCCCAGGTTTAAAGTCTTGAACTTGGGGGATGTGTTTTGGGGGTTTTTTTCCAACAAAAAAGTTCATTCTAATGATACCAAGTCTCTACAACCTGACCTTGAAAATGAGGTGATTTTACATAAACCAGCAGTGGTTGTGTATTGAACAATAACATAAATGTGACAAGTAACGTGCCGAGTTTTGCCAGCAGGTATGAGTATTCATGAGATCAGCATCTGGGTTTGCATCTGTCCCCTTTTCTTTCCTATACAGAAAATAGGCATTTTTATTAAAATTTACATGAAATAGGTTTGGAAATAAAATGTTTTATTAGTAGTAAACAGGAAAGTTCCACTTAAAGGTACATGCTTTGTCTGTTTGGCATAAACTTTTTTTAAAAATGGAGTAGTGTTTTTATAAATATGGGAGATAATGTCTTTACACGAAAGGAGTATTAAGTTCCTTTTTCTTGTAAATATTTAGGTTGATTGACAGGTTTAACTTTTTAAAGGGGAAGCATGTCCTTTGATGTTGAATTTTTTACTGAATCTTAATAATGAACAATGAAAAACTAATGCTACAGAGATTGTAAACCAGAACAACAAAAAAACTCCTGTTATTTTTAGTGAAGTGTTTTGGCTGAGATTCTTGCTGCACCCTGTCTGACTTGGATCATCCTCATTCAGAGGGAGGAAGGAAAGATCTCCACAAGGAGAGCAATGTTCTCTTGTAGGACATGTTACAAGGCACAAGAGTTAGTTTTACAGAAAGGCGGGGAAAAAAGAAAAGGTAACAGCTTGTTTTCAGTATTGAAATCCAAACTGGAGGTATGAAACACGTCTATGGTAATTCAGAATTAGCACTGCCTCAGTCAGTAAATAAAATTCTGCAATCATACCAACTTAATATTTATATTGTCAGACTTAAACGGCAAAAGTCAGTGGAACCAGATGCATATTTTTGACATGTCTCTAATATTCATCAGACCATGCAGGTTCTAGATAAAAAATGGGATTTGGGGACTGAGAACAGAACTATATACCTAATGCTACAATGGCATTCCTCTCAAATCTTGGTAACGTGACACAGCTCAGATACCTGAAGTTCACCCACCTGCATCTGTATTTCATAGCACAGAGTTAATGAATAAGCTCAAAGATGATTGGAAAAGCATTTTTTAAATTTCCCCAAATTATATTCCATAAATGCTTTTTCAGTGTCAGAATGATGTATACAGCACCTATCTAAATTACTCAGAGCGGCTCCAGAATAAGAGATCAAAGCCCCACTAATTGTCTTAAGCAGAGATTGTCAGCTCTTTTTGCAGTGTTACTACCAATATTAGCCAGAAAGTTTTTATGATACCATGATATGTAGCCATATAAAATTACCACTGTGAGTTTTGGGCACTTGCAGACTAAATCTGCTTCTGGACTTGCGTGCTGGGATGCACAGAAAGAAGGAATTTGCATTTGATATTTATATTTTTGAAGGATTGCCCTGCTCTTATGTATTTTTAAAACATGGGTTTTTTTCTTTGCCCAGAAAAGAGCGTGTAAAGGAGCTATCCAAAAGCTGTGCATAGAGACTTGGTCTGAGAGCCTCTGTAGAGAATGTTTAAGCTCATGTGCTTTATTTTGCCACAGTCGGGGAGTGCCACTCGTGGGCAATAATTTTGTTCCATTGCTGTAACCTGATCATGTTTAGTCTGGTACCTGTATCCTTAGCAACTTCTGGTGGGATAATAGAGGGATGTGGATGATGTCTGTGTCTGTGCCATTCATGTATCCTTCTGGTGCACACTTTTTCCACCAATTTTGTTAAGCTGTTAAAGAGCTCCTGCATTGAGAACCATTGTTCTCAGTCTGATGCTTGAGAAGATTTATAAAATAGACATCTGAGAGGCATGTGTTGGTTTGTTGGAGGTTTTTTCTTCTGGTGGGTTTTGTCTGTTTTTCTTTTGCAATTGGTACATCCCGTCTCTGAGATGGGGGTCCTCATAACCTCATTACAAGGTAATCTATTTTAAGCTCTGTCTCTTTCATATTGTCCCTTTTGCTTGAAATGTGCTTGTTCTTCTTTTCTGTGTTATGTGAGTACTCAATGTAAGAGAAGTTCTTGTAGTTAAAATGTTAGAGAATCCTCTTTTAAAATGCATACTGTTTTTGAATTGAATGTGCTTAGGTTTTGGATGTGTTCAACTGTGGCATACATTTTGACCAAAATATTTTAAGCATTTAAGGAATTTTTGCAGGTCACTCATTTTCCTGGTAACATTTACCCACTCCTACCAGAAATCCATTCTGCTTCAGTTTTACTTCAGCTTTCTGAATTTCAGTTTCAACCTATCTATAATAATATAAAAATAATATATGGGATGCCAGCTGGGGTCTCTTGATGTAACAGGGGCTTGTCATCGGAGTGTGGACTCCTTGCCAGGTAGAGGAGAGGAGAAAATGAAGCATTGGCATGGCAGAAAGAGTTTCATGGGTACCAAGAGAGAAGACTTCATCATTAGTTTAAAGGGTAAAAAATCTGGAAGGTCAAAAACCTGATTATCTTATGGGGAAAGTGTCATGGCTTTTTTAACCTGATTTTTGTTGGTAGTCTTATCAAGAAATGAAAATGTTTTTCTGGCATCCTATTATCCTGTCCTTCTAGCATAAGAGCTGAAGAAAAAATGTTTGCTGCTAAGAGAGTATTCAGTGGTAAACTATAAAGGTGTAGCTTGATCTTGCATCAAGATATCAAGCAGAGTAAGACTTATCAGTACAGTTAACTTTTAATTGCCTATTTACAAGGATACATTTACCTTAGGAGTGTGGGAATATTCTTCATATTTTCATGGGACTTTCTATGAAACAGCTGAATAAAACTGCTTCAGCCTGCTTCTTATTAAATGCATTGATATTCTGTGGGGGATTGTTGAGTGACAAGCATTGCAAATGTGCTTGAAGTTTTCCTTAATGACTAAGCTTTCTTGCCTAATATAAAAATGAGCGGCTGTGCAGGAGTGAGCAATGTTGTCAAACCTGTCATCAAGTTCTCAGAGTTGGTTTGAGTGCTTGTAATGTTCTTCCTTTAATTGACTTGGAAATTGGCAAAGGTTGCTTATAAAAGGGGAAAAGCAATTTTTAAAGACAGTGGGAAAGTTTAGCTTTATAGTTAACTGTGCAAAGGCCTCAATAATTAACTGTGGTTGTATTGCCTGCTTTCGTCAGCTTGGGTTTTTTATTTTTTATTTTGAGTAGGATGAAATAACTTATTGAAGAATCTGCAGCCCTTTGAGAGTGTTTGTAGGTTGAACTAAAAAAAAAGTAAAACATCTTTTCATTTGTTGGGTGTGCATCTGTTGTCATTACCTGAATGTCACTGGTTTTCTTATTGTCAACAAAAGAAAAGAAAAACCCTACCCTTACTGCTAAAGAGGCCTAAAACGAAAATTTTCAGTGTTTTGAGAAATGACAGATCGTGGTAACAGTTTGGTGACAACAGGTTGAAAATGAAAAATAATTCAGAAACTGTAGTTACATCTTCCTCTGCTGCAGAGGTGGTAGTTAGAAAGCTGAAGAGTGCACAGCTTGGTAAGAACTGCTCATAATCATCCACAGCTAAACCCTGTGAAGCTTTGGGAGCATGGCAGGGTGGGGATCTGAGAAGAATCCCTGATGAGCTCTCCTTTATCTGATCTTTACATTTTAAGATGTAAATCTCAGCCTAATCACCTGTCTGTCTGAGCCAAAGGCAGGGCAGTAGTTGTGTCCTGAGGTGACAGGTGTCTGCTGTAGTTGTCACCAGTGTCGTGACCAGCACTCGGTACTGCCTTTCTCTTGTACCTTTGTGTGATCAGAATGGTACATAATTCCTCCTCTCAACGGTGTTTTTCTGATTCATCATCTCAACAGAATTAACTTTAGAGAATAACTTGGGAAGCTGTTGGATCTGTACAATTGCAGTGCCAAGGACAGATGGGGAGGCAATGCTATTGAAATGGCAGATGTCTCTTGCACCCTCTGCCAAAGAAATTGAAAAAAAATCCCAAGAGTTTCCTTTAACTTTTGATTTCTGATGTTTCTTTTAGGAAATAGCATATTATATTTTTGACTCTTGTGTACTTCCCCAGTGATTCCTCTTGAACATCAGGAGCTAAATCAGGAACCAAAGAATTGCCCCTGGGAAGGTGATAAAAATTTATGGTATAGAGTGCTGAATTGTCTTTTGTCTTTGAAAAAATGAGCAAATTATTGAAATGGTGTCAGTAATTCTGTGTAGATGTTCGTAATGCTTCATCCTGTGTTAAACCAAGCACAGGATTCTCCCTATCCTGTTGATCCCTTCACCAACTTGGCTGAATCCGAGGAGAGTTTAAATGGGTCAGAACATGTGGGTGAAACTTGCAGTGTAATTTTGACAGGTGACAGTATGAAAAATGGCAATTTCCATCCCTTTCGAAAAGCTTGGATGTAGCTTTGACAATTACCTGTGCATTTTCCATGTGGAGTGGCGTTACCCAGCAAGTGACCCTGGAAGTAGTGTCAGGGCTTTATCCCATGAGCACTGGAGCCGATAGGAAAATTGCAGAGCATGTCGTAAACATTTGATGTCTATACAGTAATGCTGCCACTCAGTCAGGCAGTGTCGAGCCTTATGGAGGGAACTTTAACTGTCCTATGTGCTGATTCCGGCAAGCGCTGTGGGGAGAATTTTCAAACAGTCTGTCGAAATCTCCCTTTTCATCCTCCTTTACACCCAGAGCTAAGTGCTGTTTGTCTGACTGCTGGGGTTGTGTATGTGTGACGTGGACTGTGACAACAGTTGTACAAGTGGTCTTGGCAGGAAGTCATGTGATTAATACATAACCTATGTGATAGATTTCAAATAGCACCTGCAGCAATCTTCCATGATTGAGTAGTTGCTGTGAAGGTTTTGCTTAGATCTTGTGTACAGTTCAATACATCTGTAAGTCAGTTGACTTTTCCTTGGAGAGAAGTTTTTGCCAGTGTAAGCTCTGTATCAGGGATATTTTTTGATTAAATCTCAGATGTCTGCTTTTTTAGTGTAGATCATGCTGTTATCTTAGGTGGAGGATTAGTGTTTGGGTTTATGTTTGTTTTATTTTTGAAGTCATGTTGGTAGATTTGAAATTAAAGATCTCATTTGTTTTATGTATTAATACAATTTAAAATAATTGTCCTGAGTGATAGTTTCCACAAAAATCTGGTTTATATCCAACCACGAAATTACTATACGCTTGCTACTTCTTGAACTGTACTGGTGGTTAGATTTTGGAAGTATTTGCTACCAGGCTATTTGATTAATGATTTGTGTAGAGCATTCCGACGAGGAATTGTAATTGAAGTGAAGAATCAGAGCTAATGTATTCCCATCTCTAGAATACTTGTAATAGAGACCTCTCCTGTATCATATGGGATAGCCGGTAGTGGCTTGGAAAGAAGGGTTACTTTAACAAAAAGGTTCACATGGTCATTTTACCCCATCTTTGGTGGTAGTGCTTTTAGTGTTAGTGAAATTTGATACTGTATGATGTCAAAAATCAAATTGCAAGGTGGTGAGACTGTGTCACTTAGGAAGCTTTATATCCTGATTCAACATGATTATGTAACTTGTAGCCTGTGAATAATCCATGGGACTGAACATACCTTAAGTCTGCTTGTGCTTACATAGTCTGCTAAATCATAATTTCAAATCCATTTCGAACTCAGAACAAGGAACATCTTGCTTTGCTCACTGATTGCCTGGTTCTACTAAAGCCCCGGTGCGCCAGTAGCGCAGGTGATTAGTGTATGCCATCGATTGGGCGGATAAAGCCACTTGGTGGGTTGGCTAATCTCAAATGTGATGTTTTATGTGTCTGTGTCTCTCTATAGCACATGGATCAATTACCAAGGTAATTTAGACATGATGGGTATTATTTGTGTTTACTAAAAATCCAGAGGCAAGGAAAGGTAGCGTGCAATTTATTAGTGGTAGAACTGAACAGCTACTATTTTTTTTAAGGTAGTATTTACTTACAGTAATATTAAATAACTTACCAGAATGTGACCCTTAAGTGAAAACCCGCATGAAATGAGATTTCTGTCCTTGGATCTTAACAAAGGACAGTTGTGCTTTCTACATGCTGCAGTGTGAACTGTCAGCTCAAGCTGCTAACTGGTCACTGGTTTGATTCAATCATTTTCCTGTTGAACTCCTATGTCACTTTCTTGCCTCTCTGGGATGTAGAGAGGGGTGAATTCTTTGCAAGTAGCTCTGGGAAGCAGTCTGAGAGATTTGAAACAGTTGTGTGGGGTTTACTGGAACACCAAGCAAGGTGTGCATGTTTGGCACCTTGCCTGTACTCTGCCTGCCTCTTATAGCTTCTGCAGCTTCAGGTGTAATCATGTTAAGGGTCTTCTCCACTGATGCAATGAGCAATATTTTCTCTTGCTGCTGATACGGTGCAAATATGACAGTCCCTATAAGCTTCACTTCTAAACACTGTTATGTAAACTCCATCAAATATTTGGAAGGGCTGGGGTCAGAATGACTTGTTTTGGATTAGCATCACCGAGTTTTAACGACACGCAGAAGGGAAATGTAGGCTTCTGCTTTCCTCTAAGATGTTTCAAACCCAAGGGATTAAAAGGTATTTTTATCTTCAGAAATGAGCTACTACTGGTGTCCAATATTGTGTAACCTGCATTTCTTACTGGTCTTATTTTCATATGCCATAGTAAAACGTTGTTTAAATGGAATAATTTTTTTGCTGGTAGTTGACTGAAAATAGTAGAGAGCAGTATTTGACATCTTAAGACTCAGCATTTGCTTTGATCAGTATTAAAAACTCTGTATATAGCTAGGAGAAATGGATGTTGGAAATATTAAGTATTTTTTTTACAGGTGGGAAGGGGGATGAAAGGTGAAAGGCTGTTTAGCTTTTTGTTCTAATTTGATTCAGGTTTGGCACACTGTATTTAAAATAACTGTTGGATCCGATGACAGTAAAGGCTCTCCAGTGTTGAAGCAATATAATTTCTGACAGAATTTTTCATGAGAGGTGGGGAATAACGTGCAGCTTAACTGCTGCAAAATACTTGTCGGAGAAAGGGGCCGTGCTTCTGCCTGGGATGCTGTGTTGCTGCGTGCAGTGAGGTGGTGAAGGGAGTGTCCTGCAGAGACAAACTGAGCTCCTGTTTATCACTGTTTGACACAGGGTGCTGCCATGGCTCCAGTGCTCACAGCTACTGCTGCAGAGGTGCCACAGGTTCCCTGGGAAATATGGGTCTTGTACTGCCTCTTCACCTTTCCCAGTGTCTGTGCATGTTCTTGAGAGGGATTAGCTCTGTCTAATAAGCTCCTTAGCTGCTCTGCACAGGCCTTCTGCACAACTCTTCCCTCGAGATATTTATAGGTAAGGCATTAACACCATAGACCTTCCTCTTACAGGGCTGAGGTGGACTTTCGTGTAGGCCTCTGCAGGCTCACTTGCTAAGGAAATTCAGCTATTGAGTCTTTAAATTTTGGAAGGTGGTTGTTCATTTAGAATTCCATTCATAAGGAATATTTATTTCCTGTGAGCAGTGGCCCTCAGGGCTTTTTTCACTCTTCTTCCTACATTTCTACAAGTCTACATGGGACAGAGGTGGCTTGTGAACTTGCAGCAGAAGAAAAGAGCAAATAGAGGAGGCGAGGTTTGAAAGAGAGTGTGGTTTTTTTCACTTACGTGTTGGAAAGCTGCGAAGCCATAATAGCTGTTTCTCTTTCCTTATGATACTGTGCCATGACACTATGGAATCAACCTTCACGAGATAGAGAATGTCCTTGTGCTGCACAGAATTACTCACAGGAACCCATTCATTCTAGAAGGCAGACTGTAACGTGGAAAGGATGTTTTTCTGCTATAATTACCTGGGTTATGTTTATATATATCATCTCTTCACAAGAAACTCTTTGAGAAGATGACTGGGCCTTCAAATCAAGTTAGGCTTTTCAAATGGTCAATAAAAAGCACATGGAAAAGATAACAACAACAACCTGTGAAAAGGCGACTTAAATGAAAAGCAGAAATTATCCCTTTTCATGGAGAAGTCTCTCTCATGTAGCTTACAGTGATTTCCACATGAAATATTCAGGCTATTTTTCTTTCCACACTTAAGTGTGCCTGTAAGCTATCGTTAGTTACTGCACACTTGTACAAATCTGTGGAGGATGTTCTTCAGCTGTTATTTCTGTGCTTAAACTCTTCTTAAAGAAATGGCTAAGCTGTTAATATTACGCTATTTTAAAAAAGTGTTTCCTAAGTGCTCTTGCCTTTCTGGCAAAACTAGGAAACACGTCTTTTTCCCCAAAGCAAAAACATTATTGCTGTTGAAATTGGTTTAAAAGCATTAATGTTAGAAAGGCTTCAGTGGTGCCACCTGGTAAATCATTTCTTGTGCTTTTATACTCTAGAGTATGCAAATTGTTTATGAAGCTTTGGACTGTCCAAGAAACAGCCTTCATCTCAGTTAGTTCTCTTAGAATGAACATCACTGGGTAATAGCATAATTTCAAAGAATGACTTGTGAGTTTGGATAGTGTAATTCTGTGTGGTTTATACTTGTAAATGAATATCTCTGGATAAGTACCTTCCTCACTTCATAAATTTTGACATGGTTCGGACAGAAAAAAGCTTATTTGGGGATAATTAGGTTAAATAGAGCCTTTTTCTGAACAAGTCAAGATGTGAAGAGATTTGAGAAGTTTTGAAAATTTCAAAAGTGCAATGAAATGTGCTGAACAAGCTCTTCTGTTGTGGAAGGGGAAGAGAGGGGTCCCCTTTGCTGGAGGGAAAAAAACCAAAATTGCAACCCAAAAATTAAGAGTTCATCTAGAGATAAATGGACAATTGAGGATCTCACTCAAGACAGCTAGATGTCTTTTGTCCAGACTGTGAATCAAAACATTTGTGAAGTGCTCACGGAGGAAGGTGAATGGGAAGCACTGTGGTCCTCATGTACCACGGAAGAACTGAGGATACTTCTGAAGAGGAACATTCTTTTCTGTCCAGACAGAATGAGGTCTTGACCCCTTTTGTATTTGCTGCTGTATTTTTGGATTAATATTCCTCTGGATATTGAAGAGGAAATTTTTACTTAGCCCGAAGGAACTGAATTGTATTTCTGCCAAGGCTGTCCTTCATTCCAAGCTAGTGATTACCTTCCCTCCCTTTCCCTTGGACAGGTTATGTTTGTAGGTCATAAAGAAGCACCAGCCAAATATAAAACAAACTTATTGAGCAGAGGAGCAATACATTATTCAATATTTATATTGAAAGGAATGTAAACACTTTAAAATTTCTGGTCTTAAGTATTTAACTGTGTGATTCTGATACCCAGTTATGGAACATTTCAGCTATAGTGAATATAGGGGCATGATTGATGTGGCTTTGTTGGCTTTTCTTTTTTTACAGGTCATCTACCAGAAATTTTCTTAATTTGAATAAATTAAATTTACACTTCTGAGGCATTTTTATCCTACTGCTGTCACATGCATTCAGTGCTAGCAACTGTTCAATAGCTAGCAACTGGATTGGTGAGATCATATGAATAGATGAGATCATATGATATAAGAAAATACATGAGTAACAAAAAACCATCCAGCTTAGAGGTGGGTTGGGCTTTGTTGGATTTTATTTTTTTCTTTTATGTGTATGTTCATGATGTGCTTTTCAACGAAGTTGCCTTAGCAAGTCTTCTGGCCTTAATGAGAATGCTTCTCAGCATGTTCACTCGACTGGCTGCTTACTGATGTGCTCATCTCTGGAGTCATCTGAAGAGCCAAAGAATTTTAACAGGGAGGCAATGTGAGTTAGATACAGCTTTGCTGATCAAAGGTTAACTTGCTCTTTAGGACGCTTTTGGTTGGCAGCTCTTGGAAGGCTTTTTCACCATGGAAGTCCTTCATGTTTCAACCTGGTCTGAATCCTTGGGTGACATCCAAGATCCAATCCAGTACTTTTGTTACTTGAGTTGTCTTCAGTTGAGTCCAGATTTGAAGTATTTGCTGTGGATAATACTATTCTCCTCTCTCAAATCGCTCCCTTGCTCCCTCCCTTCACCCCTCATCTCCCATTTGGAGAGAGGATGACACCTGTCAACGTTAACGGGCTATCAGAAGGGTTTTGTAAAGCCCATGGAGTACAATTTCCAAAAACTGGTGTAGCTGATAAAGCATTTGTACAAGGAACTGTCGGGGAGCTTTTGGGCTGCCAAGGCCAAAGCTAGACTTGCCCAGTGCACTGAAAGCCAAATGTGGCCATTTTGTGATCATCCTTTGGAGCACTCAGATGCGCTGAAGCCTTAGTTCACAAATAACTAGATTCTACATGGAAATTTTTACAATACATGGATGTGTAGTATTTAATTGCCATCAGAACACAGATTTTATTTTTATTGGATAGAATTCAGATTATTATTTCATATTTTTGGAATAATTAAGAAAGAGATCAAGGAGCAAAATTTCATTGTTATTAATGAATGGACAATTTTGTTCTGTCTGGAATCATTTCTGCGTCCCATTCAACCTTTTGAACTGTCTAATTTGATCTGTAAGCAGAAATATTGACACATGACCCTTAACTGCAGATGTGTTGAATTGAGATATGAGTGGGCAATTAAAAATGTATCTGGAAAGAGAAGTGCAGTCTATACAGTATCCAGTCCATTAAGCGAACTGTCAGATTGTAGCTTGGAATTCTCTTTGCTGAGAGAAACTGGAAATTAAAGTTCTTGAGGTAGTTCAGTAGTGACAAAAATAAAAGTGGGGCTGGGGGGTAGAAGATGGGATTTAAAAAAGGTAAGCATGTTTCAGTTACACATGTTTATTGCAGTAATTTATAAGTGAAACTCTGAACTTAAAATCCTCTGTGCGAGATGGTTGATATCTCGCATTATTACCCGCTAAACAAATACTTAAAGGGGAAAGAAGAATTATTTTTAAGTTTACACTTGAACCATGAAACAAGGAATTCACATCACTGGCATGCTGCACCTGGCTGGTAACTTGGGTCCTTCTGCATGCTGAGTTCTGTAGCCTGCTCAGAATGTTTCATGGCTTTGGATAACCCCGTGATCCATGTGGGTCCCTTCCAAGTCAAGATCTTCTATGATTCTATGAATTCATGGTAGTCTTTTATGAAAGTCAAGAGAAAATGTGATGATGAGCTCTGTGGACTGTTATGTGTTTACTGATAAGTTGGTACAATGGGTTCCTGTTAAAGCAAACAAACCCCAGTTCCTGCTTTGCTGCCCGGAGCTCTTCTGGTGTGTTATATATAGAGATGGGGGCTGGGCAAAGGGGTTTCTTCACTGTGTGCTCTGTCCTGGCTCTGGCACAGTACGGGGAATTCACATAGGCTCCTGATGCTTCCCTTTGCATCTGCTGATGGATTCCTGCAGCACAAGGGCTTAGGTTGGTCTGGGGAACCATGTTTCTTCTCCGCTGAAAAACCTGGAGTACAAATGCAGAGGGAAATGTCTTCACATTGTAGGGTTTTCTTGTTTTCTTCGCTTTTGTTTTCCCTGTGGGAGTTACCAGAGCTCTCTTTGGTAGAGACAAGGAAGCCTAGTACACAGAGCTTAAAAGTATTTGAGGGTTTGACCCATTGATCTGGCTTTCTGCTAAGTTAGAATGAACAGTTAATTGGTGGTAGAAACCTGATAGACTTCCAGTTGCTTAACAACGTCAAAGCAAACAATACTGCTGGGTGTTTTCTCTGAGCTTGTTTGTATTTAAAATAGCTGTGAACATGTCAAGTGGGGACATGAATAAAATGCTGTCTAGATAAATTACTTGCAGAATTAAATTGAATTGAATTTTAAGTACTCATTTGTTTCATTTGATGATGTTGCATTCTGCAAACCTATTAAGTTGGGGTTTTTGCAGCTGTTTCACTTACACTGAGATCTAAAGGGAGCTTTGTGTTAGTCTGCTGCTTATGTGCAGCAAGCATCGGATCCGATGTTAAAATGCTGGCACAGTGCCAAAGGTGCTCAAACTTGTCTGCTTTTGGGAGTCTCCTGATAGGTTGGGAATGATGAAGAAAATGCATGTTGAACAATGTCTAGTTACATACCTACTTGAAAGTCAATTGGCATCGTGTAATTAAACCATGGATCATTTGGCTTCATCAATTTGGAGTATTTATGCTGTAAATAAGGCCAATACTGCTTGGTGCAGTGGGTTTAGTAGGTTACAGACAATAGTTCTGCATGAGGGTTGCCAAATTAACCAAAACCTTGACATTAAGTTATTTAAATAAAGGAAAACACATAATCATAAAAACTTACATGTAGAGCCTGCATGGCTGAAAGCTTACACAAGAATTTGAATTTTGGTACTGTTGTTGATTCCCTCCCTTATCTCTGAACTGCTGCATGCAAAGGTAATGCAGTTTCTGTATTGCAGCTGGATGCTAGCAGGAGCCCAGCAGCTTGTATCCAGTTGTGCACAGGAATGAGCTGCAGGCATGTTTTGACATGCAGGCTGCTCCTTAGTGTCCAGTTTCTGTTTTCGCTTCCAGAAACATTGGTTGGCTTGGTGGAGAAAAATTATGACTCTCCAAAACAATAGTCCTAAAATTCCTGAAGTTATTACATCATAAAATAGTTAAGGAAAATAATTTTGTGGTCTTGGAAGTTGTGTTTCAACTCTGCTGTTTAGGTGGAATAAATGAGCCCAGAGATTAAAATATTGACAAAGAGTATGTAAGACCTACATACTCTTGTGTTACACATGGTGATATGTGTACACAAGAGAATTTAGGTGAATAAGAATGTGAGCAAAAATGGGTTCATTCTGTGGAACTTCAACAGGTTGTATGGGAAGGTTCAGAACTGCATGGGAATGTTCGGGTGAGCTGACCAGACTTGAACAGCAGGAGAACTTTAGTTTGGGACCAATTTATTCTTGGATTCATTACTCTGGAAGGAGAAAAGAATAGGAAATTACTTAATTAACCAAGTTATGTAGCATTTCTTTCCTTTTGGATCAAGGATTCCTTAACTGAGAGCAGATCCGAATATTATTCTGCTTGTCATCAAAGTAGATTTAGTACAAATAATTGTTTTTAATTCTGCTGTTAGTTCATGTTAGTGATTGCAGTGATTAATTTATCAAGTAAGTATCCTCGGATAATGCAGAGAGGACCAGCAGTGTTATTTTTTTCCTGTAGGAGTTGAAGAGGGCTTCCCAAAGGGAAGGCAGCTCCTGGGCCCTTTGCAGTTAGTACAGGTAGCAGCTACATATTTGCCTTCTGTTCAGTGTCCCTTATGCAGATGTTGCTGCTGGATGTCAAACAAAGCTTCCTGGACATTTTCCTAAGGAATAAAATGAATGCAGATCGGTCAGATCGTGGCTGCTTCAGGCCAAGGATTGAACTGTGCAGTCAGAACAGCAGATCTTCTGTGCAGTGAGAAATGAGAGCTTTTTATGACTCTCTGTGGCTTTTGTCTGGAAAATGTCGGTGTGTTGGACACGGCTTGGCTTAGCTCTGGTCAAAATTCCCTGTTTCCGCATACTGCTTTCCATGGGTCTTGTCTGCGGGGGGGTCGGTGCCGGCATTGCACAGCACTTGGCTATCACGCTTTTGTTAGCAGAGAAGTTCATTTTTAGTCTGTAGTTGCTTCTCTTTGCAGCTCCTAGGAGTGGTTCTCCCTCGTCCCTGTTTAGCAGTTCAGTTTTTAGTTTTCTAGAGATAACATTGGATGGCATCGAAGAAAAGTCTCATCATCTATACCAGTGCTTCCAGGTATAAATAGCAGAGTTGCTGTTGATAATTTATAGCTGATGGCTGTGCCAGTTTGCTGTTTAATCTTTCTCACACCTCTGATAGATAACTTGTGACACACTGCTTCTTGTAAGGGGACTTTTTAACAGATGCTATGAACTAACAATATTTAGTAGTGGAATTACTGATGTTTCAAGATGTATCATTCCCAAGGCAATCCAGAACAGTTATTTTCCCCTCTCCTTCTTAACTGAAGTTAATAAATTACTGAAAGAGATGATGTTACTTCAGTGAAACGACAGCATGCAAGGTGTGCTCAGCAATTCACACGCTAAATAATCTTGTTTCATATTTCAGCTTGAGACCTTCAGGTCGCACCTGGTCATAAATTTGCTGGTGGTGTTAATCCTTTTCGTTTGAAAAAAATGCTTTGTAGTTGAAAATGTGACACAGGAGGTTTCTGCTTTATGCTAATCTTTTATTTTGCAAGGCAGCTGGCAGCTGAGGTACTCTCTCTACACATCTGAACGATGTGGTGTTGCTGACAGCCATCTCTGTCAGGTGTTCTGACGCTTGGTGTGGTGGTATTAGGAGTCAGTTGTGCGGGATCTGAAGACTGGACCCCTTCCTCTTCCTAGCTGGCAAAAAGGTGAGATCATCTTGATTGTAAGTGCTGCAAACTACCTTCTATTCCCTAGGATGAGGTATGGGAACAGAGGTGGGAAGAGAGTAAGAGGAGCTGTGCGAAGGCAATGACACCTAGAAGAGTGACATGAATAAAAATCTTTGAGAAACACTACATGATAAGTCGGAGGTGTGACAGCACCCTTGGAGAGGGTACTTGAAGAATGAATGTACTTGAGAATTTAACTGGGTTTGATACCACAGCATTATAAATTTAATTTACTGTACATTTACTGAAAGGAATCAGGCACATAATATTGAAGTAATTCAGCATCCTGGTGGAGGAATGCTGTCAGGCATTTGGATTAGTCTATAAATAAGTGTTGGATTTGATTGCTTGGAGCTGATCATTCATCTCTAAGAAGCACTGTGGGACTTTTTGTGTCAACTGTGTTCTGATCTCACCAGTCATACTAAACTGGGAATGTATTTAGTCATTAGCTTTTGTTTTATTAGAAACAATGGTTTCAGATCAAGTAGAATCTGAAGCATAAGAGGTTTTCATTTTAGGCCTGACTTCTCAAAATCTTCCCAGTTGCCTCTCCCTTAATATCAAAACATGTTTCTGAATATCCATATGGGTGCTTTCTCCACATGAGTAAACTCAGTTTTGCCAAATTCTCAGTAACAGAAGTGAGGATCTGTGGTGGGGGGTCTCTGCACCTTTGGCTAATATCCGGAAACCACTGTTGATGTGATGGAGCCCTGAGATTGTTTCTCTCTGTACTCTAACATGGCTTCAGAAATGTCTAAAATCTGTGTGGTTTTATAAGTGCTGCATAGCCACATGTGCCAGCAGGAAAAGGGAGGTGTTCAGGAGAGCAGGGAAACCTGTCCCTTGACTTAGCCATGCAGGACCAGTAGAGCTGCTGGACACTATGGCCTTGCATCAAAACTACTGCTCTTGCTTCTTGGAGCTAGGGCGGGAGCTGGTTTTTCTGCAGTTTTTCAGCCGGACATCCTGTCTCCTACGAGTCTGTGCACTTTTTTGACCATTCTCTTTTTTTTTTCTCTCTTCTGCTTGTCCATGTTTGTAGACTAAAGCACCTCCAGGAGAGGGACCACGTATCCTCCCCTCTCTGTGTCAGTAGGGGCTGGGTCAGAGGCGGTGTGTGGGTCCTGGGGCAGTGCCGGAAGTTAAGCCTGCACATGTGTGGAGCGTGAGTTCTTGGGAAGGGAAGAGTGGCTGGCTCTGGCAGCTGTGAGGCGCACAAGTGGAATGAGACACAGCCATGTGATGTGCCTGGTTTCCCGGTGATGTTTGATCAGCACTCATGACCACGCCTGGGACATGGAGCCAGCCAGCCATGCACTGCTTCGTCTGGGAAGTGCTTCAGATCCTTGTGCTGACTTAACGTGCTCAGCTGGGTGAGAAGCATTATTTGGTAATTGCAGACAGCTAGGAGTGGGTCTTTTTCAAGTGGAGTATTCAGAGTGGGGAATTGAAAGAGGTTGCATTTAAAATCACATCTGTGTGGAGCTGATCTCACCTTTCAGTATCTAAAGCATGAAAGAATAACTGTTCTTAGTGGTTCACCACTTAGATTGCTCCAAGGGAGATTTGGGGTTCATAACTCACTCTGGGCACATCTGAAGTTGGTGAGGGTAATTTGATTAACATTAGTCAGATTTGAATGTAGCATGTTAATCAAGACTGCTATTTCAAGGGGCAGTAATGCCTCTCTGATGCTTTTCACTCCTGCTTTTACTGCAGGGAATTATGTTCAGAATTTCTACTTGGTGATTTTTTTTATGTGCATCAGCACTGGCCTGATTCCTTGCATTGTAAGGAGGTAGTTGCACAGAGAATGTTCTTGGCAGGCAGAAATACAAATAAAGACCAAATTTTGTTCACTGCAGTTTTGTTGTTAGTAGTAATGCAACTTGATTTTTGAGTTCTAGGATGAGCTCGCTTTTCAGAAAAATGTTAATTTTGCTATAAAATCCATGTGGATATAAGGGAATCCAAGTTATTTTGTCTCATTTTTTAAGAAGTGCTCTTCTAGAAGCAGGATCAAAGTAATAAAATGTGCCATAATACCTATGTTAGTATGCTACCAATGGAATGCTGTCCTGGTTATACTCAACACAGGTAACTACTGGCTTGAGTGCCTCATTTCTCTCATTAGCTGTTGAATTTCTTTCAGAAGTAGTGGGTGTTAAGCGTCAAAGATCACTTGCAAAGTATCCAAATGGCCTAAAATACTGTGTTCTGGAATAAAATGATCGACCCAAGAAGGTATCACGGTTCACTTATTTTTAAAAGGAGATTCCAGTGTCATGGGTGCTTTGCCTCCCTTGCCATTGCTGGCGCTGGTCTCTGCCTGGCCACTCAAAGGCAGGAGTGTTCCCAGCTCAGCAAGGACTGACCAACCATCTCCCTTGATTCTCTTTTAGTGGCATTTGCTTGATTCTTCAAGCTGCGAGTCCTTGCAAGTCCTACTGCAGTATTTCAGTGCTTCTGTTTCAGCCTTCTCGTGTATTAAAATGTCCCCGTGGGTATATACTGCAAACACAAGCCTCATTATCACATTTTTGTTTTGCTTTTTGACAAAGTGATTACACATTTAAGAAGTTTGTTACTCGCTCCAAGCTGCTTATTTTCATAATCTATCGAAGATACTGAGTTGATAAAAATAAACATGTCTCCTAAATCTTAAACGATGGGTTGCCAAAACTGCACATGGTGGGTGGCAGCTTCTTAAGACACTTCTTCCTTACACCTGAAGCTGTAAAATAGCACTTTGCAAGAGCTCTGCTTCTGAATTCAGGCTTGTAAATCACTGGAGTTGGGAAATCTTGTATTTTGTAGCAGAATTGACACATTCCTGAGTACTGCAATCAGATGCTTTAAGTATGGGAACTCCAGTGTTAACAGTGGTGTGGTCTTATTTAAAATACATTGCAAAAGTTACTGCTTAGGGAAAGGCATTTATTTTATTGTAGAACAATGAAAAAGTAGGAAAGAAATGGCACAGTGCTACCAAAACTACATTTACGTCAGTGTTGCTGAAAATGCAACGTGAATTAATGTATTTTTTAAAGAACCACTTAGAGCCCTTGTCTTAGTAGTTTGTGTCAGTGAAATGTTTTGGCTTTGCAAAAGTTCCTTCTATTCGAAGTTTTTGCTTGAGTTTTTCTAGGTTAATTTCCCTGAGAGTAAAGTCTTGCTTGTTTAAATTGTTAATGGACAGACCTTTCTTCACGTAGGATTGTGTGTTATTATGTGTATTTACTATGCTCTGAAAACAGTGGGGTGAGGGTGGGGGGTACTTACACATGCATGTTATGTGTAACATGTCAAGTTGCACATGAATTCCCCTCTGTAGTCTGGCTCCAGAGGGGAATTCAGCACCTTTAGCTGGGACAAGAAAAAACCTGATTTTACTGAAGCTGGAAAACTTGCTGTACCAGATGGTCAAAACAGACTTACGTTGTCCTTTAGTCCAGCTAACTGGATTTGTGGCATTTGCTATCGGTGAACTCTTAAGTTGTGGGATGGGTTTAGTAGCAACTTGTCAGACTGGTGCTAGATCCTGGAGGGTGTCTCACTGCAGGCACTTGCGACATTTCAGCTGACACGGTGAAAAACCAGTTTCAGTAGGTGCAGAGTCTGCAATATGTGGAAATCCCTGCTTTTTAAGGCTGCTCCAGCTCTAGCCTGTGCTGCAGAGGTGAAGTGGAAGTGGTTTCTGCTTTAGCACTGCAGTCAAGTACTTTTTACATCTGTTCATATTCCCTGTGCTCTTAACACGCTTGTGGTTTGCTTTTACCTTCTTTGCTTCTGATGTTCAAGTTGGCACTTCATCCTTGCTCAGTCATTTCATATTTGCAAATTCCACATCTCCAGCTGCTTCGTACCTGTATTGATGGGATGCACTAAAGCACACTTGAACCAGGGGAGTGCTTTCAATGGTGATTTTTTTTTCCCCAACTTGTATGTAGGATTGTTTACGTTGTTTACGAATGCAGAGCAGGGATTTCTAAATGCGCAGAAGTGAATGTAGAGGCCCAAAGCCTGTAGCTGGGAAAGGGAATTTCTGGGAATGGGATACCTAAGTCTAAATCTGTTTCAGCTTGAGAATTAAGAGGAAAATGCAAATCTTGCATCTGAAACCTGTCCAGCTTTCATTTTTGCTATCTAGCTCACCGATTGCTGATAATATGTTAATATTTCCACATTTTATCTTAAGAACCTGGGATCCAAATAAGAACTACCTTTGTCCTTTAGATAAATGTTTTCCTGAACTTTATTTGTAAAGAAGTTACATATTCAGTTGATGGTGACTTCTTCCTGGTATAGGACATCAGGCTGCTCACACAGGAGCAGAAAGCAAGTCAGTTGGTGCACATAGCTTGTACAGCAAGGTGTTTTGTGGTGAACATACAGGAAGACTTTCTGGTTTCACACTGAAACTCCACAGACTGAAGCTTAACTTCTGTGTACTTAAACCTCATTTGCTGTGAAACTGCACAGTAAATTTTAGTGGTCTTTCCACTAGACTTTGTGCTCTTCCTCTCTCAGGGTTGTGATTCTCTTGGCCTCTGAAAGCCTGACAGAAGTATTTCTGCTGTTGTTTCATGACCCTTGCAAAGGTGAAGCCTGAATGTTTTTATTAGCAGTGTCAATACCTCAATATTTTTGCATGCTGGCAGAGTTTCTCTTACAGCTCACACTGTGACCAGCAAGGCCAGCTTGACTGGGAACACCAGGGCTCAGGAGTGAGGGCAGCTGTGCTCAAAACCTTGAAGGAAATACAGCAGTGGCTAATGATTTAGAATTCAATTAAAAGCATAATTTGGACATCACAAACAATGAGAAATGTCTGTGTTTCAGAATGAAAGACTTGTTAGTAATGGAAGAGTCCATTTCCTGCCTCTGGATTTTTAAATATCTAAAGAATAGCATTTACAGTCTAGTAAAATAGGCGTTTAAAGGTGAAGGTTTTTCTTCTTTTACGTCTTTTGTACTTTGATTACAATATTAGTAGAAGTATTGGTTTCGTTTTTTATTCTTAGTAGGAATGTTGGTTTTACTTTTTGTGTATTTTTGATCATGATTGGATTTTTTTTTTCCAAAGGCCAAGACAATAACAACTCCTTTCATCATCTTCCATTTTCATCATTTCTTAGTGGTTAAGCACACGCTTAAGAAACTTCACGTGTGACTTCCTTTTAGCAACCATCTGCCAAAGGCTTTGGTTGTAGTTTGATCCACAAGGTCACATCAAGAGACAAACCCGAGAGATCTTTTTTGCAAGAGAAAAATGTTCGTGTAACATTTTGTCTTATTTCTGTGCGCGTGATAGTTGCACAGATCACCAGATCTTCACTGGTATCTTTGGACTGTCTTTTGAAAAGAGAAGTAGCAATAGAGGAAATTGTCCAGAGAGTTACATTAGAAATAAAACTAATAAAGATAAATGAGCTAAACATTGCTTCAAAACATCCAGTTAAAATTAAAAGGCGACAGAAGGGTTTGTATGAACCCCATGGGAGGAAGAAGTGAAGCAAGCTGTGTTCAGTAAATCTTTTAGGCTAGCCTAAAATACGTGGCAGCAGTTTACTTTGTTCTTTTATGCTGTACCACTGCTGCTTCCACGGATTCTTGGAAAAAAAATCCAACCAGGCAGCAGCTTAATTTCTGGCTGCCTGTAACTGTGGCCGTTGAGGAGGCAGGCAACAAAACAGATTATTTTCAGTACCTCTTTCAGTGTTAGGTGTATTTGCTACCTCTACAGCCAGTTTGTGGTGCTGAATAGCCTTTTGGCTGCAGACACAGATACTGATACTGTTATGGTAAAAGCTGAATTGTAGGATGTTTGAGTGAATTTTAATTAGATGGGAAACAACTCCAGGAGCCAAGTTTTTGCAGCATGAGTCATGATGTGCGTGTCGTGGAGCAGTTCCATCAGTGAGAGTTCTCCCAGAGTAATGACTACAGTGCCTGGCCCTCTGCCAAGGAAGGGTGTGAGTTTCTGCCTTTGTTGGTGACTATTAGCTCTTCTCTTGAGTAAGAGCTCCTCTAAATTCCTAATTGAAAAAAAAAAATCTACCTTTTGGCAAGTGTTAAACTCAGGAATGAGCAGGTAACAGTGAACTTTGTGACAGAGGTAATTGTGCTACTCTTATTTCCAGTGATACCTAAGATTTTGGTGCTCTGTGGTACCTTTGAGACATGGTGAGTGCTGTGCAAGGTTGTGCTCACCTTGCAGAGCAAGGCCTTTATTTGCAGCATCACACGTGTGGGAGCTGAGTGGGTGAAGTCTGGAGGCGCCTGTGTTCATACATGGTATGCATACAGTTCATCAGGAATACAGCTCATGAATCAGGCTGGAAGAATGTGGAAGTTGGGCAGTTCAGAGCCATGTTTTCCATGGCACCGTCATTCCTTTTGGCATAGCGTAAGGGAGTGTGTCATAGTCATCGTGCTGAAGTTTGAGTTGCCTGAGGAGCAAAAAGGGGGCAGATTCCAGAGGCAAGTCTGCTCAGCTGTCTTTGTGGTAGATATCATTGCATGCTCTGTTCAGGAGGTGCAGCACTAAGTGCCAGAAACCAACTTTTCCACACCTAGTCTGGGGAATTTGAGATATTTCTGCTAGCGGACTGATCCTGGTGCTCTTGCCAGCAAGTGTCTCTCATGCTGGACACCCTCTTTAGCTAACAGATGGCTTCCTTTCACGCGTGGTTACCTGAGCAATCACAAACTGGTTCGGTGTGCGAAGAGGTGGAGTGGGTACAGTTAATTGGGATAGCTCAGAGCAGCAAGTTCATGGCAGATTAGTCAGGGTGCTGTTAATAAAATAACAATTACCTAAGCAGCAAGCTTCTCTGAGTTCTTAACATGGGAGACATCTACTCAGCTGCACAAGTGCAATCTTGATGTACCGGGAGGTGAGGGCTTTAGGAACGTCTGTGCTCTTACGAGTTCCTGTGGTGGCATGAAACAGGTAATTCTCCTTTGAAATAGGTATTGGAGAGCTTGGTTTAACACCCATCCAGACTTTGGAACCCTCTCTGGAAAATGCCTACAACTGTTTGCTCAAGGAATGAGGACTGTGCTGGTCATTTGAAACACTTGTGCATGAAGACACTGAAGCCAAATGTCTGTGACAGTCAGCTGGTGTGGGATATCCAGCATCTGGGATTCCTTCAGGCCGAGGGCTCCCGGAATGGCTGAGGCTGGAATGCACCTCTGGAGGCTGGCTGCTCCAGCCCCCCTGCTCAAGCAGGCTGCCCAGGGACATGTCTAGATAGCGTCTGTACAGCTCCAAGGATGGACACTGCCCAGCCTACCTCGCTGGGCAGCCAGGTGCCAGTGCTCGGTCACCCTCAGCAGAAACGGATGAGCTGCACTGGAAAGAAGCTGAGAGTTGCTTCTGTGCAACGTTTTCTATCAATGCTTTTTGTGTCAGTTCTTGGATGTTATAGGACAAGGTGCTGAGGTCCTTTTTCTGTGCTGAACTACAAAGCCTTTCCGTCTCTGAGAGCTGTTGCATACTGGCTGTGAGCTCTTGGAACTAGCTGAAAGGACTGTAGGCAAATACAGCATATGAGTAATGAACTTCTGTTTTATAAATTTGGTACAGCAGTGGGACTATTTCCCCGGTGCTTTGTCAGAAATTTAATTAGAAGTGGCAGTTTTAATTAAATAACACAACTGGAGGCTGGGTTATTTCTCTCCTCCAGTTCCTTCTCAGTTTTAGAAGAGAAAGGTTGGGTTTTTTTCTACAATAGTTTCATTTTCTACAATAGTTTCAGTTATTCTATATGGTAAGTAGAACATTGAGCTGTACCATGGAAACCACATTAAATGTGGCACTTTAATAACAGTGATACATAAGATTCATAATTTAAAGTATTTCCATTAAATAACTTTTTCAGTTATTCAGCAGATTCTAGAAAAATGACAGCAATGCCAGAGGCTGATAATTAGAGGGGAGAGGGTTTGAACAAAACACTACTTTAAATTTTTTTTTTTAAGTAACCTCTATCCGGTTGAGAGGTTTTCTGCTGAGTAAATTGAAATTCTGTCCTTTGACTCTGAATTACATATAATTCTTGTGGTTTAGTTGTGGTTTGGGCTGCTTCTTTTTTTTTTTGAGGGGGCCTGGGTTATCATGGGTGTCTGCCATTTTTTGCCAGTGCCCTGTGCTGTGATTTTTTTCAAAGCTGTACCTGCATCAGTGATTGGGGTTTGGCAATAGAACACCTCAACCATACAATCTCAAATCAGAATAATAAAATTCCTGACTGAAAGTGACAGCATGGGTATTTAGAACAAATCACGTTGCTGTAAATATATTCTTATATACTTATTCTCTCTAAATCATCAGGCTAATCAGATTCAATAATTTCCCAATTAATATTGATTACTTTGTTTTCTTTTATAACATCAGTAAAATATCGTGCAATGCTAATATCAGTGATACAACTTTTTTCCCTCTTAGCTAATATTTGTCACCATGCCAGAATCTGGAGTCTCTGGACTATTACAGTTCTTTTTTTACAGAAACGAGGGATAAACATGCGTTATGTGGAATGGACTATTGGCTGGGTTTGTTATATCCCTGAGAGAGTGTGGTTTTGAAAGATTGATCATATCTTCAGTGCTCTTTAAGTGGTAACAGGGATGAACCTGACACCGTGAGAAACCGGAATGCATCGAGTGTTCTTTTACATAGTGGGATTATTGGGTGGTTCTTTTATTTTCCTGAGGCACAGAATAATTTGCTTGCCCTGTTTGTTTTGCCAACAGAGAGATAACCCAGTTTCCAAGTGTTTCCCAAGAAGCTCGGTAGCTTGGGAAAAGGCCAGCAGCTTGGGAACTAACACTATACGTGCAAGTAAACAAGTGTTAATTCCCTTAATAGTGGGAAAAAGCTTAAATCCCTTTAGACTGGTTTTGTGCAACCACTGTCCATTAAGGAGGATGGCTGTCCTCCGGGGACTTCCTGCTTGCAGCACTAGATGATGGCTTCATCTCCTGCAGGAGTTCTGTATACTTACACTTCCTTTGGTTATCTCGTATATCCTTCTGATTGTCTTACGTACTTTGATTATATTCTGTTTTCTCTGGGTATAACGTATGGCACACAGTGCAGAAGCTGTGGAAAGCACACATTTAAGGGAAGTGAGTTTGTTTACACAATAAATGCCGCAAATTTGTCAAAAGCTGAAGTTGAACTGCCTGTTAATGCTTGCTTGAACTTCTGTTTGTGGCTGGTTATAAAAATCCTGGTTTTTTTCTCCTCGCCTTAATTAAAAGAAAAAAGCCTCAGACTTCCTTGCCTGGGAGCATCTTTATTCACTGCCTGTAGAACATGTGGAATGATGCAGCTCTTGAGTCAGACAAGCTATTTAGGCATGTCTTATTGAAATAAGACAAATTAGGAATTAGGAGGCAAAACATGTGGAGGATTTCATAGAATCCTAGAATGGTTAGGTTTGGAAGGGGCCTTGAAAATCATCTCATTCCACCCCCTGCCACCGACACCTTCAACTATCCCAGGTTTCTCCAAGACCCGTCCAACGTGGCCTTCAGGGACGGGGCAGCCACAGCTTCTCTGGGCAGCCTGTGCCAGAGCCTCCCCACCCTAACAGGGAATTTTGTCCTTGTATCTAGTCTTACCTTTTGTTTGTTTGAAGCCCTTCCCCCTTGTCCTGTGATCCAAGGCTCTTGTCACAATTCCCTCTTCAGCCCTCCTGTAGCCCTTTAGGCACTGTAAGGAGCTCTCAGGTCT
Source organism: Corvus cornix cornix (assembly GCF_000738735.6). Taxonomy (NCBI): domain Eukaryota; kingdom Metazoa; phylum Chordata; class Aves; order Passeriformes; family Corvidae; genus Corvus; species Corvus cornix. The sequence continues at coordinate 2,258,094 of NC_046334.1, read as the reverse complement.
CCCGAAAACCTTTTCGTCTCCAGGCCTGGCTCCAAAGCAGAGGTGCTCCACCTCTCTGAGCATCTTCATGGCCTCAACTCACTCCAACATGTCCTCATCTTATTTTGGGAGCCCCAGGCCTTGACACAGCACTGCAGGTGCGGTCTCCTGAGAGTGGAGTAGAGGGGAAGAGTCACCTCCCTTGACCGGCTGGCCACACTTCTTGGCACGTAGTCCAGGGTATGATTGGCTTTCTGGGCTGCAAGTGCACATTGCCAGGTCATGTTGTGCATGCATTTGGCCTTGTTGAACCTTCCTGAGGGTCACAAGGGCCCACCTCTCCAGCCTGCCAGGGTCCCTGTAGGTGACATCCTTTCCATCCAGCATGTCAGCCACACCACACAGCTTGATGTTGTTGGCAAACTTGCTGAGGGTGCACTCAGTCCCATTGCCCATGTCGCTGATGAAGATGTTCAAGAGCACCAGTTCCAACACTGACCCCAAGGAATGCCACTCATCACTGGCTTCTACTTGGACATTGGCTCTCCTCTGTGATTTGTCTTTTAATGAAAAACTTCTTTCGGGGGACTATCTCTTACTAGTCTGTGTTTGCAAGGCTAGTATTGTGTTTTGTTTGAAAGATGGGCTTTACAAACAAAGCGAATTGAGTTACAAGAAAGTGACTCTAAAAATAATGTCAAGACAATCCTCCTGCAAAAGAAGACCATACTTGTGTAGCTTAGAGGCCATGGCATCAGTGTCCTGTTATCAAAAGATTGCTGTAATATAAAGCTTCAGATGGTTAAGAGCTATTCATGCACATGGTATTTGAGGAGATTTGTTTTTATTATGAGCAAAGGCTTAGCAACTTGACAGAGCAGAAAAAAATTAATACAGTGGGTTAGTCATAATCCACTTCTTTGTTTTAAAACAAGTTAATGGACAGAAGACAATCAAGTTAAAACTTAATGTGGAACTCCTTTTTGAGTTTATTATTTCGGTTGTTTTAGCTTTTTATGGGTCATGTAGAAATACTGACTTTACTTACGACCTGCTGTTTGGTAAAGACTGAGGTTTAGGCATCAGGATATTTTTATTAATGCAATTGTATCTTTAGTCCTATAATACTGGTCCAGCCTACTGTTATTTTTGATGAAATATTCCTGTAAGCATGTGCTTATGTATTCTTAGTGTTTCTTTTTGTTATGAAAAGCTTTGGCTTTGATGTGCTGCTTAAATTTCCTCTGAGTCATAATGCTAGTTGCCAAACCATTGTTTTTGTTCTATTTGGACTTGATTCTAGTTCTACAGTTGTTTCCTCCTAGGGGGTTAAAGTCCATGAGCTTTTATTAAGATAAATGTCAGTGATTTTGAGTAGATTTGCATAAAAGAAGCCCTTAGTCTCTGGTAGGATAAGTCATGTATAATATTTAGTTTTAAAGTAACAGTGACTACAGGAAATATTAGAAATAAAAGTTGTTGACCTTTTCTGCACAATGGTATTTCCTTTTCTATTAAATATGGAACCCTCTCTCAACTGTAAGCTATCAGCAAACTGAACATCCTCACTGGTCATCCTGTGTTTAAAAAAATTTAAAAGTTTCTCCCTCACAAACAATTAATGCAACATCTTACAGAAATTGCATCAAGGCAAATGATGATGATCAGTGATATGATTTCTAAAAATAAACATTGCCAAAGTGAAAACCTCAAGTCAGAGTTCAGAATTTGCTCTTCGCAGCAGCGTCAAAATCAGTAACTTCTGCCTATTCCAGCCAAGTGGCTGTCACAGATCATGACTTGACACCAGTCTTACATGTAGTAATTACTCATTTATATTAAAATAAGATGGCGTCAGTCAGAAGGTCACAATTTATTGGCTACTATAGTTTACGTATTGTTGTAGCTGTCAGTGGGTTTTGACTTGATATTGAGCTGCTTTTTTTTTTCTGTGGTTATTAGACAATATTGTTTTAATAACATTTGGAAGGAAAATGAGTATTTCTTATGCATGTCTCCCTGCATCACTTCAGAACTTTGAGGCTGCCTTCGAAATTTTAGTTGTCAGACAGAAGTCTGCTCAGAGTTTACAATGCTGTTAATGGATTTAATGTGTTTAAGATGGGCTCTGTAGGACTGGAGTTCAGCAAGGCAGCCAAGTATATCCTGCAACCCATCCCTCTCCAGTGAAGTATTTGAGGGCAAACAGATGCTTTAGTGTTCATTAGACTGATGAGTCAACACCTCGAGTTCCAGGCGTCTCTTACATGATTTATTTTTCTGAACTTGCTTTCAATTCCTAAGATCTTTTTTCCAAATATTGTTTCCTGAAAACTGCGACTTTCTGCAGGAAATGAGCCAAGAGAGAACTGAGAAGCCTAAAAAAATTTAAACAGCCCAGAAAATAGAAGCTGAAACAAACTGAGGAATAGTGAATGCACTCATATATTTATCAGCAGAATTTAAAAGGGCAGAGGGCAGGCAGCTTAAAGTTGAGAACCAAAAATGAAAGGAGGGCAATGAGATAAAGGAAGAGCTTCCAGCATGCAAAATAAAGGACATGCATTTGTGTAGGGATGGAAGGGGAATGGTTGAAGAAGACTTGGCTGACCATCAGCTCTAGGAATTGTCAAGTTTGAGTCACAAAGGAAAATACACTGCTATTGGGACAGAAGGAGGCAGCAAGGGGAAGATGAAGGATGAAAAGTGCATTCAGGTTTTCCTGTTAAGGCAAATGTAAGCCTTGCATGAAGATGTATCAGGGAGGTGCTACAAGGTACAGCACTGGATGGGTCAGATCAAGAGATGATACCGAGAATATGGGACACAGGGTGCACCAAGTTAAGAGTCAGGTGCAGGTTGTTGGCAAACAGATGGAGGTGACCAGGTAGGTGATCAGACTCATGCTTCTGGCTCTCAGGCCCTTTGTTTACTTTGGCACTGAAGAGTTTACAGTACATCATTTGGTTTCAGTAGATGTGCTCTTTATATAATAAAACACATAATAGATATAAAACTACTATATGTAATTGTGCACATCTTATATAGAAAACAACAATCAATATATGTATATAACAGTAGTTCTGGACTTTTACTAATACTTTTCTTGCTTTTCTAAGTCAGAAGAGTGAAATGAGTGAATCGCCAGCTGGCTGTTTGAATCCACAGCAAATGAGAGTATAAAAAGATGAAGAAATAGGATTTCTTAGCTTGAACTCAGCACCGTGTGAATGTGTGCTGTTAGGAGCTGTTTAAAGGTTCCCAACAGTTGGGTAAAGGCCAGTTTGCATTTGTACCATTCTGTTGATCTCTTCTCTCTGTTCATTATGGACACCATTAAACACAAATCATGGAAAAAAAGTGAAATTGTGGGCTCAGTGCTTCGCTATTAATGTCATATGTTGTCTTTACTCTTTTTAAGTCAGCTCACTTGAACTCATGTACTCCTCAATTTCTGCAGGGTGCTAGAAACAGGACAAATTCAGGAATGCTGCGCACCTTTTGGTCATAGCAGGTGTCATAGAAATCAGGGCTAAACTGTCTGATAAAGTGACCTAAAGACACTTGCAGTGTCTCTGCCTCTGTAATCTGTGCATTGTAGGTGGGAGTCAGGTCTCTCTGTCCATTTATCAATTTCTTGTGCACTATGAAGGGTAAAATACTAACACAGAAAGCGGGTGGGAAGTGGAAGAAAGCCCTGCAGGAGCATCAGCCAGCTGAGAACGGTTATTGTTGGAGGCCTTTGCAGCTGAGCACAAATGTGCCTTTTGTTTTCTTAATGCCCTGGGGCGGAATTTGAAGCTCTACAGGTGTGGGGTTTATTCATTATTTTACGAAGCATCTTCAATTAATATATTTTGCTTTTTCTTGATATTCAGTAGCTTGTTGAAGAGAAGTGTGTATGGGAACACAGGCACAGAAATAACTGGAGGCATACTCAGTGCCCTGATTTCTGCTCTGTTGATGCTTTTGACCGATGGCCTAATAAAAGAATTGGCTGTGCTATTGTTGTTGCATGCTCCTACCCATTACGGAGTGGGGTATCCATGGAGAAGATGCCTTCATAACAATGAACACCTGGCGCGTGATTCTGCTCGGGAAACATTAGGAGGGGTGGGTCAGATGAGTACTCGCAATGTCTGTAATTGTTTATTCTAAGAATGTCCCACTTTCCGAGCTATAAATACTAGGAAGAGAGGAATAAGTAAAGGCTCTGTTCAAATATCTCCCCAGGAGCAGGTACTGAATGCTGGAGCATTCGTTTTGAAAAAGTGCTTTTGGGAATTGAGGGACTATATTCCTTAGCATTTGCCTCTGTAAGAATAGCAGAGGGGGTAACTGAGGTTTATCTGGGAGCACTGCTGTAGCATGAACTCAGTAATGGAAGATTCAGAGGGCTGTGGGATGGGCTGTTACATGAATAAGTGTGTTTCTTGTTTTATCTTACAGGCTGAAAATGAAGGCTTGCAAATTGCTAAAGGTCTGTAAATTGCCTTTTATAAGAACCAGATCAGGCAGGGGCTTAGTAATGCTATTGGTCCCTGCTCTCGTGGTTTGACCTGACAGGCAGCTAAACACCACACAGCCTCACTCTCTCCCTCCTCCCACACCCTGCAGGAGAATGGGCGAGAGAATCGGAAGAAATAAAATTAAGATTTGTGGGTTGAGTTAAAGGTAGTTCACTAAGACAGAAAAGGAAGGGAGAATAATAGTAACAATAGAAGGAGGATGATGACTAAAGAATTGAAATATACAAAACAAGTGATGCATGATGCAACTGCTCGTTGACCAGTGCCCACCCAGTTCCTGAGCAGCAGCCCGCAGCCAGCTTCCCTCCAAGTTTATCCCAGAATGTTTGGGGTTGGCAGGGACCTCTGGAAATCCTCTAATCCAGTCCCTTGCTAAAGTAGGTTCACCTGGAACAGGTTGCACAGGGTCATGCCCAGGTGAATGTTGAGTATTTCCAGAGAAGGAAGCTCCACAACCTCTCTGAGCAGCCTATTCCAGTGCTTAGTCACCCTCACAGTAAAGAAGTTTTCACTCATACTCAGATGCAACTGCTTGTGTTCCAGTTTGTGCCCTTTGTCTCTTGTCTTGTCACTGGGCACCACTGGGAAAAGTCTGGCCTCATTCTCTTGACAGCAACCCTCAGGATATTTGTCTGTATTGGTAAGATTCCCTCTTAGTCATTTTTTTCCCCAGGCTAAAGAGGCCCAGTTCACTCAGCCTTTCCTCCTAAGAGAGGTGGTCCAGTCCCCTCATCATCTTTGTAGCCTCTGCTGGACCCTCCCCAGTCCTTCCTTGTCTGTCTTGAGCTGGGGAGCCCAGAACTGAAGCCAGTAGTGCAGATGTAGTCCCACCAGGGGAGAGCAGGGGGGGAGGATCACCCCTCATCCTGCTGGCCACACTTCTCCCTGTGCACTCATTGGCATCCTCAGCCCCCAGGGCACTGCTGGCTCTTGGACCCCTTGTTGTCCACCCAGACCCACAGGGCCTTCTCTGCAGAGCTGCTCTCCAGCAGGTCAGCCCCAACCTGTGGGGTGCTGCGAAAAGCTGACTTAGTGCAAACTCTGCTTATAGCAGCAGCTAAAACATCAGTGGGGGATCAACATGATTCTCATCCTAAATCCAGTACTTAGCACTGTACCAGCCACTAGGAAGGGAATTATCCTGGCTGAAACCAGGACACTCGCTAGTGACTTCAACTTAGAGAAATGGTCAGGTCTAAGAAATAGAACTGGGCTGTTTCCAGAGCCTTAATGCTTCATCAGAGAGAGTTTAGAAACTGCATTTGATGCATTTAGATTGTGTATAAACCACATTCCTGGACTTAAAGCAAGTCTCTGTTGTAGCACTATTCCTATACACAGCATGCCCTTAAATCACAAATATTTACATTCCATGAGACGGAGGATACTTCATCGTGCTCTAGACAGTTGCCAGCAAAGTTGACAAAATCAGGGTGGTGATGGGTGAAGTTGTTGCTCTGTTAACCTGTGCGTCTTCCTCACTGAGTTACAAACATTGGTTTGCATAACTGCCAGGGAAAAATGTGTACAAGGAACGTGGCTGCAGTTTCAATCACTCAGGCTGCACGTTTGATGTTTTGATATTGCTGAAATGTAAACTTTCTTTGATGCTTTTTCCCCCCCTCCAAAAATTTTGCAGCTCTGTGGGGTTTTTTTGGCTAAGAACCTGCACATATTGAAGGATTTGTCATGGTCATAACATTTCAGTTTTGCATATTTGTACTACAGGCAGCATATTTATTTCTCAAGGGAGAGTTCCATTAACTTCATCTGTGCCACTGCATTATAGCAACATCATGCATAGACTGGTTCCAGGTTCAGTTCGAAATCCTTAATCTTACAAATGCCCTGGATGTAGTGAGTAGGAGTCGGATATGACACAGGAGTAAGTCTGTTGTGCCCATGCAAATTCCCATGCAGTAGCTATCTGCCTGAATGGTACCAGGTATTCCACATCTCTCTGCACACCCAAAAAACTCCTCGCAGGTTGGGTGGTTAGGTTGTCCCTGGCCCCTGAGCTGCCTAGAAATTTTGTGGAGCAGGGCTTCAATTTCTAGGGAAGGGCTTCATCTCCTCAGCAGCTTCTTGTATGATAGAAGAGCTTATTCTGGTGAGATTTTAGGTGCCCAGAGGATATGTTCTTTAATAGTAAAATTTAAGTCCTAATAAAAACAAAAAAGACATGAAGAAAAGAGAGTTTTAATGCATCACAAGGTTTCCTTTTAAAGCTTTGTTTTGCTAGGAGGGAGAGTGACAAAGTCCTTTTAGTCAGTCTAATATCAGAAAATTAGAACAGGTGTGTCCTAGTACATCCTGTTGTCAGACTTTCGGCAGTCATTTTCTGGTTTCCAGGGCAGAATGTAGTGGCACCAAGGTGGTCTGGGTTTGCAGTGTAATCTGAAGAGCCTCTTCCAAGTTAGTGCTCCTTGTTTTCTCTTCATTTAGCTGTGTAAAGAAAAACATGGAAAACAGAGTAGGAAGCAGGTTGTAGAGACCATCCTCAAAAAGATAAGCAAGCCATTTGACAAAACATGCATCACCTCCTACTGACTAATAATCTATCCAGTCATTCCTGGGGGGAAAAATAAATGTACAGACAGTGAAAGGGACATTGGGAAAATGCTTTTATATTGTTCGCTGTGGACTGCAAGCTCTAATAATAAAATTCAAAAAAGCAACTACAGAAGTTGCAGCAGATAACAGAAAACTTCTTTGCTTTGGAGAAGTTTGCATTTTAGATACCTGTGTTGATAGGTAATGAGAGGGGCACATTTCTGCCCTGGTGTTAAGCTCAGTTTGGGTGGTCATGCAGGATCAGCACTTTGGGTGAAGATTCATGGCACTTTAGTAGAAGAGATACATGCTGAAGACTTTAATTAGATGTCTTAATATATTAAGACATACAATGCGTAATTAAAGGCATACATTATGTGTCTTTAATTATAAAATGTTGTGATGTAATTCAAGAAATGTGTGTAGTATACGTATGTAAGCTTCTGTAAGAAAGCAAATATTAATAGTACTGAAAAAATTAGTTATTTTATTTGCCTACCTAGTAGAAACTCAATGCAGACAGTCTGATTTTCTCATGCAGGTGTCATAAATTATAATATTAGCTTGTGGTCTACCAGAACATCGTCATATAAATGAGGATTAGTTGAAGATTTTACATTTATATGGTCTATGAGTACCCCCAGTTTTACACAGCTATATTCTGTTTCAGGTTTCACGCAGTTTCATTAGTTATTGTAAAGGCTGAGATTTTCATGGTTCAGTGCATTAAATCTTTTGGGTTTTTTTTTTTTTTTTTTTTCTTTTTCTTGGCCCCATGTCAGATTAAAGTTATTTGTGGGTGGCTGCAAGGTTTTTTCCATTAATAAACCTGCATTATTCTCATTGCTGCCTTCCTTCTGATGGTTATCAGTGGTTGACAGGCAGTGATCTTTTTCCAATCTCGGCAATGGGCTGTTGCTGTGGTAGAGGCCGTTCACTAATGGAGACTTGCTTTCATAAAATAATCTCGAATTTGTAGAGGATTCCTTCTTCTGTATTGGCTTTGCTGCTTTTCGAACTTCAGCTTGTATTTTTCATTTAATTACAGTCTCTTAAGTAGACAATGTAGGAGACCTGTTTGTAATTGAGTCTAGGTAATTAAAAGGGAGGAAAGGAAACAAGTATATAGATGTATTTGTGCAGTCCCTTTTTATTATCTGTGTGGCTTTCAAGCTTGGCTTCCTGTTCTTGATAATAATTTTTCCTGTTTCAGGTTTACCTGGCAGGTAAACACAGTTTTAGCTGATGAATTTTATGCTGTCAAAATTGAGAGGAATTTACTCTTTATTTCAATAAGTGACCTATTACTGCATTTATTTTTTCTATAACTTTTCCTGTGATACTGTTGTAACATAATCATTTTCCACCAGATGCTATCCCAGACTTTCTCAGGGTTTGTGGGGGGTTGTGCCTGCTAGGTAGTTTCCCTGGCTGTGTGGCAGGGCCCTTCTTTCCCAGTGAACTCCGCAGTGGCACACCTTACACTTCAGATATTTGGGAGCTGAGTGCTTGAAGTATTTCGGTGTGCCCTGCCCTCTGACATTCACCTTTAGCTCCCCAGTACTCAAGCCCTGGCAGGAGGCAGGGTGACACAAATAGCTACGGGTGGCACAGCCCTTGCAGTTGCAAGTACTTGTAAATAAACCGAGTGGAGAGAGGAAGGAATGTGATTTCCCGAAACTCACAGAAGAAATGTGCAGATTTTACAGGAGAGTTGTTTTCTTGGCTACCCCACGAAGTTAAATTTGCAGTTGGTCCCACCCCCAAACACACACTGCACACTTACTCCTCTAACAGCACTAAGGCATACTCTATTTCTTTGGAAGTGCCACTGTCATCTTCTGGACCTTAATGTCCACGTAAATCCCTGACTCAGGGAGTATTTAATGTTCTTTCTGCTGCCTCACAGCACAGTGTGCAGGCTGTGAGGTACCTCCAGTCACCCAGCAGGTGTGATAGCAATTATTGTGACACAAGCAACTGAAGGAGTTAAATGCCCAGAGCTCATTATTCTAATTACATGACAGCAGAGAACACCTCATTGGCATCCATCAATATACTGGTTCAGTTTGAAGTGAAAACCTGGGAATTTATAATGCAGTCGATAAAAATGATGATGATGGTGTAGATGTAACCTTCATATATTGCAGTGCATCCAGCAGCATCTCTAAGATATTTTTGCTGTGATTTGAAAAATATCAGGCGTGCTTTTTTAATCAATACAGTTATTGTTCTGAAACCATGCAATAGCATTTTAGTCTCTCCTCATACCTGAAAGTGTTCAGCTCTAGTATTTGTTATCTGAGCCCACTGTCATGTCTGCAAAGGAGAGCTGAATATTAATCATACCCGGTGTCAGTTCAGAAGCTGTGATGCAGCAGTTAATAGCAAAGAAATTTCAAATGTTTATACTTCATATTCAAAGCTGGAGATGAAGTTTTTTATTATATCTGTGTTGCCCCGAAGAGTCGACACAGGATGTTTTTAGCATTTCACAGAAGACTCTCGGACACCTTCCAGGTTTCTGGCTGTGCTGGGGGATCCTGTAAATATAGCTGGGGGTGGTACAGAACAGCCTTCGAAAGCAGAGCTGGTAGTGCACCAGTGATAGAGCTCCTGTGCCAAACAACCCACAGCCCTGGACGGTTTCTTTGCTTTTGAGGCAGCGTTCTCGTTTTCATCTTTGTTCTCACCCCATGTTAGTTCAGTTTGTCTTTCAGATCATCTCCCTGCTTGCTCTGGGTAATGTGCCAAGTGCTCAGTCCATGATTAAGTTACAGCCAGGGCTGCTGGGCATGAAGGTGCTGGAACTGTAGATGTCTGTGCTTATGTTTCAGTCTTGTTGCAACTGGATTAAAAAATCCTAACGGGAAACCTCAGTGGCAGAGCTTAACTTTAAAAAAAGAGCTTTAAGCTTATCTTGCAGATTTATATATTTTTTTAATGCTTTTAACTTCTGAATTTTTTTTTTAAATAAACATTAAGGTAACCATGGAAGAAGGCTAAGCTGACACATTTTCTCACACAAGTGATGGAGGCTCTGAGGCCTCAGAAAGTATGATGGGTCAGTTGACAAGCAGTGGCTAGCTCAAGAACCATCCCAGTTCTTTAAAGCATAAAAAAATAATCTGAACTGTTAACATATGTAAAATTGATTCAGTTATTGTTACAGTTGACTGCAAATATTAGGAAGTACAAATTACAGAAAAATTAAAGAAGTTTTCCTTCTTGTTCTTCCCTCGGGATTTAAAAAGTGTTCTAAGAAACTTGACGTGTTAAGTATTTTAAAGATGGTGTTTGCTTTCTCTGTTTTATTTTAAATCTGTTGCTATAGTTCTTTTAAACCTAAATATCTAACTGGACACTTTGCAGTAAGGATTGAACTTTCTAATTTTAATATCTGATGCTGAATTTTTGACTCTTTAGAGTTGTCATCCAAAGCACCTTTTCCTAAACTTGTTCATTTCTTAGTATTTTCAAGGTTCAAAGCATATTTTTTACATTTCAAACAGTTCTATTTTCCAGAGTTAGTATCTTGGAGTATTTGTGTTGTTTATTGTAGAAAACAGAGCTTGACACAAGCAGTAGTATTTTATCGCCAGGAATGTTGTTAGGGCTTGGTGATGCACAAGTCCAGAGCTCCAGCCTCCTGCTCTACCCAAAGGTTAAAAATAATCAATTCAATATTACAGTTTGGATGTAAAATATTAGTGGATTTAAATAAAGGGGGGTTTTTTTAAAGATCACATTAGATGATGTATTGGTTTTGCTTCTCTAAAGCAAATACACTAAACTATGTCAATCTTCATAGTAACAACAGCTGTCTTGCTTTCTTTTGTTGCAGATCACCAGAAACTGGAAAGAGAAGCTAGAATCTGTCGCCTCCTGAAGCATCCTAATATCGGTAGGAACATTTCATTGCCTAGTACAGTATTTATCAGATTAGAAAATTTAGGGGAAATGGAAATTAATAAATACAAAGAGCAGCTCAGAGAAGTCAAGTGCAAGTATCTCCAGGCAAGGCTCTTTCTTTATAATGTGGTGCTCCTTACGAATTCTGCTATGGGATGCAATATTCTGTTGGTTCACCTAAAGCACCGTGCGGTGTTCTCATCTTTGAGCCATTGCTCTGCCATCAATGAGCTCTCTGTGCCAGGTGTTTGGGGTTTTTTTGAGCAGTGTGTAGTGGGGTTTTTTCCAGGATTGCTCATGACGTTTGGAGACCTGCAGAAGAATTTCAGCGGACAGTGTCTGTTGCACAGTGAGCCAGACCAATGTCAATAGTTAGTGCTGGTTTTAGTGAGATGCTTATTTTATACTGTGTTTTGTGTTGAGATTCTGTCCTTCCATTGATGAAGAAAGCTCTGCTCCTTTTATTTCCAGAGCTGTGTTTTCTAACCATGTAAAGCAAAAAAAAAAGTGTTGTGGAGGTGTGTCTGTCTCCTTGCTTTAGAAACAGTGTAAACAGGTAAGTACCTTGATCTTAAGGGAACTGTAGCTGGGTTTTTAAGTTTTTCCAACATCAAATTATATACCAAGGGTATCTCTCACAAGGATATTTGCTGTACCTGAGACTTCTGCAGAAGGGTGGGAATTTCCTGTCCTTTGTGGTATTTTTAGACTAATAAAATTGTTTGGTGCCTGGGATGAAATCAGCTCCTTCGTTTTAATGATAAATAGAAAGTGAAGACGAGTGTACCACAGCTCAAAATGACATGTCAAATTTCTGTGGCATCTCTCTTAAGCTTACAGGTTTGACCTCGAAATTTGATTAAGGAGGAAGAGGAGTGTTATCTGTGCTATTTTATCCCACCAAAGGTTTTGCATTGTAAAGTGGTGAGAGATAAGGGAATGTCCTCTTTTTGGGGAGGCGTTGCAGCCCTTCTGCAGCTGTGGTTACACATATGGTGTAGTCAGACTCCAGAGTCATTCACCTGGGCCTTGCTGGAACCAGAATGTATTTGTGAGCTTCCACAAGCCAGGCAAGACGAACAAAAGACAATAGTGAACTGGTGCAGAGGAAGGGCTGAAATGCACAGAACTCAGTTGAAACAAAAGTCTAAATTGGTTCTATGTGGTCACAAATCTTCACCTTGTTGAGTGGCTTGGAGCAGTGTAGGATGGAGTTCAGCTCCTCTGTGGCAGACCAGCTGTTCCACATGCACAGTTTGTATCTGTGACGTTTGGCTTGGAGTGCAAACAGGCAATGACAGCCTTGGTGACAGGCAGGTAGGGCTCTGCAAATCTGCACGAACTGTGTGCATCACCACCTGCACCAAGGGGCACAGTTCATGGGATAATGGACAAAGTGTTCTGCTCCTCTTTCAGAAAACCTGCAATTAACATGCCCGGGGTTTGGCAGCAGGCATTGTATTCTGTCCTATTCCTTCTCCTGCAGCCATGCCCTCAGGCAGCTAAATGATGACCCTAAAATCATTCCAAGTGCTGCTAGCAGCCCACTGGAGCTCTTACGCCTGGGTCACTACCATATCCCCCTTTAAACTGTTACCTCTGGTGAATAATGGAGCTGCATCACACCAGGAAGCACTGAGAGTGAAAAAGGAAGTGTGCCAGAGGAAGGCAGCTCAGCTCTGACAATGAGTATGTCTAAGTTAGGAAAAATAAGAAAAAAATGATAACTGTTTTTTCCAGTGTGATTTCTGTAGGATAGCAGAGATCTAGTTTAATTGATTGGGTGGTTTCTCAAAGATGACATGCATCGTTTTCTTCACTTTCCTCCCATGTAGCTTTTTTTTTAGTTACTCGTCTTTTTAAATTACATATTCATTGCAGAGTGACAGATTTCTGAAGTTAGACTTCACTAATCCTTTCTCTGGTAGTTCAGGCCTATTCTTTATTCTTCCTAGTTAGCTTGATTAAATGTCCCTTCAAAAAGTGACTTAGTGTGAAGGTGTCAGTTTCAGGGTAACTTTTTTACTAAAGTAATACACATATAATAATAGTACTCCTTTTTTATGGTGTTGTATGATCTCTTCTATTAATTACCTTCCAAGTCTTAGCCTGTACCAGATACTCCAGGGTGAAAACCCCTCTTTAGTTACCTTTTTCATACTTTTCTCCAGTCAGAAGAAAGCAGCACAGCTGTGGTGAGTCACATTTTTTGATTTTAGCCTGTGAGTAAACACATTGTACTTTTCAAATGAGCAAGATTTATTTCTTTAGAGAAAAAGTTAAAAAAATAATCTTAACACCGGAAATATTTTCCAATTATCTTTGCTGTGAAAATAGAGAATTTTCAAAAACTTTTGCAGATCACTGGTTTTGTGTTTCCAAGTTAGGCATCCAATTAGTACCTAACCAGAAAAATACTTAGTATTTAGTTATTTCATGAGGATAAGAAAGATTTCAGGACTAAACTTCTTAACAATCAACATACCTGTATTTTAGCTTCCCAACGATGCCATATTTCTATCTAGTTCATATCTGATTGGATGGCGGGTCTATTTAATGAGTGCCATTATGCAGTTAGGAAATCTTAGGATGACATTTGACAAAAGCTTTCCACTGTAGTCTGTAGTCATAGGTCCTAAACTTCAGAAGTTCCTCTGGTATTGGCAGAGGAATCTTAAAACTGGATGTGAGTAAAGCAGAATTTTTTCTTTCAGAAAGATAAAACTTTGAAATGTGGGAAGTAAGGAGACACATACGAAAATATTTTCACTTCAGTTCCTGATTTGAATCTCCCAGAGTAATCACTGCAAACAATAAAACCTGAGGAAACGAACATATTTTCTGCTGGCTTTTTGGAAGTATTTATGAAATCAGATTATTATTTAATGAATCAAGGTATCTACCAAATATTCACAAAGAAAGTATTTAAATATGTTTGGAGAGAGACTAATTCTTCTTAGGCATTTCTACTGAAGGAGTGATTCTGAACTAGGAAAGATACCAAGTTCTGAATTCACGTATGAAAAATTAAATCACTGATTATTCCCACCAGACAAGTGTTGGAAGGGAAGCTAAGAGATCTTCCTTCCACTTACCCAAGAACGTGTATGAGCATTAAAAGGGGAGGTAGTTTTTTGGCAATGGAAGCGTGAGGATAACTTAGGGGTATGATGTTTTCTGACTTGTAGTGTGGATTCTTTTTTTAAGCTTTATACTCAGAACTGTCTATTCCTGAAGACGTATTTATTCCTGCTATTCAGAACCATGTACAGGCAGTTATTGTTGGGAAACTAAATATTGTTGAAGAAAGGCCAAATGTTAAGTGATTCTGTTTCTGTGCGGTCCTTACTGTTCATGGTCATAGCCAAGAAGTGTCATGAAAATCTTCCTTGGTTTCACTTCTTCTACGAGCAGGGCTCCAGTACCTCTCTGAAAGCTGAACTTTGCTGTGCAGACACTGCTTTGCATATAACTAATTCAGTTCATTTTTCAGCATTGCTTTCTTTTATTCATCCTTTTAATAAATCTATGGTTTCTTCTCTGTCCAGCCTTCTAGTTATGATGCCTAGTGAATGGTATAGAAAAAATAAGGAAAGTGGATTACAAACAGTGTTTTCTGTTCTCCTTTTTCAAATCTCTGTTTCCCAGTTAAGTAATATATATGTGAAAGTTTGTTTAAAACCCACAGAATTTCCTCATCCTTTCCTATTACAGCTGGTGATGATTACAGCTGGTGATGGGGTCAGTGGCTCTGACCCAGGAAGAGGTGACCGGTCCAGGGAGATGGTCCCGAAAGGAATCGCCTTCCCAAGGCCCGGTGTCTTCCCTCAGCCGGTGGCAGGAGGGCCCTTGCAGAGGCTGTCAGCTCTTTAGTGATCATCAGCTCGTGATTCCAGCTCAGCTCTGCAGGGCAGCCTCCAGGCCAGACCAGAGAGAGAAATGAGAGGCTCGTGTGGCTGGTTCCGCACGGAAGGAGCTTTATTGCTGGTCCGTACTCCGGTGAAGGGGAAAGCCAGGGACGAGAGCTCCCTTCCACAGGGGCAGAGGCCTTAGCTTTTATAGGGATACAGGGGATGGGTGAAGGCCAGTGGGTTACAGAGGATCTGCATAGGGTCTCCTAAAGGATTGTGGGTCTGTCTTTTCTCGCCATGACCAAAGAAGTGGTTGCCTTTCCAGGGAGTCCTGCTGGGCGATTATGAAATCTCTTATCTCAGCAGAGATCCCTCCAGGGCAGGGGCTGGGCATACCCAACAACTTCCATTTACAGTTACTCCTCACCAATATCATTGTTGAGATTTCTGCCTCTTGTTACCTTAGTCGTTTGTATCGTTGTAGTAGAAAGCGAGCCCTGCTGAATTTTGTTCAGGAATTAAAATGAGGCAAAAGCCATTAGCTGAACTTCCAAGCCTTGAGAAGAAACTTTGAGAGGCCTCAGAATGCTTTCTTCCGAGTCAGTCTTTGCAATTTTGGTATTTTCTCTTCTTCCAGCTTTGCTTGAGTAATCTGGCCTCTGCTACACTGCGGTAGGAAATTTCTAGGCAAACACAGCTCATGTTCCTGTGGTAACAGAGCTCCTGGGCTGCAGGATTTTGTGCACTAGGGAGATTTGCAGAATTGCTGTGTTTCTCAGGTTCTTACCATGGTGACATGGCTGTACATCAGTGCATATAGGGTTGCTTTTTTACAGAGAGTTTAAAATGAATGGAAATGTAGGTTAAGCCTTGCTGTTCGGAGAACCTAGTGCTTTTTCTTTGTGAGATTGCACATCAAGTTACATTAAAAGCTTACTTCCTTTGCTGAGCAAATACCCGTGGAGGATTTGTCATCTTGGGTAACTATTACTTTTCCAGCAGTTCCATGTGTACTAATGCTCCCAATTTTTTAATTTAGCAATTTGGAAAAAAATTGGTGAGGAAAGTAACCATCTCTTCACCAAGAAATCCAGTGTCATTTTCCTGGTTTCTCTCGTTTATCTTCTTTTGGTGAACTTTTGATTTCTTGGTCCTCTTTTAACTTTAGGTAAAGTTGATTTTTAGCACTCTGATTTTTAGTCTTGCAATTCATATAATTTCGGTGGTGTAACACTGTTGCACCATCTCGTTACGAGTTTTGGCATTGATTTACAGCTGCTTTGCTAATTTTGGTTTATGAGATCCCAACTAATGATAAAATCTGCATTAGCCTGATGATGCAAGCTCCGACCCAGTCTAGAAAATTGCTGATTCAAACCTGGTAAAACCATGGAGTTTTTTTCCCAAGTGGAGTTTGCTCTGGCAGGGTTTGTGCTGAGTCTGGGTAATATTTTCCTAATGGGAGTTACACTGTTGAGATGTCTCTGTAACTGCTGGAGGGCTTCTGCTGGCTTTGCATTCCCATTTCCTTACAGCCCATCATTGCCTGCCTCTGCCACCTCCTCCCTTGGCCTTACGTTAACAGTGTCTAAGCTATGGCAGGCAGGCTGGGTCCATTAGCCAGCAACATCAGGCTCGAGTCTGATCAGTCTTCATTCCTTCCCCAAAGGCAGCAGCAGATTTTACTGACATGTGGCAGCCCTTCAGGTGATAAATGAAGTTCTTTTGGCACAAGGCCAGGCTGTCCCTGAGTGGCTCTGTAAGTCAGGGTACTTTAGAGGTAAATAGGACTGCCAGGCAGAGATGGGGCTGGGTCACCTCCGATAGGCCTGAGCCTGTTCCTGTGGATCTGCTTGTCTGGCCTCAGCGGGGCTGGAGCTGTGGCATTGCCACGAGTGTGCTCTGAGAGCAGGAAGGTCTCTCCTCCACGAAGAGCTGGAGCTGCACCAGCAGGTGGAAACATGGGGCAGTGTCTTTCCAAGGCAGGCTGGCATTGCAGCAGGCCAAGAGGCAGCCTAGATGCAGAACAGGCTGGGACACAGGGGAAAAAGACAAATCCCTAATCTGCTTTCATGAGTGTGTTGGTGTCTGTTTGGAGTCTGCTCATTTCCGTGCTTTGAGCTGGGAACTTGTCATCAATGGCTGAGGAAATTGATAGCCCCCAAACTTGGCACTGCTCCTCACCACACTCTGTGCTTGTGTCCAGCTTAGTTACTCCTTTTGCCACAAGGAAAGGAGGAAAAGCCTGCATTTGGAGGTTACTCTGCCTCCCCACCATAACACAAAACATGAGCATCGAAGTCGTTAAATTCCTCATGTGGGGGAAAATAAGAAACTGCATATTGCCTTATCCTTTTTGAAAAGAGGGCAGTTAAAGATATGTGAGGCGTTTGTGTCTTTATACACAACAATATGTCCTTTATGATTATATTTGCCAAGTATGTGCATGGCACTTCATGGAGTCCCAAGAATCTCAAGAGAAACACTGTTAATATACAGAAAATGTGGATGCAGTAACTCTCTTCTGAATTTCATTTGTCTTAGTGTGGCACAGTTGTGAGTAGCTGAGCTGGTATTAGTTAAGTCACTCTATAAACCAAACACAGGGTGAAAATCAGGCCTGTTCAGGTCGAGTGGATGTAGTTCTTTAGCACAATATTTTTTCTGAGGTTAATTTAAGGTTTCACTCGTTACATAAAAAATATATAGTTCTTTCCTGATGCAGTGAAAATCAAACCAATTCCCAACTATATAAATTGATGTTCAATAAACATGGTCCTCGGGGATATATTAACTATAGCTATGCAAATAAATAAATAAATAGAGTTTTTAATATAAAGCTCTAGTTTATGTGGGACTGATGCATTAGAGAACCTCACTTCCTTTAATTATTTTTATTGCTTAGATGAGCTGATCACTTCAACAATTTTAAATCTCATCCATTGTGTTGAGTTAATTAAATTTGCAATTTCCCTGATGAATAAGGTGAACCATAGTCCTTGAGACAATTAAAATAAAACATCAAGAAACCAAATAAACGGGTGTTACAACATGATTTCATACTTAATGTAAAAGCCAATTTAATGAGTATTATAAAATAACAGATTGGATGTTTAAAGTCAGCCGTGGCTACAGCAAGTAGCTGACTAGTGAAGTGCAACAACAGGATACAGAAGCTGGTTTTGCAGTTGCTATTTGTGAAATTAAATGTACTGGAACGCAACTGAACCAGGCAAGAGCACACAGGGGGGCATAGAGGGGTTTGTTGCAGCTGGGTTTCTGCAGGCTTTCTCCTTCTCAGCAGTTTTTGTTACTGCTTTGCATCTGATTCCTTTTAGTTGGTGAAGTTCTTGTGAATGTATGTTGATGTTTAAGAGGAAAAGCCTGAAGGTTTTCACTGCTGTTCTTGTAAGGATTTGGTGTGGAAGGGCTTCCTGTAGAGCTGTTGGTGGCCTTGAAGTGAGTGGAGTATCAAAATCCCCCAACAGTTAAAAGACTTTAAGTTGTTTAGTGCTAATCAGTGTGTCACTGCTTTTCAACATGAGCCATATGAAGCATCAGATAATGTGGTCTGAGTGTGCCAGCAGAGAAGGGGGAAGGCAGCTTTATTGGGTGTTAGAGCTTTTGTCCATTTTGCTTGCAGCAGAATCCTTTCATTCTGCTAAAAGTGGCATTGCATCTTTAAGTTTCCCTCTTCAGGGTTACTGTGGAGCATAAAAATGTCTTTGAGTGCAGACAATGACACCACTCTTTGCCATGCTACATTAATTCTCTTTCCTTTTAATGGAGCACAAGGTTATTTTAGCTCAAGTGAAGCATTGCTGGCTGTAATATCCCTGATAACTGTAGCAGCATCCATAATAGACCGAGGAAAGGAGGTTTCACTAAGATTTGCCACCAAGTTTGTAATTTTTTGCCTCAGAAAGTATATGCCTAATTTGCACCAAAATAGGTAATGATTCAGTATAAATCAAGTGTGAACCAGGTCTTGAAGCATTTTCCATCCCTGCTTTATAGCTGTGTTTGTATGTTTCCTTAAATGCATGAAAATTCTTTCATTGTGTAGCCAGAGTCTCTTAAACATTTTTTCTGTCTGTGAAGTCCACTCCACTTTTGCAGCAAGTCATTTGAAATGTAAAATAGAGTAATCCATAGAAGCGGGAAGTGGAATTTAAACACCTCTCTTGAGGATCCTGCTGTTGGGGGTGAGGGCTTGGATGGCTGCCACACTTCCCACTTGTATTTTCATCTCTTTTTCTGCTTTACTTTCTATATGTGTTTCCTGGAGTGAAGAGTTTCATAATTGGCTGCATTGCTGACTTCAAGAGCCATGGAAATAAGCTCAACTGAAATGAATTGCTCTCTCTCTGCACACACAAGATGGATCTTTGGGAACTCACATTTTTTTGTTGTTTGGAAGCTTTGTTTATTATGAATCTGCAACCACATGTTATGCATACGGATAGACATCATGACTCCCAGCTAAACCACAAATATGTAATTTTCCTCTGGACCCTTTCCTCCAAAAACAGAGATCTCTACTACTTCAGCTAAACTAAGCTTTTTCTTTCAGTAAAGCTAGCACAGACATTTTTAGAGTATTTTTAGGGGATATTGTAAGTTCTGTTCCCTTTGCTTTTACAGTGTTGCTGATGGTCTAATAGGTGGATTTTGTACTGGTTCTTGGACTGATACCCAAATATTGGAAATCTTTACTTGATCTGGGGGCAAGGAAAAACCAACCCTCAGCTGAAAAAAGGTTGCAGTGTATTGGATGGTGTGGATGGGTGTCACTGGACAGCATTAGAGCAGCTCCTGCAGGGGTGGTAAAACTGTTATCATGCATTTTCCATGATAATCCTGCCCCAGCCTTGACATTTGTGCCTCTGGGCTGGCCACACTCTGTGGGGCACTTCTGTCTTGGTCTGTTCCCTTTCCCAAGAGAAAATAAGGAGTTATCATCCAGGCAGCATTTGTCTCCCAGGCAGCCTAAATCTGCCCATTTGGAGTGTTTGTCATCCTAATGCATGGTGGGTGAGCTGTCACTCAGGATGTCACCCTGTCACCCTGCTTCTGGAAGAGGTCCCTGCAAGGAGAATGTGTTGGGCTGTCTGTGCCACCTGAGAGCTGCATCACACCTTAACCCTCCCATTTTCCTGTGGCAAGCAGAAAAGGATCTGTTTAGACATGGGGGCAGAGAGAAGCAAAGGGATGAGCAAACCCTGGGCATGTGAGCTGGGAGCAGTAAGAGGCAAAAGGAAGGTCTCCTGACTTTGGACTGTGGATTATGTTTTGACTTTGCGACCATAAATCAGGAGTGGTGCTTTGGGAGCTCACTGTGGAGCTTTGGAATGTCTTTGCTCCTTTTCCAGAGGCAATACCAAGCTAGGAAGCTCATTAGGAGGGACAGTCTGTGGGGCTACTCCCATCTGCACAGACGTCTTGCTTTACTTACATACCCAGCCCCTGCAAAAAAGTACCATGGATCATGGAACCATGTGGGTTGGAAGGGATCTCTGGAAGTTATCCAGTCCCAGCTCCGTGCTCAGGGTAGAATTAGGTTACTCAGAGCCCATCCTGCTGCATTTGGAGTCTCTCCAGGGAGGGAGATTGCATAGCCACTCCAGGCACCACTCCAGTGCTTGACCACCTTCCTATGCATAGAAATTAAATAAATAAATAAATAAATGTGTCTCTGTGCCTAGCTGGGATTTTCCAGACTCCAGCATGTGTCTGTGGCCTCTTGTCTTGCCACTTGCACCCTGGAGAAGACTCATTTCAGTCTTTCCTGCTGATCAGAAAACCAGGTACTGGAAGGAAAAGTGGATATTCCCAAATACAGCTGCATCCCTGTTTGGATGTTTTTGATCTTTTCTTAAAATTCCATTTGCTTTCAATTTTAAATATTGTGACATAAATTCCTAAAGAAAGTGTAATTCGACTGAAAACTGTATAAATGGGGACAGACTCTTTGGAATGCAGGATTTCCTTAGTTGCAAGGTGTGGATTTGGAAGTGCATTTTATAGGCTAAACTTGTCTGTGCCGTTCACATACAGAAATCCCTTTTCTGCTGGCATTTTGCATTTCATATGCATCTTCTGCATCTTTACTAATGGAATGCCCATTCAGTAACAGATGTTGTGGTATCTTAGACATTATATATTGGAAACAGCACATGGGAAATCAGGACTTGGGCTGCCTGCTTGGCCCAGCACGTCCATAGCTCTGCTGAGATGTCACCCTTTCCTGTGCATGGCGGGGGTGTGAGAGGCTGTTCCCAGCCAGGCTCATCATCCCCTGGTGCCTGAGGGCCAGAGGACAGCACCAATGAGTTCCAGGCTGACAGACATCCTCCTAACCACCCCTGGCTTGTAGCGAGTGTTTCAAGTGTTCTTCAGGATTTTCCTTGTTCCTTCAAACTTTTGCCTTTAAAAAGTCACACAATTCCCTTTTCATCCTGATTTTGTTGCTGTGCTGTTGGGAGTATCTGTCAAAGCCATGGCATTCCAAAGGATGCAAGCTGGTCTGCTCCTCAGCTTTCCACTGCCATGCTGCATCCTGGCATGGAGTGAATGCTCTGACCCTGCAAATACCACCAACCCCCATCACTGACAGTGGATAAATAGTTCGTAATTGCTCAGTTCAGGCTGGGCTTTTTCAGATTTCAGCACTGGAGATTTTCCTGCTCCTACAAAACTGCTGATCCAGGCATTTTTTTCAGCTGAGAGGGATTTAATGATACCTCTTTCCTCCTAGTCACCTTCCAAATTTGGAAGTTCTTTTTATAGTGGCTTCACCAGAGTGTTAGTATTCTCATGGACTGCCCATGGGAATGTGCTTCTAATTTTAGTTTGTCCTCTACATGTCTGTCTCCTTTAAATGCATCCAGCTCCTCATTCCAGCCACACTGGGCCAAGCATGATACTCTGCTCCTCATACTTGTGCATTGAAGATGTTCTGGTATTGCATTGTAATCAAATCCACAGCTCCTGCCCTTGTGCTGCACAGCAGTGAGTAGCACTCGTGTCTCAGCAATTGTACCACCCAAGCAGTGCTGTTTAATTAACAGAGTTGGTGTGCATTTATTTACTGGGGGACCTTGAGTGTTATTTATTTGTGTTTCAGCAATTTATGCTTGGTCTGATGTCGATGGTGCTAGTGCTGGGATTGTGTTGAATTTGACTGTGCAGTCTTGCTGGGAAGGACTTGGTTGATGATCTATAACCATAATTGCAGCTGACTGGCTTGCAGCTATCTTCTGTAGCATATACGGATTTTGGGAGTTACTGGATGTGCTAAATGAGAGGAATATTTAGAAAGAGATTTCAACTGCAGCTAGTAGTCTCAGTTTGTGAATACAGACTGGCTTCAGCTCTCTCCTGCAGCATTTCCTTCCAAGTTTATGTGGGTTGTCACTGAGCTAATTACAATCTTACAAATGGTCCCAGGGGACAGGACAAGCTCTCTAATTTTCATTTATTGTGAGACTGTGATTAAAAGACAATGGCAGTTTCTCATCATAAGCCTCAAGTTTGTCATCTATTAAGTCAATATGCATTCCCTGGTTTTTGTAAAACAAACACTTGGAATCATTTGGGATCATCATTCACTTGTGAGCTTGCATGTTGGGAAAATGACAGTAATTTATAGTTGTCTTCAGCTGTGGTAGCATGACTTACTGTGATAGTTAATTGATAGAGGGGGAAGGCACATTCACTCCAAAAATAATACAGATGGTTTTGAGCCCAGCCCAGTGGATAGAGATGGAGTGGGATCATTATGGGAACACTCTGTCTGGGCACAGTACTTTGAGTTGCTCAGTCTTACTCTCTGTTAACTTACTGAGAGCTCCTACTTCTTAGATGTTGTCTTGGGTAATTGTAGAAGCATTTGGTTCTCCAGGTTACAGCGAGGTTTTGTTCACTGCATTTGATGGATGGATGTCGGCAGCGCCACACAGATGGAAACAGGAGACCAGTTACCTAACCTGACTTTTTTCTTCTTTGAGACTTTTCAGACAGTGCTTTTTCACATTTGCTGTGAGTATAAGAAACAGACTCAGTCCCTACTTTTCCCCTGTTGCTCCCATAAAGAAATTGGGAGGGGTCAAACTGCAGTGGTACGGATGGAGCTGGTCTCTGGGATGCTCCTATTGCTCCCATTCAGGATATTCAGGATTCATGGTTGTTAAAGAGGGCACCAAGGACAGAGGTGTCATTATAATTATGCTTTAGCTTGGTTGCATCCATTTTAGGTCTTCTTCTCAAAGCTGTAACACAAAATTTGGGAATCTGATCCTATGAAATTGGCTTTAGCCTTCTTTGCTTGCATAGATATAAAAAACCCCTATCAGATAAAGGAAGGGAGAAGCTGAATTTACAGTGGTACTGTATAACATGAGAAAGTTACAGTTAATTCCATAAAATACAGAATTTTCCATGAAGTTGACTTTATTGTCCTGGAACTAATTTTTTGCTGGAGCAGGTCCATGGCCTGCCAATGCTGCCATCGCTTCAGAATAAACCATTTTCTGGTCTCCAAGGGCTACTGTATATTAGAGTAATACAGAGCATAATCAAGAAGTGATTTGCAGAAGATGTAGACTCAGTCTGCTTCAAGAGAAGACTTGGTGTCTTAGCACTTCTTTTCATTTCAATTTAGGTTTTTAATTTGGAAAAATATCCAGCATTTAAATGCCATATTCTGATACTTAGTATTGCCATCACAGCTGCCTGGAGGCTGTCTTAGTCCCTGGAGTGGAGAATAAGTGATTTAATTGTCCTGTTACCAAATGAAGTAGAGTCATTAAAAGGTGGTACCTACTGTGATTAAGTGGATTGGTGGTTGTACCTCATTTAGTTGTGTGTGGGTCTTCAGAAAATGAGCTTAAATCTGTCTGATGTTTATAACCACATCACTAAGGGGTGTGACTACATTTATACTCTAATTTATAGGGTTTCAACTTCTTATAGAAAAGATGATACAATGCACGATCCTCAGTGCAAATCTGGAATATTCGAAGGTCCCACTGATTCCAGTTCTCAGCAATGATTAAGTGAGGGACTGGCAGTAGGAGTTACTTTTGATGTAACACTTCCAACATGGTGGTAATTAATGTTGCACTTAACCATGTGGGAAGTGGAATGTTAGGCCTGTCTGCATATAAAAGCTCCCCCAACTTAATGAAAAGCTAATTTATTTTAGAACTGAGGTAGCTGTTTCTTTGTGGCCACCTACTGCTCTGTAAACTGGGAAATTGGTTCCGTTTAAATTAGTTGACGCTTTGTTTTAAGCTGAATTAAGAGAGCATAAACTTTGGTTTTATGCCACCATAATAACATAAACTAGAGCATTTTTCTCTTGTAGACAAAGGTCTTAACAAGCAGTATTTGTAATGCTCACTCCACAGTCTACAAGAAATAAGGGTAAATAAGATTCCTTTGTATATTCTTTTGTCATCTTCCCACAGGGAGGGTTGGCAAGAATTCCCGGAGACAACTTTATTTGAAAATGAAGTTTCCATTTTAAATGTTATTTATTCCAGCTTGAGGTAAAATGAACTTTATAACGTTAAAGTTATTTGTTGTTTACAAGGTCTTAAATGTAGTTTTTGTGAAAAACCAAAGCACAGTAGCAGCTTTTTCTGAACTGCTGTATTTTCAGGAGCTCAGCACAACAGTAATGATAATTTTGACATGTAGATATGTATATGTTGAAAAACTACATCCAGCCTACTTTATGCAGTGTCTAACATATATTTAAGGGCAGAGCCTACAAGAGGGGGTTTTTCCCTCTGGTTCACATTCCACAGTTGGCACTGGGATGGTGCTGGGAGTTGGATGAGGCAAATCCAGTGCACTTGTGTTTTCTGTCCCCCACCACAGTAATATTTTAACAGTGAAATTTGCTGGTTTGGTTTTTTCTCCAAATGCATGTTCTTGTTTGGAAACTCTTGTAGGAAGTGGAAAGTTTAGCCTCATGGAAATATGGTTTGGGTTCTTTGTTGTAGCTGAAATGAAATGTGATGGGATTCCTTGATCATGAGTGTCAGGAATTTGTTTCTGCAGGGATAAGTAGAGTCTTTTATTTACTTTACAATGCCTCTTTGCAGAGCAGGTCTGTGTCTAGGATGAATAATGTGATAAAAGCACATCTCTGTGTGCTTGATTATTACTTACCTGGGAAGCTGCTGTGGCGGGTTCTTTACAGGCTCATTGGCCTGCAGGTCCTTGTGAGCTGTTTTACGCAGAAATCAGGGCAGAGACACTTTTATGGAGACAGTGGGTCACACTGGAATTGTGTGTGTGTTCTTCCCAACAGATGCAGTCCATATGGAAAGGACTTCTGCAAATGTTTACATGTGTTTATTTGTAGGAGTGTATTTGTTAAAGCTTTTTGTTCTGGTCAGGTTCTTAGAGTGGTTAAATGCCTTGGAACAGCCAAGTGGAATTTTGTACGTGGCCATTTGCATCACAGCTGGGGGATATGAAATCCTTCGTAACTAAGGATTGCATTCCGTTAAATAGCAAATGGCCAGCTTGCTCTGTGGCATCACATGATCATTGTTTAAATTCCTTATGAAGGTAGTTTGTTAAAAACATCTTTTTTTGCCGTAATTTACTGATCATATTCCATCAAAGTGACCAGGACACTCTTCTAAATAGGTTCTAGAAAAAATTTCTATTTCAATTATTTTCTTCATAATATATCTGCTTTACAACAGAAAATTCCTGTTTAGTCACAGATTTGAAAGCACTTCCTTTTAAAAATGAATGTATGTATTTTAAATCAGTACTGGGTTTGGGGTTGGATTTATTTTATTCTTTTCATTTTTTAGACTGGAGGATTTAGCCTAGTGTAGTGGTTTGGTCTAAAATACTCATTACTGTTTATCTTCTGTGAGATAAGAATTAGGAGAAATGCAAAGCAGGCACCAAACTTGAAAGAATATAAAGAAGTTTATTAACAGACCTAAAAGAAGGAAAAAAAAAAAATTATACCACCTTCAGAACTCTCCTCCTCCCCCCACCTTCCTCCCTTCTCCCACTGACAGTGTAAAAAGACAACCCTTCAGATGTTCAGTCTGTTTACCACTTCCATAATAACCTTGTTCAGTCCATTTAGAAAGAGAAGTCTCTTCTTGCTCGTGCTATGAAAACATTATCACAACGAGCCAGCCGCCCACTTCCAAATATCGTTCAGTCCATTTAGGAAGAGGAGTCTCTGCCTGCATGTGAGTCCCTTCCCCCGACTTGCAGCTTGTTCAAGGTCACACACAGATAGCAATTGGTTTTCCCGCGTTCGAGGGTCCACTCTTGAAGTTTTTTGGGGTACAGTTTTAAGGTTGAGCCGTTCAGAAACAAAACCAGAGGCCCTTCTCCTTCCCTGGGAGCAAAGGGTCTTCCTCATCTTCATTGTTAGGACTATCTCTGGGAGCATCTCTAGGGACTGAGGTTTTCTCCTTTCCCGTTTGGAGCAAAAGTCCTCATCTGGTTCATCTCTCCCTGTCCAAACTTCTCATGAAATTACAGCTGCGTCAGCATCTGCCTATCTCAGCACAGGTGCTTTTGCTCACGAGTTGAACACTCCACCCCCCATATCTTCATGGAATTACAACGGGATACTCTGATATATCATAGCTTCACAACAGAATTTCAGCTTTAAGCATCTCCTCTCTCTCTCTTCCCTCAGGTTTTCAGCTCTTCACAAGAATAAAAGGGTTAATCTCACCTCGGCCTTGCAGCTTTGCAGCTGGAATGTTGAATTTTTCTTATCGCAGTGGAGAGGGGGGAGAGCCGAGCCGCTCCGGCTGCCCACGGCAAGGCAGTGGGGGGGGTTCCATGGCTGGAACAGGTCCATGGCTTCAGGATGGCCGTGGCCCGGCCCGGCCTGGCCCAAGCAGGGCCTGGCCGGGCCCGCTGGCCCCCACACGGGGCCTGCAGCCACCTGTCCCAGCGCCGGAAACGAGAGAGAGCTTGGAGGGGGAGGTTTGCCTGTTCTTAAATGTGGATCACAGAGGTGATCACCACTTTAAGTGGCTTAGAGAATTGTCCATATTCAAACTGGCCAGCTGATAGGTTCTATCAGGTCCCAGAGGAAACTGTAAGCACCGCTTAGCAAGGACGTCCCTTCCGGGACTATGCTTGCTAACCTATGACACCTAGGTTTTCTGGAGGTAACTGTTACTGAATGAAGGTGCCTTAAATACAGTGGTAATTGCTTTGCAAACATTGTCTAAGGCTGCTTGGGGCATACCTGGCTCCTATGTGAGAGGTTTCTTTTCTGTGGTTCCTCTTGAGTCATGCCACAGGATTGCAATTTTCTGCTTTCCTTTTTGTTTAAAATATTTAAAGTAGAGTGACTTTGTTTTCATAAGCTAAAGCCTTTAAATACCTTGAGGCTTGGTCCTCATGAAAGGGGAGCATTTAAAAAATAAACGTGCATGCTTCTCTGGGTGGCCATTATATAAATTGCTTATATGTCTGTCTTTAATGTATTTTAAGAGAGGAGAGCCAAGAAGGAAGGCTGTGTCCTACCCAATGATTACAGTTCCCCAGTAGCAAATTTTGTGGACGTGTAGGCCCTACATAGTATTTATATAAATCTGTTCCCAGGGTTTTTTAGCATTGTAAGTATTAAAGGGGATAAAGTCTAATTTCGATAATTGGGCAGTTGCATTCCCTCCATTAAAGTACACTGTGTGGTTTCCTGAGCCTGTTAATTTTAATTGATGTAACATCTCTGTGTTACAGCCTGTCCTTTTATTATTAACACTCCATGAAATTCTTGTGTCTTTATTCCTCTTCTTACATGTTCTGATGAATGCTAAAATAATTAAAAAATGTTAGTGCTTAAAGCATCAACACTGGCAGCTGAGACATCAGCTTGCTCGTAGCAAAAATTTGTGTCAGACTTGGTTTTGATCCATGCAGTTATCCTCATAAGGCTTAATCTGATGATATTTGCAAGGCTTTTTGTTGCTTTGTGAAAAATCTTGTTAAACTTAAAAAATCAGGCCTTCAGCTGCAAGGAGGAATTGACTCACCCTGAAACACAAGATTTCCAGTAAATGACATGGTTGTATTTTAAATGAAGACATGAAGGTACAGGTGTACATTTTAGTCCCCTGTTCTTTTTCGCAACAACTCCATACAATTTTGCTGTTTTCATACATGAATAATTAAAGGTGTGTAGCTCCAGCTGTTCCTTTTGACTTCATGGATACAGGATATAATTCCTCAGAGCTGCTCTGGGCACGTGTGCACACATAAATGCACACACACCTGTGTTATGGTGTGCTGAAAAGCAATTAAAGCCTGTGGGATAAAAAGATAAGTGTCAGTCATCACAACTGCTCTCCCTAGAGACTACCAACACAGAATTATATATTTGGAATACCTCTTGGGTTTGTGTTCTTTTTCTAATTAGTTCATTTTATTTGGGATATTTTGTTTTTATAAGCCTGTTGGTCTTCATCCAGCAGGAATGAAGCAAGAGTCTCTCCATGACAAAAGAGCTGGTAATTTGAGGCCCTCTACTTTGACATCAGTACCTGGAGTCACTCAGTCTTGCTGCAAAATGTGATCTTTTATCTACTTTGACAAGTAATTTTTCATTTTCTCTGTAGCAAGCATCTTTTGCCAACATTAACACTTCGGTAGAGTGACCTCTCCACATGCAGTAGACTGGCACTTAATCAGAATACTGTTGTTTATTGTGTGAGGGCCTTGATGGGGGAGGTTTTTGCTCACAAATGAATGATTTTGGAATAGACAGCATTTTGTTCGCAGTACTCTACACTTGCTGTTGCAATGCCTTGGGGAAAAAGGCAGTAGTTCCAAATACTAAATTCTCTAATTATTTTTCCCATCCTTTATCATGCCAGTTTTTGTGATGCAGATGAATAGGATTTTTTTTCTCAAGTTTTTGGCCCTAAAAAACCATGAATTTGCACTGTTATAAAAAAGTTACCTTTTGAATGAATTTGGGAGCTATATTGTTTTGATTCACTGTTGCTGAATACAGGCAACCTGTTAATAGTGTACACAGCACTGCTGACTTGCATAAAGTCATTTAATGACTGTAAGTATTGCATTTTACTGCTGGTGCGTTTGACAGCGTGGGGGAGGATTATTTTCTTAGATATGCAAAGCATTACTCTGTGTTTAATGTTCAAAAATCAGCTGCCCTGGAGCATTGCTACTGTACTAATCTTACCAGATTAGCCTCTAAATATTTCAGATTCTTAGGTAACAGCTCTTAATATCTGCCAGGTTCTCT
The DNA here is from genome assembly GCF_000738735.6 of Corvus cornix cornix. Classification (NCBI taxonomy): domain Eukaryota; kingdom Metazoa; phylum Chordata; class Aves; order Passeriformes; family Corvidae; genus Corvus; species Corvus cornix. Next base: position 2,228,989 of record NC_046334.1, on the reverse strand, counting down.
CTATTGTACCTGATGAGCTTTATTATAGAGGGCCTCAGGCTTCCATGGTCTCAGCAGAGCAGTGTTGTTTGAGAGGAAAAGTGAGTGTAAGGAGCAGTGAGGACAGCACAGACTCCATTTTCATGCTAAGTTCCCTGCCTGGGAGCTATAGCTGTGACTCTTACACACCACTGATTTAAGGGCTTTGGTGGCTCAGCAGAGATTATTTATACCCTTTATAGGAGACATTCAAAAGAGGATGTAGGGACACGAGGGAGCACTGAGGTGCCGAGAATGATGCTGCAGTGAGGACATTTTGTTTGAAGGGAGCAGATCAGTGCCAACAGCAGCACTCCTGAGCAGGGGGTCACAAAGTTTGCATGCTCAGTTCTGCTCCCTCATGCAGTTTTATTGTGTTTACCGTGGGATCCCATCATATTTCCCTTGGGATCTAGGTTAAAAGCTGTGGGATGAATGCTGACTTTGGTCTCAGTTCTTGGCACTGGTACAATGGCACCTGCAGTGGTGTCCACATGAGTTTCTGGTAAAGTTCGAGCAGTAGCTTTGTTTTCTGTCCCTTGTCACTTTGGTTTATGCAGTAGAACAGGAAAGGTGGCAAAGGGTGACTTTGCAGGGAGATGTGGGTCCTGACAGTGCTAAGCCACAGCAGATCTTCCACTTCCCAGCCAAGCCGTTGTGCTGAGCACAGGCCTTTCTTTGTCAGAGACAGGACAGCAGAAAGTGCTTATAGACAGGTATTTGGATAGAAAATTGAGTGGATCAAATATGAGTAAAAACTTACAGGTTTTGGCTTTTCAGTGACGGAGGTTTTTTTCCGATGTTTATTTTGCCTTTTTATTTTCAAATGCAGCAATTTATCCCATACCTACTGGCAGGCAGGTACGAATTCATAGAACACCCAAAGTTAAATAAAGCCATTTCATGAAGTTCCTTTCATTAAGTAATTAAGTTCATTTTTTAAAGGGTATGGGGGTTTTGGTTTGAGGTGTTTGTTTATTTGTTTGTTTCAATAAGAGTGGTCTATGTAAGGTCTGCATGAATACTCTAATACACTTTCGGAAGTGAACATGGAGAGAAAGCACCTTTTTCCCTATTGCAGGGAAGCAGAAACTTGAAGTAATTTGCATATTTCAGCAAATATTACATAAGCTTTTGTGACTTTCAAACCCATTTTAAACCTCTACTATGGATGAATGAACCCTTTAACTTCCTAGTGGTGCACTAATTTGAGACATCAAACTTCACAGAGTTACAGGATCAGTGCTTTTGGGGGTCCACAGATGTTAATCTTTAGTACCAAAGGGAAAATGAATGCCTTTACCGTTGGCTGTTAATCCCTTTCCATGCTCTGTTAATAAACACAATGAATGGCATTGCAGGAAAAAGTTTTCCCCAAGGAGCATCACTCTGGCAGTTTGACACCTCGGTGCACATCTGTGAAGCTGCTGTGCTGACCATGCACCATAACTTCGGTCTTCTCCAGTAATTTGTCTTTGTAACATGAACTAATTTGGGTACCAAATTGAGCTAAGTGATCACTTGAGCAGTTTCACACAAGTATTTTAGGCAATAGGTTTAAATGTGGTTAAATACCTTTATCATGGAGAATTTCCCTCTGTCTACTGTTTGACTTGACTTCTTGCCTGGAAAAATTTGATTTTCAGTGGAAGTACGTGGAATACTATTATTTTCTTTTTTTTTTTTTTTTTTTTCTTTAAAGGCAGAAATTCAGAAAGTTATTTGGCCATTATATCAAGCTGTTTTCCATGGGATAGGCATAAAATAGTGCAGTTCAGCACAAAAAGTCACATAAAGGAGATCATTTTACTTTTCAGTCAGATTGGAGCTGGCCCACACTAATGGCTAAATGAAAGCTAATCAAGCTAATAGGAGTTCTCCCTAAAATTATTATAAGGATATTTCCAGTGTGATGATTGGAAAGTATTTCAGATGAAAAAGAGTGCTGGAGCCAAAACAGGGGTATTCCTGATGTTTTGTGGGCTTACAGTATTTCTCCAAAAGGAAGAGCTGTAAGCTCCCTGGATTCCTGTCAGGCATTCCAAGTGGTTTACTTAGGAGCAACAACTTTGTTGTCTGAGGTTGTTAAGCACCTTCTCTGGACCCCAGTGGTCCAGGAGAGTGACCACAGGGCTACAGCAGGCAGGAGGAAATGGAGTTACCCCAGTTTCCTTTCTGCCCTCTCATGTGTTGTTTGATAACAGCACTGATGAAATATCTGCAGTTAATAATGATTTGGTCTAACGGAAATCCTTTCAGAAAAGATAAATGCAACTGTTACTACTGCTGAATGCTTTGTGACTCTGGAGAAATAGGAGTGGCAGTGTGAGCTTCTGATGGGAGTTCTTATATTGGATAACTAATGTTTGTAATTGTTGCCTTTTGGTTTGTCGTGCCAGACTCCTGGTGTGTGTGAAGAACTGTATCTGTCTGCAGTGACTGCACAAATACTTCTTGTAGTGTGTCCCCTCTAAAACTTAGTGAGTGTCTTCTCAAACTGTCATCCCAGCATCCCTTGTCTTTCCCATGGCAGGCTGAGTGCAGGCAGAATGTCTGGGCCATGCTGGATTAGCCTTTGTGCTGTCGTGCACCCTTTGCTCTGCACTCACGCTTGTCTGCACCAGAGATTCTTCTCCTCTGCCCTCGTTTATTTGGCATGTTCGCTTCAGAGGCATAACCATGTGCCTGGATTGACCAAAGACACCAACATAAGCACTTGCCAAAAGGCAGCTCTCATCTTCCCTGGCTGCCTCAGCCTGTTTCCCTTTCAGGAACAATCAGGGGCATATGATCCTGATTCAGAGAAGGATTTGTTCCATCTCGCTTCTGTGATTCCTTTCCTTTGGGAGGAAAGGAAAAGAAAGAATGTGATCCTTGAAGAAGATACCCTTGAAGATGTGTCAGACTTGAGTTTGGCTAGCAAGGAATTAGGCTCCCCAGGCTGAGCAAAACATTGCCCATCATCTCAAGTAACAGCCTCTTTCTAGTCCTAAGGGACAGATCTGTTGTTCTGCAGGCACTTGGAACCAAGTCCTGTTCTAGAGAAGGAAGTGACAAAGCAAGGGCACCTCCTGCTTCGGGGGGCACCGAAGCACGAGAAGCCCCTTCCCATCCTGGCCTGCTTGGTAACATGGATATGACAGAGGAGAATGCTGCTCCGAATTGAGAAAGTGCTCACAGAAAGCCATGCTTTGAGTTCTTACTAGCCTGTTTCGTGAACAGGACCTTTCTATCAAAAGGTATCATTTGCTGTGTATTAAGGCTTAAAGAGTTTTTAACTTTTTTGTAAATGTATATCCAAAGCAGACCAGCTGCAGGTTTAGGGCAGTGTTTCATCTGACATACCCAAGGGTCTGTACTAACTCCTATTTCATAAGTAGTATCTTTGATGCTGCAGTACAAAGGAATGTGCCCAACAGCCAGATGTTTTAGGGGGTCTCTGTCCTCAGCTAGAAGTGTGAGGATACTCTTCTAAGCTGGTACGTGGTGTCTCATCTCACATTTGGTTTGCTTTAAAAACAAGACGTTTGGCGGTATTGGAATCTCAGCTCAAAGAATCCAACCAGACAGAAAGTTGATTTGGGGATGTTTGGGGTTTTTTTGGGAGGGTGGGGGGTGGTGTTGGCTGGCGCTTCATAAAAACATGGACTAATCTGGAATACAGAACCAGCCAAAACCACAAACTCTGATTTAGACCTGCTTGGCTCTTCTGAATCATCACGAGCTCTGCACACTGAGTCAGCCAAGAGCTGGTTTTCTCTTTAGTATTGTGTAAACACAAGATGTTTCTCTGGGCTAAATATTATTAAGTTGAAAAGTCATGTTTATTTGTCATGTATAAAAAATGATTAATACGTAAAGTTACCATCTGGGGAGATCTGAAAATTCTTTTCTTTTACACTTTCTTCATCAGCTCAGCTTTGAACACAGATCCCTTTTAGGGTACCCTGATTTTTTCATTTGCGTCTATAAGTGAAATTATTTGGATCAAACTACTGACAAAGCTTCCTGTATTACCTTTGGAAATTGCAATTTCATTTAAAGTAATAATTTAGGATAATTATTTTCATTTAAGGAAAACCGCAGGACTTAATTCATAGTTGTACCACGATGTGGTGTGAATTCTTAAAATTCAAAGGGAAGATTCTGCAGCTGACTAGCACATTTTCAGGGAAAACTTTAGATCTGGACACAGAGGGGTACGTAAACATGGCATGGGGGCTTAAATAGGATGCTTTACACTGGCCAGGAGATTTATGTCTTTGCAACTCTTCATGGTACATGTGAGAAGTTGTTAACAAGCCCTGGAAGGTTGTTACTCTGCTGAAATTTGTGACTAATTGTGGGGGGATTTTCCTCATCTTGCTTTGTTCACAACTTCTAAGATGTAATATTGCTGACAAGAAAGTTGTATGTAAAAAAAAATCGTATGCTTATTAGGAAAATAAGAGTTATGGAAAAGGCAAATTCTGAGGGTAGGGCATTTAAAACAAAAGCCCCAAACCCCACAGCTGAGAACACACAGAGATGCAATACCAGCTCTGCCGTAGAATTATAACCACCCCCTTCTCCCCCAAACCAACAACAGCCATCAAAGACGTTAAAAAGGTGACTGGTGTTTATGTTTTCTTCCCCCTTTCCATAGTGCGGCTCCATGACAGCATATCAGAAGAAGGATTCCATTACTTAGTCTTTGACTTGTAAGTATTTGTTTTGCATATGTTTAGCATGTTGGGGATGTGGTGTTCAAACTTGGAGATGCAAGTGCAAGCTCACAAGATAAATGCATGGTTGTGGTGCGATGAGCTGGACAAATAGATGGAGAAAGCTGGAGGGACAGGAATGCATTTGGTCATTTGCATGTGCAAGAACTCATTTGTAAGTGTCACTGTAAGGATTCCATATTAAAAACTATTAAAAATCCACCGGTGAAGTGGATTTTAATATAAAGTGTAGGTATGTAAGCAAAAGTTGCGTGATACCTGCCAAAAGTAAGCAAAGATAGACTCGGAAAAAAATATTTACTTCAAGCCAGTTGTCTAAACGAAAGATTAAAAAAAGCATGTGGAACACTACTTTGGCTGCAGAAAATCTCCACTGCTGCATTAAAAAGGTAAGCCTGAGTGTAGAGAGGCAAAGATTCTTTCAGTATTTTATTCCCAATTGGTATTTTACTGCTCCATAATGTTTCATTTTGACACCATTCAGAATGTGAAGTTCCCAGCATACAGAAAGGAAGTTTCCTACTGATGTCCTATTTTGTTTCAGGAATTAAGATCCCACGAGTTGTTCATGTAGTGACTGTGCCTTTATGGAGCTTGTTTTTCCAGATAAGGCTGTTCAGTGGAAGCAGGGATGGTGACAGCATGAACTGTGTGTCTTACGCTCTTAAAAAGAGAAACTGATTTCCTCATTCTTCCTGGAATGGGCAAACTTTTCCACTCACTTGAAAAGTTACTGCTTATGGTTTTGGATATGGACAAACCTGAATGTTAGGAATTGTATTGCAAAACTGAGTTACTTAAGTAAAATTATCTCTTTAAACAGTTAAGTTTTCCAGGGCAGTTTATGGTTTAACAGACAACACACCCACCCACCTACCTGAAGAGCTTTCTTAGGCTCCCCGTGGTTTTGCTGGTTAGAATGAGAATACATTATTTCCCCAGAAATGTAAAATAGCTCATTTCTAAGCATACAAACAGAAGTATTTGCATTCAGCATGGCTAAGTTAGAACCTGGATCTTCCACAAGCAATTGTGTGCTTTCATGTTCAGGTTACATTCTGGTTTACTTTCTGACTTAACTTTTTTTAAAGAAATCTATAAAGACTTCTTCAACACTAGATTTCAGACTAGAAATACACAAATATTAAATAGTCTGTCTGCAGTGAAGGCATTCGGGATTCAGGACTCAAATCCTAACTGGGCTCCACAGAAGCTTGTATGTGATTTGTGTCTATCCCAGGTAAGTGCAGTGACCGTTGGCTTGGAAATGGCTCCAGGGCACCACTCACATATTTGTTCTCTGACATGCACTGGGGTTTGTTTTGCCTTTTCTTTCCTTAAGGGCTACGGAGGAAATCTTTCTATGTGGAATTGGAAAAAGCTTCTTAATCCAGAACTTTTGTAAGAAGTGCATGCAGAATTCTTAGTTCTAGGGACAATATCCCTTTTAAAAACCAGTGGCTATTTATTTTTTTTTGTTGTACTGCTGTACTGTGAGAAACTGGGGCCTACTATAATTGCAGTTAGTCCATGTCTGCCTTAAATTTAATATGTAAAGCCAGACTTATCTCAGGGGGTTATGATTGTGATGTGAACTAGAACATTTGAACAATTTCAAAGTTGTAGATAACAGTATCTAGATCTCGATAGTAAAAGGAGCAAATAGAAGCTTGTGTTCTGCAATAAAACATTAATGCCTAACCCAAAGATACTGCCTTGGCCAAAAACTGGATTCCACAGGAAGTGTTCTGCATTGGCTGGAACTTCCTCTGTTCCCTGACAGTCCCATTCAGGACAAACAACAGCCTCAAATATTTATATAAAGCTTTTATGTTTTGAATATGTGGTTTGAAGGCTTTGTAAAAATTACTTATTTTGCAAAAAAGAAAATGTCTAAATGGCAGAGGCAGTCACTTTGCTTACTGATCGTTGTCTTTGGAGAAGCAACAGGTTGCATTCTTGAGGAACTTTTGCCAAATTACTGAGAATGCCTGTTCACAGTTAATTTTTCACATTCAGATTAAGAAATCATTGCTTTAATGCTCACTAATATTATTTATTAGTGAAACTTCACCTTTTATTGCAGTTAAAAACATGTGGTTACTGCCCTGTTGACAAGTATATAAAAGAGCTGCCACGATAAAAAGGTACCGTATGCACTTCTTGAACACGGAGGCCAAGAACCTGCTTTTCTTTATTTAGTTTTTATTCAGCAGGAGCCTGACTGTGGTGTAACACTGTCACTCCACCCACACATGCCATCATGTCATTTTCTTAATGATTTCTTTCAGACTGTGTGGGATTTGGTACGACTGTTTCTTCAGAAATTTCTTGCAGACTGCATCCCACGTAAGAGAGTGATGGGGAAGACTGCCCTTTCTGTGGATAGAAAAGAATAATCATTGTTACTCTCTATTTTGAATTTCTAATAATCTCTTTGGATTAAATGCCATAGAGATGTCTGCAGCCTCTTGCTTCACTTGTATACCTCAAGCATAGCTGTGCTTTTATCCAGAGAAAGAAACAGTGTTTAATGTACTCTGTTACAGACGTGCATTTGGGTGAACAATTCTGGTGTCAAATGGGAAGGTGGGAGTCTCTGGAAATCCATGTGGAAAATGGGTATTGAACAATGAACTTCATGAATTTAATAATGGACTTCATGAAGTTTTTGCTCCCCTTCCCTATTGGTTAAGGCAGCTGCAGTCAGGATTTGCGTCTGTTGGACCATTTCAGTTGCTAAGCACGAATGAGACTGTCTTCAGTGTTAATGATGTTAGATGAGTTCAAATCCAATCAATTCTGTCAGTATTAATTGCTGTATCTGAATGGAAACAGCTGTAGCACTTGAAGACTCTCTTGTGCAAGTCAATGAGATTCTCTATTTTCAGTGTCTCCCGTTTTAATGCGCTTGATGAGATGCAACAATTGGTACATTAAGAATCCTGGCCTTGCTTTTAGTATTCTAAGTGCAGGGACCATACTGTGTAGAATAAACAGAAAATACAAAAAAATAGCCTAATTTGCAAAGCAGTGTTAGGCTCAGGTAAGTGCCTGAACCTCTCTTTCAGAAGTAGAAAGGCTACAGATAAATGTAAAAATTCTGTGGCTGCTGTTAGATTCCTCCTCCCAGCTCCATTATGAAGGCAATTGAAGAAACAAATGTAAGCTAGGCAGAAACCACACCAGTGTGATCATCAGCAGAGGCTGGTTTAGCTGTCTGTGCTAATTTGTGCGTTCCTTTTAATTATTCTCTTATATTTGTAAACATAAACCAGCGTTTTTCTGAAAGTGGTGCAGAGGGCCTTGGTGCTGCTTGTAACTCTTCTGTGTAAACAAACCCATGTGCTTTACTTGTTGCCACTTTAGTATGCTCTTCTGAAAAATCACAAAACAACCGTAGCAATTTGTAAGAACCAGTGGCTTTTAGGTTACTGAAAGTTACTACAGCTTATATAATGAATGGCCTGCCATGAAATACAACGTCCCAGGATCCAGGTACATATCTGTGTCAGAAGAGCATTGAGATCCATTCCTGTTTGCATCCTGCAGGGCGACAGTACCCTGGCACCTGTTCACGTAGCTTTGTAGTGAAGGGCCAAAGTCGTTTGTGAGTGGCTTCCTGGGACCTGTGGGCTGTCCTACACTGTGATGCCCGTGACCTTTATTGCTGCAGGGGCACCTTGCTCAGGGACACTCAGTGAGCCAAGGCCATGAGCACGGCTGTTGTGGTTTGCCCAGAATGTGCAGGTGGGTTCTGGCCTCTCCTCATGCCCTGCTCTGCGCTGCCCTCCCTTCCTTCATTGTGGCCATTTAGCTGTCTTGGGAGAGCTATTCCTAAGGTATCCTTCAGAGTGACAGAGCATGGGAATTGCTGACTGTCTGTTTGGTTGTCAGTGAAATTCACCTGCTCTGTTCCTGCTTTAATCTTTTCGTCATTTAACAATGGTTGTGCCTACCAAGCAAATGTTTAGTGTCAGCAAGTAAGATTTCATATCCCCTTCTTCCCTCTGTGCCGGAGAAGAACAAACATCAATTTGGTATTCTCTTCCACTGTGAAAGGCACTTTGATGACTAAAGCTTCCTGTTTTCTTTCTTTGTCTTGGATCAAAAATAAGTGTTTTAGGGAAGAGTAAGATCAAAGGATGCTTTGTTTTTTCTTTCATCACAGAGTGAGAATTATTCCTCTTTACCAGAACTGTGGCAGACAAATATATATGCAAAAAGGAGTTATGCAAGACTGTCAAAATATGCATCAATCAAACCAAAGCCAGTCTCTGGAAGGTAGAAGACAAAAAGAAAGAGAATACAAATTAGGCAACAAACCACTTTACCTCCTCCAGATTTTACTGCAGACTTTTGTACAAAATAGCGTTCTGCTACCTGGAAGTCTCTATGTTGAGAGTCAGTCAGTGTAAACCCAGAAAAAGGATGGTGTAACCCAACTATAAATGAAATCATGAAAATGAAGTTCTTGAACTGGCCTTCTCAAAGAAAGGAGCAGTGCTGCTAGTTGAGAAGGGCATTTCTGTCATCATCTAATGTGACTGAAAACTGGGATCCTCAATGAACTCTTAGTACAGCAGTTTGCAAGTGACTGTTACAGTTCTGAGCATTCCAAGTATTATCACCTTTAATTTTTTAATCCTAATAAACTTAATTGTATTCAACAATAATTGTGTTCACTGTAGTATAGATTTTTAAGCATCTCAATCTTTAAGTATTTTGTTGCCCACTGAAGCTTTTATGTTTGGGAATTCACTGGGAATATAATGTGCTAATATCTGCATTCGTAACCAGTAATGAAATACAAACATTGATCTCTCATTCTCGTCTAGGAATTATTTATGTAAGCGCCTGTTTATGTGAAGAATTGCACATAGCTGTGCAAGTCTGTCAGCCTACACCATGGAACAGAAATGTTACAGGAAGGGTCTTCCTGTGCTGTGAGTCCACTCTTGTGACACAGGCAGACAAGTTTTATGATATTATTGAAAAGCTCATTAATCTTCATCTTACAAAGACTGCTTGAACTCTTCTCCTGATTTTAACCTTATATTCACTCATAGGTATTGTATGCTCATGTACTTTTGTACCAATATTATCTCTTACAACTCTCCTGTAGGGAGAGTCAGGCTTATGCTTCTCTTCAGTATTTATTTTCATCCCTCTTAACCTTTGTTTTGCCAAGCTAAACGGGGTTTGCATCTCTGAAGAGATCTGATGAGTGAGTGACGGGGTAGCCTGGTAACAATTTCTCTGTTCATGCCGCTCTTCCAGTTCCCTTTTCTGAGCATGAGTGACCAGAACTGGTACAATATGAGGAGGGATTTTACTGCTGCACTTGAGGACATTGCTCTCACCCTATTTCAGATGCAATCCAAGATTGTGGCAGCATCCTGCTCAGGGCTCATTCTGGACTGTGATTTTTGGGATATCAAAACAGTTTTATTTCTTTTTAATCACTTTCTACCATTAAACCACTGGTGGTCCAATGAGCTCCTGGGTATGCAATGATGCACAGCCACTTCTGTTACTGGCCCTAGGATTGTGCAGTTCTTCCCTTGTACTTAACTTAAGTGGTACTTTAATTAAGCTATTCCTACTTTCTCCACAAAGATGAATGGAAATTTTCTAGGAAAAATCTGCTGTTAAACTGTTTAAGGTACCCCGCTTCTACTGATACTTCCCTTCCAACTCAGTAACGCTCTTTCTGGCCAAAGCACAAAAAGCCAGCCCCTCTGGCACCTGGGTACACCTCTGTTGTGATTTGACCTACACTGAAAGGCCCTTTTCCTTTTTTAACATGGTTGTATTTTAGCATTTCTTATCTTTGCAGTTTTCAAATTATCCTGAACTGTTCTGAACTTCAGCCACAATTTTCCTTGCTGGTCACTTCCCTTTATCCTTGTAGTTTTACTCCTTCCTTTTGACATCCATACCTGATGTCTGGCATCTTGCCCAATACGCTGCCACCCTTAGTTTTTATTTTCTCTTTCTGATTGCACTTCCACCATATTCATTTTATTCATGTAATGATTTGGACGGACAAACCTTCCACTTTAGTTCCTGCACCTTGCTGCAAAACCTCTTGCATTTCTGTACAAATATTTCACTTACTCCCCTCTGACTTCTCCTTGTCAAGTTAATTTAAGATGTGCATTTTCACTTCTGAAATCTCCTTTTCCCCATCTTGCTTTTTGTAACAGAGTCACTGGAGGTGAATTGTTTGAAGATATAGTTGCAAGAGAATATTATAGCGAAGCAGATGCCAGGTAAGTAATTTGTTTTTCTAATGTTGCCTTTGATAATTCTAGGATAGTTACTTAAATATATCCTGGTGTTTGGCATCAGTTTCCTTAGCCCAGTCTGAGACTCTAGGATTTCTCCAGGAGTTCTCTTAGACTTGGAAGGACACAGTTGGGCAGTTTGAGCTCACGACTGCATGGTGGAGAACTCACGGGAAGTCTTGGTGTCTGCAGATCTGAAAAAGCTGAAAATGGATCTCAGTTTGTTAAAATGTTACCCATTTTTTCCTCTGCAAACTGGACATAACAGTTCAAGTAGCTCCTCCATGGATTCTTACATTTGCTGATGAAAGGTTGAAGCATAAGTTGGTCTTAAAAGAATTTTGCATTAAATATGAATTTTGTTCTCGGTCTAGAAGTGCTAACTTCCTTTTCCTATTTGAAAATTTTTGTTGTGTTCCAGCAATAAGCAATTACACTGTGCATCTCATAGTCTGAGCTCAAATATGAAATCTCTGGCAATTTTCTGCAAGTGCTTGTTGAAAAACTTGAAGAATAAGTTGACAATTATCATATTTTCTTGCATAAAGTATCAGGACCACTTATCTCATGTTTGTCCTCATATAATAATAAATCTTAAATATTCTCATAAAATTAATAATCTTAAACGTTGTGGTCAGTTACTTTAAAGACAGTATGTTCTACCATCACACTCTTCACAGAAATTGCTCTTGAAGTAAATTTAAAGAATCCTTATGTTTTTGTGTGTTTAAAAACACACCCCCTCAATGATACGTATTTAGTACATATAACTTTAAATTATGCCTTTACATTTGGAATTAATTGAGAGATGACTGGAAAGAATTAAGTGTTCCAAACAACAGTGGTTGGATAATAATGAACAGACAAGAAGTTACTCTGAGTATTAGGAAGCTTCCACTGTTTTTGCTCTTACTGCATCTGTAGGAATGGTAGAAACATCATTGCTTTAGACATTTAAATACAGAACAGCACATAGCAAAACACCCTGTAGGAAAAAAACCAGCATTAGGGATTTAGGTGGGGTGAAAGAAGAGGAGCTATGTTAAAAAAAATTTCAGATCATTTTTTCCTGCTGCGATTGAAGCAAATTTCTAATATTGATGCCAAAGGCCAGTATATGGTGTCCTTGTGTGTTTTTAAGGTAGTTGGGAATTATAAGGAAAAATTGCAGTGATGATTTTTTCCTGTTCTAGAATTATGACATATTGGAAGGGGCTGTGCATATATATGTGTGTATATATATAGAATATATATACACATTTTATATATTCAGTAAAAATTTGACCAAATAAGTGAAATATCTAGTTATGATGCATCTCTGTATTTTGTGTATTTTTATATAAATATATATATGTATATCCATATATATATATATATAAAATATATCGTGTGTGTGTGTGTGTGTGTGTATATCCCTCTAGAAATAGTTCCTGTTCTCTGTGGATGCCTCTCCCAAGACTGTCACACTGGTCTGCTCCTGCAAGCCCTTGCTCACGCCAGTAGTCTGTACTCAAACAGTGCAGTGAGTTGTGAACTACTTGCCTAAGAAAGGGTTTTCAGGCTTGGGCTCCAGTTACTGATTTATGACCATTCCTTCTGAGTTCCATGGTCAAAACCTTTTGGATGAGCAGCATCTTGACTACTCTGTATTACTTACCGTTACTCACTTGTGCCACAAAGATGTCTTTAAAAAAAAATTATAAGGTCTTGTAGTGCCAAAAAAAAATCTGAAAAAGTTCCAGTGCTCTAAAAGATGAATATTTTAGTTGTGCTTTTTGGCATCATAGACTGGCCAAAACTTGCAAACCTGGGCATGGAAAAATAGGTGCTAGTTCAGTTACTGGAAGCACCAAACTAAAACATTTGTCTAAATTTTAAATGTGGATTTTCACTTCCTGAGTTGACTCCTAACTAAACTAGAGCTGGACACTATTTTAAATGAAAATGCATGCCACCTTTTTGAATGACTTGGCTTTATTCTACTAATCGTTTTAAAGAAACCATTCGATTCAAAATGAAAAATGTTTTGCTTTTCCTAGCTTTTGACTTTTTTTGTTTCATTTGTTTTCTGTATATCATGTCATTTCTGAGCATTTTCTTGTTTGAGCACTTGTTGAAATGTTAACTTCACTACAAAAAATTAAGAAAACCAAAACATGCCAGTAATTGTTTTACTGCCTTCACTTTATTTTTCCTATAGCAGTTTTTGGAAACTGCAGAAAGCTTCCATACTGCTGAATTGAAGTACAGTCTGATGATTCTGTCTCATAAGTGTCATATGTTCCATGCTAAATGTCTTTTTTTGTTAGGTTTTGGGTTTTTATTTTGCTCTGGTTTTTGGATGTGTTGGAGCTGGAAATATCTCTGTATTCAACAAAGCTGTTGTTCCAGTTCAAAGTACAATCAAGACTTGTCAAGAGGTGTAAAATTGTTTTTGTTCTTTACCTTTTGCTTTTAAGTTTTATTTTATTTTGTATTTAATGTGATTATGTGCCTTTAAAATGTTCTCCCTTCCATTCTGCCCTTGTATCTTTGCAGTCATTGTATACAGCAGATTCTAGAAAGTGTTAATCATTGTCATCTAAATGGCATAGTTCACAGAGACCTGAAGGTCAGTATCTGGTGCCCATCAATTGGATATAACAACTTTCGGGTTTTCTTTCCGCTGGGTAGGGGCAGAGGGTGGGATGTCTGCGATGTTCCCTTGCCTATCCTCCTCACCCTCTGAACAACCAGTCCAACCAATAATGCATGACGCCTCTTTCCAGTTTGCAAGTCTACAGGCCTAATATACATCATGGCAAAAGGGGGAATGGTTGCCCAAAAAACTGTCTCGTGCGAAGACGCTGAATTTTGCCCACGCTGTGCCAGGTGCCGATGCCGTGCTGGGGCTGTCCCGTGTGGCTGTGTGGGCACAGGGAGGTGACCCCTGGCTGTGATGTATGTCAGCTTGCAGATGTGACCGCCACTGCTGTGCTGAGGCCCGGGGGGCAGTAGCAGAACGAGCGGCCGCACGCTGCTGCGCTCAGGTGTGACGAGCCCTCAGGCAAGTGCCGCTAATTGCCGGCTAAATTTGGCGGCAGGGAGCTAATTATTGACCTGGAGCACCTGGCTTGGGGGCTACCTCCACGGCCGCTGCGATTTCTAACCATTTCTACAATTCTTTAATACCTCTGTGAATGCTCTGAGTAAGGAAGGAGGAGAAAGCACAGAGGATGCCAAATATTTAATACGACCTTGAATTAGTGGCAAAATTTCTTTCTTTTAAAAGTTGTCACGGAAAAAGAAATTGGTGTTAAATTCAAACCAAAGCCAAGGCAGCCGCTCCGCCGCGTGTCTCTGAGGGCGGCGCGGGCACCGCCCGGCGGAGCCTGAGGCCGTCGTGCCCCGAGCGGGGCGGCGTGGGGCAGGGCAGGCCGGGGCGGGAGCGCAGCCACGCCCGGCCTCGCCCTCGGCCGCCGCCCCGTCGCCTGGTGCTGGAACTAACGGGCGCCCATGGTGTTTGCATGCAGTCATTGCATTCAGCAGATCCTGGAGGCCGTGCTGCACTGCCATCAGATGGGCGTGGTCCATCGCGACCTCAAGGTGAGTGCTGCTGCCCCGCCGCCCTCCCGCCGGAGCAGCATCCCTGCCCCGCAGGGCCGCCAGCAGCCGAAATGTAAACGCTTCCCTCTTGTTGTTTTTCCCCTTGGTTCATTTATTTTTACTTGGCTTCACCTACATGCAAGAGCAAGCTCGTTCTCCCCAGAGGAAATCTGTTCGAGACTGGCCAGTACCTGGCTGTCTAGCACTGGGCAGTACAGGGAGAACAGGAGGTGCTTTTCAAGCACTGCGTGCATTCGTTGAATACATGGTCTTCGTCTGTGTCATCCAGAGCTTTTGGGGCAGGGCGTGAGGGCAACTTCCCATCTCTCATCAGCAGAATTTGGAGTGCTTCTGGGAAGAACAGTAGCCTTTGCATGCCATGCATTTTAGTAACAGAAGGTCAGCTGCTCTGGGATCGCTGGCACAGAGACCTCTCTCCTCCAGATGATGGCTGGGCTGCAAAACATCTTTAACAAGCAGGAATTTCTACAGTGTTCTCACTACACTCAACTGAGGAGTTCAGTTCCTTCCAGACAAGCTTTAGTGTTGGGATAGAAACCTTTCTAAAGAAAACTCTGTGCTGAGAGAGCATTCCCTCTTTCTTAACTGTGTATATATCCAAATGGCTAGAGGCATCTGCTGCAGGAATGCTCTCTGCATTTAAAATATGTTGGCAAGGAAAGAAGTAAGTCAAGATCATTTTCTTTTACTGTGAGGCTCCAAGAGAGAAGGCTGTCCAGAGCTCATCGTAAGCTTACCTTTTGGATGAGGGAGAGGACTTCATTTGGGCACTTGGGCTTCACGATCCTCAAGGAAACTTAAGATGGTTTATTTTGAAATCAAATGGAGGTCTGAACTATCAGATCCGTTATGAGGCAGAGAAAAAATTGTGTGTGGGCTGAGGCAGCGAAACACGCTAATCCCTTGTGGCACAGCTTCTTGGGCTTTAGTTTTTCTTTCTGAATGAGTTCTGGGGAGCAGAAATTTCCTCCTAGGGTAAGAGTTTCTAGTGATTATCATGAGTAATAACATTGGAATCAGAATGCTGTCGCCTTTCTTGCCAACCTTCACTCCCAAACAAACTGTTCTTGTCTGACTTTATAAGGTCTATGTTGATGTCATAAAGGAACACGAAGGGGCTTGCTCCAAAAGATCAGAGAGCAGGATGAGTTGCAAAGATGTAGACCCCAAATTTTCCACCCATTTTGCACTTTGGGATTTTCCTGTGTCACAGTTGTACAACAGGAGACTGACAAATCTCTGTCCAATCTGTAAATCTTGCATGGCAGCTGGTTAACATGGAATGAGTTTAAATGGAAGGATGTCAGATTAGTCCAGCTGCTGCAGTGATTGCTGTCCACACCGTATATGCAGTCCTATGCTTCTAGCATCAAAAGGAATTTTAAAAACCAGGATTGTAGCTATGCAAGCTGATGGAATAAGGGATGTTTCCTATTACTTTTCATACTTTCACACAAAACAACTTTTTCTTTGGGAATGCATTAAATCCAGCTGTTGCCTGCTCCAGACCCTGTGTGGATTTCTTATTCTGGCAAATCCAGGATGAATTGAAAAAACAGTGTGAGAAAAAGTGTTTCTGCCAAGCTGTAGTGCCCAGTTTCATTTGTGAAAGTGAAAACTTGAGGAAGCAGAAAACCATCCTTCTTCAGTTACAACTTTGTGGTAAAAGCCAAAAAACCCAAAGAATTAATTGAAAGACTGTGGTGAAATCTGAGCAGAATGCCATGTGCTGAAAAGAAGATGCCAGGACCAGAACAGCAAGATGTGGAAGGTGGTTATGGGCTGGCATGGATCCTTAAATTGCAAAACTTGATGTATTTTTTTCTGATAACTCAGTCCACAACATGATGGCATGCTTGGGGGTGGGGAGATTTTGGATGATCTCATTTTATTTAACTTTACTTCTAGGCTGATTCAGTAGCAAACAGACAGGAGCTTTTGCAGCCTCTTATGACCTGCAGGAGTGCTTGTTGCTGCTCTGTTTGTAATCACTGGCATAAGTCAGAATGGTGGTGGATCCTAGACCCAGAAAAAAATTAACCTTTTAGTGGCAACCTGGCTTTACCAGCCAGTAAAAGTGACTTCTGGGTAGGAATTCCAGTTCTTGTCAGGCCAGCAGCATTCCTGCTTTTGCGAAACTTTTGTGATTTTGTGGCTGTGACCCTCTTACCTTCCGCCACAGAGTGGCTGCTCTAGGTATATGCAAGGAAAACTACACAGAGGCTTAAGTACTTGGTATCTTAAGGATTAAAGACCTTTGGAAAAGTATGGCCTAAATCACGTTAATTTATTTGTAAGCAATTTTAGCGGTTAACAGTGCCGTTGTGCATGCTTGGCTGCCACCAGTCACCGGGGAGCACAAGGTGACACCACTGAATCCAGGGAACAAATCTTGTGCTGCACTGTTCATGTTTCCCAAGTAATTGCACTCATTCCCAGTTAATGCATGGTAATTACCCACATGCCTCTGGCCAGCCTCAAATGGCTGCTGCATGTTGGCTAAGCACACAGTCCCACATGGCATGGCCCAAAAGGAGGCTCTTGTCTTTGGCATGAGAGTAAATCAGGAATTCTGGTGGAACGTACCTGTGAAAGTGGTACTCTGCAGAGCAAAGGCATGTAATGGAATAAAAAAACAGTCCCAAGAGGAAAACAGAAACCAAAAAAAATCAACCCAACAGAAAAACAAGCCAGCAGCAGAAAACACAAAACCAGTGTTCTGAGCACAATCACTTTTTGGGAAAGCAGTATATGGTCGGTGGGGTAGTGCTTGTATTTCATCCAAAGGGATGAGGCTTCTCACTGCTTTTGGCTTGCCTGAAGGTCACAACCAAACAGGATCATCCATTGCTTTAAGAGGTTTATACAAGAACAGGCATTCCAGGAATTAATTACTGTGAACTTCTCTCACTCTGACAGGAAACCTTGCAGAACTGTGTGACTGTGTGTTGAAATTAATGTTGTTAAATGGTCAGGAGTGTGACATGGCTTAAATCAGTGTTGATGAACCTAGAGAAGAGTCCTCAGCTGTGCACTCAGTATTTCATATAATGTAGTTGAGGCGGTTACTGACAATTTAAGTGAATATAAAGATTATATTTTTTTCTGAGTGCCCTTCATCTCGGTTTTTAAAACTGTGGAAATAGAAGATTCATCAAGTCACTATTGATGAAAGTTTTTTAATATTGTCTAATCTATGACAGAGCAACAAAGGGATGAGCAAGAGAGCAGCGTTGGTAAAGTGCTGAAAAAATGTTCCTTCACAGTCTGGTGAGAGGGGAAAAACCAAACCACCTTTAGGCTAAAGAGTTTGTCAGGGCCTGTTGTGTTGTTAATTAATAGAAGTATCACTGTGGCTGAGGCCTTAATTAGGCTCAAGCATATTTTGCTGGGTACCTGACATGTATTAAAGATAGCCTTTGCTGAAAGAGGTTTATGATCTTAATTGTTTCCAGCGTCAGTACCTGCATGGGATTAACTGCAATCGCATAAATAGTCCCTTGGAAGTGATATGATTGCTGCTGGGTTGAACATGGAATACGCCTCGAAAAGTTTGCAGGATTGGGGCCCCAGCACCAGCCTGGATATAGTGAAGTCCCTTGTCACAGACCACTGCAGAAATTGTTTCTGAGGAGTCACAGCAATAGCTGTGAAAGTGGGGTTTTGTCATTCTGTAAATGTAGAACAAAGCCTTTTTTAAAAATTATGGGGATTGGAAAGAAGGACATGGCAAGAAAATGCTATGAGGGTCGCAGTTCTCTGAAATAATCTATTGATTTCTACAGTAGTTTATTAGTTGTATTTTTAAAGCAAACATTCCTACAATAAAGTTGTCTTTGGGCAGTTTACACTTGATGTATTTGCTAACTGGAGTTAAAAGGATTTGTTATGATCAGTAGAATGAACACAATTGTTATGTTCAAATCCTTTACCTTTAATTGTGCAAGCGTACTGTAGCGTTTCATTTCAGATGTGACCAACATACCCTCTAAAAAAACAGCAAAGTGGGAACTTTCACTAACTAACATTGTTATATGTAAAGGTTCTCTGCAGGCACAAACGTGGGTATGCTGGTTTTGCTGAAGGATTTGCAGTGTAATACACCTGCCCTCTAAATACAGATACGATCACAGGGCTGTTATTGTTGGGATGTCATGCAAAACATTTCTGTTTGACAGTTGTAGGTGCCTGATCCTGCAAACTGCATGGGCTAGACTAGTCATCAATGAATCCCTATCTTCTGGGAGTTTCCTGCCTCATTTTTCCAGCAGTGAGCTCTTGGGAATCTCTGACCCATCCTGTCACACCAGCGGGTGTCACAGCTCCTTACGCCCATTCTGGCCATCCTCCTTCTCCGCACGCTGTCCTTAGTCTCGCTGGTATGGGCTCATGAAGGCTCGTTACAGGTCTGGTGGTTCTTTCCAGATAGGAAGGGGAAGTGCAGTTTTTGAAATCTCATGGAGAAAACTCATGGGTTTCTTCTCTTTTTCACTCCTCTAAGTATTTGTTCTTTTCCAGACTACCGTAACTTTAAAAAAAAAAAAAAGTGAAAACCTGTCAAAAATTTATTTACTTATCTTTTTGTCTCACTTTCTTATTTTTTTCTCTCTCTGAATAAAGCCTGAGAACTTACTTCTAGCTAGCAAATCCAAGGGAGCAGCAGTAAAACTGGCAGACTTTGGATTGGCTATAGAAGTCCAGGGAGAACAACAGGCTTGGTTTGGTAAGTAAATGCCGTTTTTTCCTCACCATTTGTTCAGTGTAGTGGTTTAGCCTCCCAAACAGCCCCACTCTCACCCCAGACTGAAACGTGCAGCTGTGTGAATCCTTGAGCCTAGAAAGCCTGGGTTTCCTCATTCCTAGCTTGTCCTAGCTTCTGTCAGCCTATAGATTTGACTTAGGTGCACACAACCCCTTCTCTCCCACTTTCTCCCAGGTAGCTAGAGGCAGGAAATGTGGGCGTAGAGCCTGGGGGGGAGACAGGTGGTTTCCCCTCAGGTGCTCAGGTGACTGAGGAATAAGACAGTAAGGTACTGCTGCTGAGTGTACCTGCCCAGTCATCAAAACATTTTGTCTGAACTGGTCTCTGTCAGCTGGAAACACCTGAAATTTTGGAATGTGGCTTGAATGAAAGGGAAGATAGGGGGGATTGAGCACCTGAGGCTGTAACCAGACAGTAATTACAGATTGCTTGTTACGGTTAATAGATGCCCCAAGGAGAATGGTGGAAAATATTTAATACTGGTAATTTTAAACAATAGTGCGTGTACAATTACGATACACGTGTCTCACGTGCCACCCTCTTTGAACAGATGTGAAGCATGGGGAAAAATTGGTTGTAAATCCCAGGTGGAAAAAAATACAGAATAAAATATTTATAGCAGCTGCCTAGTCTCCCTTAGAGCAGCTAGAAAGTGCAGTTTGAAATGGAACAAAGTAGTTGTGAGCTTGGAACAGAAGCACAAAGGTTTTTATGGGCAGTGAGTTGGGAGGCTCTGTTCACAGCTGTAAGTACGTGTCGATGCACAGGCAGTACCATTGGACATATGTTGGCATCTTTATAAGCCAGCCTGTTGTTTTAAATCCAGCCTTTTTATAAATGGATTTCAGTAATCCACAAAAGATGGAGATTGCTCTTGCACATCAACAAACAGAGCAGTACAAAAGGAGTGGAACAGCAGCAAGGCAAAACACAAGTGGTTTGTGTTTTGACAATGACAAAAACATCAGGTTAACAGGAAGCAGCTCAAGAAAAAATCAGCAGATTGAAGTTGACTTCAGGGGTATTTTCTGTACGTAGTGTACCTGCAGGTGATGCAGGGCAGGTTGCAATGCCCTGTAAAATTTTGCACTATATTTTTTTGTCATTTGGTTCTTCTGAAATGCTTGGTTTAGACTCGTAGCATCATGAGAACTTGGTAGAAGGGAATAGAATGTCATTAAAATATATATGTAAGGAAGAGTCAGCAAGATAATGAGAAGAAAGTCATCTAATGGGGCTCTTTCCTTAAAAAAAAAAGTGTTACTCCATAAGATGAGCGGGTTCTGTACCTTTTTGGAACTTACTCTGCGAAACTGGTCCAGAGTGGGCCGAGTGCCTGCCTTCAGCTTCAGGGACTGCATTAACAGGGCAGAACATGAACACCAATGCACTGGGCATTTTGAACTTTCTCACTTTCTTTCAGAAGATTTTTCTGCTTTCTGCTGGCTCCTGCAGCACTTAGTGACTCATGGTGTGCTCTAATTCTAATTATAGCTCTGCATCAGTCTGTTTTTCTTTCTTTTTTCTTTCTTTTTTTTTATCCTTTTTTTGTGTGTAGTCCTCTGGTGTGACGGTCCCTTTTCTGCTTGAACCATGGCTGTGCCTCAGCAGGAAACTGGCTCGAGCTCTGGGTGTTTGAATAGAACCAGAATACTTTCCTGGTTTGCATGTTTGCAAAACAAACTTGTTCTCTGCCTGTTTGTAGAAAGCGCTACAGGGTTTAGTTGAAACCTGCCACCCGCTTAGCAGGTGTTTAATGTACTGGGAAGGTGTCAGGCAGGTTGAGCTCAGCAAAGCACGGATTTTGTTTTGGGCCTCTCAGCACTTAGAGAAATCATACAGGGATAGGAGTACAAGGTGATGCAATCTCTTCTAGACACTTCACAGTCACAGTTTCGAGCTTTGCAAGTTGCTTTAGCTAAAGGAGTTACTACAAGTAGCAACACCTTTCTGAAAAGTACACACTTGTTTGGGGGTCCCTCTGAGCAGTTATAGAATAACCTGATAAATAACAGTTACCTATTTCAGTGTGTTCTTTCTTGTTTACTGAAATCAGGGCTGTGTACCCTTCTGTGTTTGCTGCTTTAAACCACTCACAATACTGGGGAGAGACTATTTTACTAGAGCATGTAGTGACAGGACAAGTGGGAATCACTTCAAACTGAAAGAGAGTAGGTTTAGATCAGATGATAGGAAAAAATTGTTCCCTGTGAGACTGGTGAGGCCCTGGTGTGGCTGCCCCATCCCTGGAAGTGTCCAAGGGCAGGGACAGAGTTTGAAGTAACCCGGTCTAGTGGAAGGTGTCCCTGCCCATGGTGGGGGTTGGAACAAGATGATTTTCAAGGTCCTTTCCAATCCAAACTATTCTATAGTTCTGTGTACTAAAATTGTACCAATTATTTCTGTTTAGACCTATTTTGTATCGTCATTGAGAGATAAGGTTAGCTACATACTATATTTGTTTTTGCTTTAAAGTTTATTTTCAAGTCTTGCATAGTAATGTTCATTTAGCTGTGGTAAGTTTTAGAGTCAAGATGACTTTGGTTCCCCTTTAAAATGAGCACTGCACTCAAGAAGAGATGTGAAACAGCACTCTATTTAAAGCTACTTAGAACATCTATATTTCAGCTTCTCCAAGGAGCTTAAGATGTGTTTCCTGTGTGATAGTACTCCTTAACAATTCATAGCTTCCATATCAGGAGACTGCAAAAAACAAGCTTATTTTTCATGACCATATTTTAGCTCTTTTCTCAGTAGAATATACAGAATTTCCTCCTCCCACTCCAAAATAATTGGCAACTGCAGGGCAAAGGCTTCTTTTTTCCTGTAGCTGTACACTTTATATGTTATCACCGTCTCTCATGAGTTTTGTGGAATCCAGGGAGGTATTGCACAAATGGCATGTGGTCCTTCATGAAAGCCGCCAAATTCTCACCCCTCAGGAATTCCCAAGCACTTATTTTAGGCAAAGATGCCTGAAAGAGCAGGCATACTCACTGAAATGGTGCAAACTGTCAATGGTCATTAAGTTTCTATCCTTTACAGTGTCCTAAGAAAAGGAATATTTATACCTTCGTTTTGCATTTCTGCTCAGAGAAAGCAGCACTGCTGGTCATGAATAAAGGATGAAGAACATGTAAATTTTAAAGGCCAGATTGCTTCAGAGATGCTTCCTGTAAACTTTTGTAAGGAGGTTTCCAGAAGTGGAATGACTTCACAGAAATGAGTTCTGCAGTGGAAAGATCGTATTAGATGTAGCTCTAATTTTGTGTAAAATATATCTCCTTTTATATAGGATACTGTAGCTGCTCCTCTGCTTTGTTCGTTGGTCCCCCATAATGTCAGCATTACCTCTAGGTCATGTGCCATAAAAAACAAATGGGCAAATGAAGCAGGTCATATCCATGGCTTGGGAGATGATGTCCTGGGTCTTGTGGGCCAAGATGAGAATCACTTGCTTTTTGCAGAGCCCATACAGGTTTTGACCAGAGTTGCCTTGCCTTTTGACAGGCTTTGCTGGTACTCCAGGATACCTTTCGCCAGAAGTGTTACGAAAAGATCCTTATGGAAAACCTGTGGATATGTGGGCATGTGGTAAGAAATAACTCTGGAAGTCATATTCAGTCCACTGTAAAGTGTTTTAAGGGTGAGAAATTATGTCCAGGGCGCATTATGTTCTGCATCACCAAATAGGTATTTAATAAAATTCAATATTAATTTCTGCTAGAGGTCATTGGATTTTTTGTTCCTCTACAAGCCTTTTTTTTTTTTTAATTATTTACTAAGTTGTGTTATCATGGCATTGTTGGCCATGTCTACACAACATACTTTCAAAAAGTATTAAATACTGCAGGTGTATCATGTCTCATTAGTTAGAAAACACAACAGTTCATACTGTGAGCTGGACATTTAGTTTTGGTTCACAAGCAGCCTAAAATTTGGTGAGATCAATATACCCCAACTGCAGGTATAATGCAAAATCAAATGTTTTCTTAACTGGAGTACAGAGCATTTACTTTATGATCCAGTTCTCAAAACGGTGCCTTCTTAGGTACCAGCATGTGGCAGCTACCCAGCTGAGAACAGTGGCTGGTTTCCTTATTTTACTTCTACCCACACTTAGTATGTGGTTGTATTCATGGCAGCACTTTTCTTTAGTCACAGGGAATCATCTCAGACTAGTAGGTGGTCTATTCAATTTCCTGTTGACCGAATACAGAGAAATTTGGGTTTCCCAAATTTGCTTTGCATGAGAATAGTTCTAACATAATCTTGCAGACACCAGTACAAGCCGTGATAAAACCAGAAGTAAAAAATGCATTTTTCTAGATTATCCAGAATCATGGAATATTATTTCTCCAGCTAGATCAACGTTTCCAGTGTTCCTGAACTGATGTTGTGTCAAACACTTGCTATTGCCCATGTTTTCTGTAAGACGTTACCTTGTGAACCCCACTTTTACTGTTTTCTCCAGTACAAAGGCGCAGCATTCTTCAGTGTCTGGGATGATACTCGTGAGCCTTCTGTTTTACGTGGTTGTTGGGTGCAGAATTAATTTCTGTTTGTTTCTAGAAAGCCCTTAACACTGGTGTGAATTTTCTGCAGGAGTCATTCTGTACATCCTCCTGGTGGGATACCCCCCCTTCTGGGATGAAGACCAGCACAGGCTTTACCAGCAGATCAAGGCTGGTGCTTATGATGTATGTACCATACTCAGTCTATTCAATTATTTATAATTGTACCTCTAAGCGGTACTTTCCTAGAGGGAAAAGTTAAGAGCTGACAATATGGTGGCATATGAATTTTGCAACATCACCTAATCATACTATGTTAAACAGACAAGAGGCTGTTGTTCCTCAGATTTAGGTAATTTGTAAATGATGATGAGGAAAAGACAGAGCCTTATCGTTTTTAAGCTCCTATTTGAATCTAGTACTGGATCCTTAGGTAAAATTGTGTAAAGATATTGTACAAGACAATATACACCTGTGTATTTTTTTCTGAAGTTCCCCTCACCAGAATGGGACACGGTGACTCCTGAAGCAAAAGACCTTATCAATAAAATGCTCACCATCAACCCAGCAAAACGTATCACAGCATCGGAAGCACTAAAGCATCCATGGATCTGTGTAAGTAATTTCCACAGGTTCAACAGGATCACTTGGCAGACAAGTCAGCTTATGGTTTGCTTCAGCATATAGTGAAGGTGTTCAGAGGATAACTTCCGTCCTTGTTCATGCAGCTGTGTAACTATAAACTGTAAAATTATAATTACACAGATACAGTCAATAGTGGTCTGTATTGAGATCTCAGCTTGGGATAAGATTTTTGAAGAAATTAGCTCCTTTGCCTTTGACTTTGTTGTGCAGAAGTTCCCTGACAAAATTAGTGTGTTATTTTACATTCTCAATGAAAAGAAAGTGCAGGAAAGTATCTTTGAGTTGGATAGTGCTTCACATCTTCATTTCCTTGAAATCATTCAGATAAGCCTGAAATGTGCAGGCAGGAAGTTAAGGGAATTCTGAAAAGTCGATTTGCAGGTAGCCAAGGCTGCTTGTCTGTTCCTGGATCCAGGACTCTTCTCCTGTTCTCAGTATATTCCACACAGTGTCTTTTCAAGTGGACTTTATACGTGGAAAAGGCGGAGTAAAATGAGCACGATGGGATAATCAGACAAGGTAGAAATTAAAGACCCAAGTTGGGGACCATGGGTTGTAATATGTGTGTTGTAGAGTAAACAAACTTCTAAACAGCTGGGTGGGTGCCTTAAAATAATTCTTTTCTTCTTGTCGCAGCAACGTTCTACTGTTGCCTCTATGATGCACAGACAAGAGACTGTAGATTGCCTGAAGAAATTCAATGCAAGAAGGAAACTAAAGGTATGAATGAAAACTTGTGCTTGTGTTCCATGTGCAAAACAAATGGTCTCTGTGCACAGTTTTTCTAGAATATTATTCTTAAATAACCTATTGATAGAAGATCAGCTTTTGTCTTGAAGATACTAAACTTTTCATGAAAGTGAATAGAATTTAGCTTTTTTTTAAAATTCAAAATAATATCAATCCTCTGTATTTAGGCACACTAAAAGTATTTTGTTGAAGGAAAATCCTTAAGGTTATTCTTCTGAATAATAATAATTCAGAAGAATTTTTTTTTCCTGGCAAGACAGGATAACTTTGGAGATGTGAACTTTTCTAATGTGCACCTTAAACTCCTATTCCTCCCTAAAAAAAAAGAATCTAAGAGCAGTAGTAAAGTCTCTTTCATGTTCAGCCATGTGTTTTGAATAATTACTGATCCTCTGAATACTCTTGGCCTGTGCATTACATACTGTCAATTGGCAAATATTTGAGATTAGCAAGATTGCTGATAGGTGTGTAATTAAGATTAAATTACAGTTTATGCACTCATGGCATGGCACGTGAGAGGTAATGCACAGAGAATCCATTCTTTCCAGGTTAATTCAGTAATTGGTATAATTATATATTGGTATATTATTATAATTCCGTTGTGTTGTGTTGGCATTTGGAGTTTTACACAAGTGTGATGCTAATTTGAGAAAATGTGTGTGTACACAGGGGGCCATTTTGACAACAATGCTGGCTACCAGAAATTTCTCAGGTATGTTCATTGAGCTCCAGATTAATGCAGTCTTCATATTTTGATGTCTGTGAAGGCTGAGATCTAATTAGGATTCATTCAGGAGCATTTGAGTATGGTTTATGTTCTTTCCTGTGATGAAGCGAACAAGAATTTAGTCTCTTTGGGCCAAAGAAATTCTCTTGTAAGTGACAGTCTGATTTTTCTGTAGAATTTGAGCTCCTTCCCTGCTTTTTGGTTATTACTTGTCATAAGACAGGCAGTGTTTTTATGCCTATTTTGGTGCAGGAAAATTGAAAGTTATGCGTGTAGCTCCACATGCATAAGTATCAGCAAACAACATTTAGAACTTATATATTTTTATATATGTGAAGAGTCATTCCATGATTCTGTTGCATCCTGTGTTAAAAATACCATCAGTACACATTCATTTCTTTATTGCTTTGCTAAGGAGTAAGAAATGTAGTAATGTGAGTCCTCATTTTCTTTCTAATGCCCAGCAGTGCCTAGCTGGATGTAAGGAGAGTTATTTCCTCCTTTGGAAACAGTTTTGTTCTGATGACTCTGGAGATTTAGATCTTACACCAAACAAGTTCTAATAGCAAAAGCTAAAATACATTTGCAGTTAGCAGAATTAGAATTGTCCTCGGTAGTAGAATTGCCACAATATTGATGCTGTTGAATTTTTCGTTTTGCCATTTGAGATTTCCAGTGAATAGTGAAATAGAACACCAGATTTAAAAATCAGTAATTTTACATATCCTCCTACTCTGTGATGTAACTATTGGAGTGTAACATAAATTACTGTACACATAAAAACATAATAATGCTCTGGGTATGTTTTGAATAATAATAAGCACTGACTCATCCCAAAAAAATTACATAATCATGAATGCAAGAACAACTTGTTCAATTTGCGTAGTACTTGAAATACAATTTCTTTCTTAGTTAAGTTCCCTTCTTTAACACACACCTAAACACAGAGGACTACATTTATCTAAATTACCTTGAGTTAGTGCTTAATGAATTCCAGTGCCTGCCAATTCATTTAAAAGGTGGGAAGGCTGTGGGCTGCGCTTCTTGTAAAAATGAATTACTGTTAAATATCAAACAAACAAATCATTCCTCATCCCTTTTCATAACTGTCACTGTCTATATATGTAAGGATCAAATTCAACTTCCATGAACCAAAAAAGCTGAAGTAGTTTTAAAACAGTATTTCAGCATTAAAAGCAAACAGGGTTTTTGGCTTTTTTTTGGATTTTTTCATCTTGTCATCTCTTGTTTTACACCAGAGCCACTGGTATTTTTTTCTTGATGACATTTTATTTTTTCAGTTTCTTTATTCATTGTATTTCATTGCAAAGCATGCTTATGAAGGTCATTTGTCCATAATGATGTGGTTATAAAAGTGTTTTATTTTCCTTTTTTTTCTTCCTTTTATGTGGAATGTATATTTCTTGTGAGGTAAGACCCTCAGCACGTGAAAGGAACATCTTTTTTCTCTTCTCAATCCAAACTGCTGTTTGTCCTCAATCACTTTAATTTCTACATGTTGTCACAAACCATTTGTTTCCAGTCTGCTTTCTGGCCTAGTAGCGCTGCCTTAGGTTTTATTTATAGCTCTTGCTTGTAGTTGCAAGAAATCTCTCATTGTGGGCTTCATTTAGAATATGCTGATTGCTTTGCTCCTGCAAATTCTTTAAATATTTCATTTGTATGCAGTATCTGTGATTAAAGAAAGATGAATCCAAATACTATTAAAAATACATTTCAGGCCAAACCCAGCAGAGTCCGAGAATACGTCCTGTAACATGCAGTACTGCGTAGTAATCCACCCTGGGCACGTTCTGAAGGACGCACCGGCAGTGCCACACATGCAATAAATACTTGGTGTTACTGCTTGTGGTGCCCTCATTTTACTGCCTCTCATTTAATTGTTTACATAGAACGTGTAGTGTTTGTCAAGCATTAAAAGAGCTCCGAAGTTTCATGCACAAATTTAGCAAAAGGACCTACAGCAGCCTATAAGAATTAATTGATGTTTTCCCATATTTTTAAGGGTGTAAAACAGGCTTTGAAAGCAATTAACTTCTGAGTTTTTTTATCCTTAGGTTTCAGAAATATCTCCTTCCCTTTGCTTTCCCTAAATAAATTCCTGAAGTTAATGGAGTGCCCACAATATTTGTGGTAATGTAAAATCTAAGGCACTCTTGCCTCAGGTCCTGAAAGCACACTTTGCCACAGGGAGTGTTCTATCTCCAAAGTGTGTGGAGAACAATTTGATTTCAATATTACCTTATGTGTTTCTCTAAATAAAAACATGCAGTGGTTCTGCTGTACAATACAGGCAAATTTATTTTTGTTCATTTTTGCTGTAAGACATGGCTGGGTGGGTAGCATTGGCTGATGTCCGTAATTATTAAACTGCATTTGAAGGGCTGATATATTAGTGAAGTGAGAAACATCAGCCTGGCTTCACCTTCCAGGGTTTGTTTCATGTAAACAACATAATAATGGACATTAGTCACTTCTGTACAGTTGCTGAGGTGGTCCTACATTTTCTGTGACGTAAAATGAGCACTTAATACAGTTGTAGCTCGAACATAAGCCACAATTACAAGAATTAGCTTTAAACATAAACCACATACTCAGTAACTCCAGTATCCTCAGCCAGTCTGGGCAGCCTTGGGTGTGCAAGGTCCAGTTGGTTTGGGGTTTGGGGTTTTTTTTTTAAGATAAGGATGCCAGTAATGGTGAGAACTCCATGTCAGGACTGTCTCCCTTATATACAGAACAGCAACTTCTTACAATCTAAGCTGTGGAACACTTTTTGATGGGAAGATTGGGTCATAAACAACAATAAAACCCCAATAACGCCAGGCTTGTTGTGTAATTTATTACTCTTCAAGTCTTTGGCAGTGATTCATGAAGCATTTACGCTTTAGTGAATAGTTGATATGGATTTGGTAGGTCAGCCAGCACATATTTCTGCTGTGAATGTTTTCAGGTTCAGAGCTGTGCTGTGCTTGTTTGCATGTTAGCCTTCTAAATTTAGTAAATTGGAATTATTTGATGCTAGTTTTAAGCGGTGGAATTTAAAGCCTGACACGTGAATAGCGTTATGGCAAATGAAATTTTGAAGAAATTTGATCCGTGTACAGCAAGATTGAGAAAATAGCAGGTTTTCTTCATTAGGAGCTGAAGCAAAGCCTGGAATTCGTTATTATTGACTCATGGGCAGCAGCTCTCTGAAACAGCCCCTCGTTAGCAAATCGTCCTTCCCTTCTTCCTTGCAACTGTGCTGCCCTTTCACACAAGGAGGCTGATGCTGTCATGGTGGGAAGTCCCCAGAGGGGGATTATGGATATCGATACCCTCATTAAGATACCAGTGGGCTCTGCAGACACCTGGTCTAAGTCCCTGCCATCAGAACAATGAGAGACCAATCAGAACCTTTTCACAGTCATATCTAACTATCCCCATCAACAAATAGAAATATATTGCAGTTGAGGAAGTGAATGTATCCAAAGCTGCTGCTTTTACACTCACCCTGCTTCCATTTCCTCTCTGCCACCCGAGGAGCTCTCTCCTTATATAACTACAGTCAACCTACAGCTTTAGTCAATGGAAAAAGATGTTTGATAATCCTAAGGATTGGTAGTTTCCTAAAGATTTCATTCCCCATGCTCAGAGAAGTAAAAGGAGGAAATAAAAGCTGAGAACATACCTGGAGCTGGGAGGCATTGGGGGTTTGCTGCACAGCTGGGGTGACCTCTGGGGAACCACCTGACACTGAAATTATTGGTCTTATTTTACAGCAGCCAAGAGTTTACTGAAAAAGCCGGATGGAGTTAAGGTAGGTTAAACACCTGCTTTCAATTTCAAAAATTCATCTTAGTCTCCACCTATCTGTAACTTCTGCCAGGTTTTAGGATTGTATATTGCTATTTCTTTCCTTCATAGAATCTGTTAGCAAGTGCTTCTCACTAGCTGTTTGGAGTGGTTAAAGTTAGTAGGTGAAGCTTAAAAGTGAAATAAATACTTGAAAAGCCAGCATTAAGTGAGCAGAAGATAGAAAACTACTGGAGAAAATGCTTTTTCTTGCTTTTTAAATGAAGAATGATTATCTAATGAATGACTCAAAGTTGTCAATTACCTTGTAAATAGTGGTTTGGTGGTGGGCTTTTTAAGCATCAGTGTTTACATGCAGTTATGTTGCCTCTGTGTTTCCCCTTGACTTTCCATTAGATTTCGTGTAAGACCAAAAGTGTATGGGTAGGCTTGGCTCCACATGAGGTGTGTTCTGCCAGATGTACTTGCTATATTTGGCAGAACTTGAGGGGTTTACTGTCTCAGATCAGCTCATCCTGACTAAGAGACCTTGTTAAGAAGGGAACATTTTGGCAGCTTTCGTACATGATTTAGAGCTCCTGTTCTCTCGTCACCAGACCCTGCAGGAGGAGAGATGCTTCACAAATGAACATGCTGCATAAATGCTTTGGAGAAAAAAAAAAAAAAAAACCAGGAATAAAAAAACACTCAACAGAAAATATGTTTCATTTTTTTTCTCAGAGGATTCTTGAAGACTAATATAATGCCTCAAGCTTTCATTATAAGATTCAAAAGATACTCTTCTGCGCTGTGTGTTTATGCAGAAGGGTGTCTTTGACCTGAATTTTAATTTTCTATTTAATCTTAATGTCTTAATTTAACAAAGTATTATAAATACTTGCTTGAATACCAGATTCACAGTATATTTGTGCCTGCTGTCTGACATATGCACACTTTTCTGATGAAAAAAATCCCAAGCCTGACCTACAAAGAAATGAGTACAGTACCATTTCAGTGCTTCTCACTGCCAAGCAGTGGATATCCCAGTCACATGGAGAAGCACACATTTGCAACTATTCTATCAGTGCTGGAAAACCCTGAACGTGTTTCATTGTGGAATAGATAAATTTTGTGCACTCTCTGGCCAGTTTTCCTTTTTAAATATCATTCCTCCTACAGGTCTACGATGCTATTTGTTCTATTGCAATCTCAATTATAATATGGGAAACAATGGTTGCCAAAATTTTGCCTAAATTGCACTTGTTGGGATTCAGTTCTTTGGTTTTCAGCACTTATATGTCTGCTGTTAGTCTGCATGGTCATGTGGAGCAAAGGGAGTAAATGTACATCTGGGGAAGTCTGTTTTTGTCATTTCTGTTAATTGGGATGCTGTTATTGAGATACTCCGTAGCATTTTTTCCACCCCTTCCAACAGCTGTAGCTGTCTTTTTCTTATTTAAAAAAAAAAAAGCCAAAAGAGAAATATACTGTACTCCATGCATTGATACTGCAAATCCAACCAGTCACGTTTTCTTCTTTTCCTTTCTCTCTGACTGGTCAATTCAGAAAAGGAAGTCCAGTTCGAGTGTTCAGATGATGGTGAGGATCTTTATCGACAGATTTTTTTTTTTTTTCCTCCTGTGAAACATTCACACTTAGAAATCAAACAGTTGCATTTAGCTTTGTTAACATACTGTGAGAACTGCAAGACTTTAAAGTACAATCTTGTGAATTTTAAGCCTGCAGTTGCTATATGCCATCCACAGAGAATCGTTCAGCCGTTCTTTCAAGCAAGTCTTCTTTTTAACCTGGGGACATAAAAAACCAAAAAAGTAGATGTAACATCAGCCAATGCAGCTGTTCTTAGTAAATAAGAATAGTAACAAAATAGTAATCTTATAACAGCCTTCTCTTCATTTTTAAAACATCTTACTTTAAAAGCTAATAGTATTAATATCATAAAATGTAACACAAAACACATTGCACAGTGATACCGTACTGCATTAATCGAGCCACTGTAGCCCAAGATGCCATACTAAATGCTCAGGAGTAAAAAAGCCAATTTCCCAGCCTTTCCACACTAGTTTTCCAGCCAGCTTCCTTCACAGCTCAGGGCCGTGTCCCAAGATCTCCCAACTGACAGTCTCAATAACTTTTCTTCCTCCTCAACCTGCTCTCCAGTTTTGTATTCATTTGGCCTCCGTGACCCTACATGATAACCTCCTCTATTGCTGTTTATGATGGTTTTGAATGTGACCTTTAAGGTGTTCATGAGGATGGGCTCTGCCTGCTGCTGCCGGCAGAGAGAAGGCGAACAGCCCTCATCCGCACCTTTCACTGGGAAGCCAACTCTCCTTGGAAAGCAAAAGCTGCTGGTCAGGTGTGAGCAGCCTTGCCGTTATGTAGGTAAATCCTCTGTTCCTTGGGGTGAATATAGAATTCCAGTGACAGGATCCACGGTGTCCAAAGGAGGGGCACCGGGAAGGTGCAGTGTGGATGTTGCCAGGATCCCAGACCTGAAGTGTGTGTTAACTTTTTGTTACAGAAGTACCATGTGAAAGATAAAGCCCCAAGATACAGGCTTTGTTTGTTAAAATATTTTCATATTCTATGGAAAAAAGGCCAATAATAATTTCTACAGTTCATGCCCAGCTGTTTGGAGAGAGTGTGTGTGTGTGTGTGTGTGTGTGTCTGTCCTGCACTACTGTCACACCTCAGAGAGTGACTTTTGGCAAGCAATGCAGCACTAAAACGTTCTCTGTCTTCAAACAGAAGGTCACTGGTTAAGCACAAATTAACTTTAAAGTAGCTGTTTCATATGAAATTATTGTAATCCTTCTGGAGTTATTTCCCTTTGCTGTTAAAAATACATGCAAAACGCACCACATGTTCATAGATTAATATGTCTCTGTTCTATGAGAGACAAAACATGTACAGCTTATTGCAGTTTTCTCTCAAAGTTTCAAAGGGTTTTACCAAGTTCTGTTTACGTGGAAGAAATAACTGTATTCTGAATCACATTCTCTCTCTCTGTTCCTAATGAATGCTGGATTCTTGATACCTGCTGAAGAAGTTTTGAATAGATTTCCTGCAGTTTTCAGCAGTAGCTGTAATTAATATTGTTTATTTTCATAGGGCTTCCACCAAGGGACTATGGACCCAAGCCTGCTCTGCTTACTCAGGCAAAATTGGAATTGAACTTTGACTAACCTGTTTTCCTTATGTATTCAACCAAGAGCACTCGTTTGGGATATCACTTGAGTTTTTGTATTAAGCTACTACTGAATAGGACTGTATGAAATCTGGTGAAATCTTCATTTCTTTCCTTATGCTTTTCCTTTATGTCTGTTTGCCTTTTGCTAGGGTCTTTTTATTCGTAGTCTCTCCACGACTACACTGTCACAAAAATACGAATTTGTAGTTATGCTGCTTGATACGCGATTTTTGTCCTTCTTGGAAGGTTTAGTTTATGCTGTCAAGCAGTGTTGTGTTCCCACTATTCTACAGTTCTCCTGTAGAACTTTCATTTACTGAAATGGGTGGGGTTTTCTTTAAAATTTTTTCCTGAGTGAGGAGTTCAGGATTCTGCCCGTCTCAGAATCCCGTAAATATCAAAGCAAGTGAAATACTTGCCGATACTTAGATCTCCCTATGAAAGACTTTATACACAAAGGTGTTTGTTCTCCCCCTGTCCTGACTTCAGACAATCCTACAGCTTATAGCTGTAATTGTGTGTAGAGAAATGAAATTTATTTGGCAATAACTAGGCCAAGTCGGGGCGTAAACACTCTCAACTCAGTAATGACTCATATGTGCTCTTAATGACAATTTCTGTAGAAAGACCATTGTTTAAAAAATAACTGCTCTGCTATAGAGCGTCGTGAACTTTGCTTTTAAATCAAAGAAAATTATTTTTGTTCTATATGGGAAAGTGGTTTCTATCACAAGTATTATTAAATAACATTTGGTGTCGACATAATAACTAACAAAACTACTTTATATTCTTCAAAGCCAGTTAAATGCTGGTTAAAATAAGAAAATTTGCAATCTGTAATTAATTACTGCAAATTCTGTTGACATTTCCATGATTTAAACATACCCTAAGTAAGATTCACTTCAGCTGCAGGCTCAATTCCTGAAATCCACAAGTCAGCTGCCATGCCTGGCCCAAAATAAAATAAACATCAAAAAGTGTTGAGGACATGGAGTCTGTGAATTTCATTTCTTTCTCTTCGGTAAAGTTAATTACAATTTTAGGAAAATCCATTAACAAAACAGCTGCACATTTATTACTAAGTGCTACCACTAGAAGGTTCAGTAGAACTTGGCTTTTTTGGATTGAAGTCTTGTCAGATAATCTGTATCTGTATACCCAGTTCCGCATGATGCTTTGGACTACCCTTGACTGAAATTAGACATGACCAAAATGTACATAATATTTTTTCCTAATTATTGTTAGAGAAGAAAAAACACATCTTTCAAACCAGTTTTACAACACTTGAATTTTGCTTCTTAGTGCATGTATAAAGTGGCTTGCTACATTATTTTCAGTATTTCTGTTCTTCCCCTACCCCATGGTATTAAAGAAAGTTAAATCTTAGAAAATATTTTTAAAAGATCAGATACTTTTAAACATCCTGCTAAGCAGTTTAATATTAATTAATATTTTGTACAGATAAAAGCCAGAAGGTGTAGCACTGTGCTAAGCTTAAGAAGTATCGTGATGACCTATATGTAAAGTTAAACAGAGAGGTGGTGATTGCTGGAGTAAGACTACAGGTACCATAGTGGGAAACCTTGTGCTTCCAAGTCACAGTACCAGCCCAGAGAAGCTGCCAATTATTTTCTGCTAAAATTAGCACCAAAAAAGCTAAAGGGGCACCAGTCTCTTTCTAGCGTCAGTCATATTTGTTCCAAAGTGGAATCAGAAGCCAGTAGAACAAATTAGAGATTCTTGGAGAGCTACGAATAATCAAATATTATTTATGGTAGGGATAATCCATGAGAAATAAAGAACTGTTGTGTGCAATGACTTAACACCATTGCATGTCAGGAAATGGCAGTGGCTATTTAGGACTTCGTTCCAACCCGTATTAGTTCTTTAGTCTTCTTAGACGTGCCTAGCTGCTACTTAAGGGCTCTCTGTTAAGTGTCTCAGATGAACTCATCCATTCCTTACCTAGGCCTTGGTGCAGGGCTCTGACAGCCCTTGGTGAGGAGCTGCCAGCCAGCTCCCAGAGCTAGTGTGTTAGTGTTCCTGCAAGTTCCTGAGTTCATCTTTCTGTATTCTTTATTTCCATATCTATATCTATCTATAGAAACCAATACCTGTCTATAGATGTTGTGTGCAGAGATATAGATACGGTGCCTACCGTGAGTTCTAAGGCCTGTCTGTTTCTGTTTTCTGCATACCTACAGATAAACAACAAAACCAACGTGGTAACCAGCCCCAAGGAAAATATTCCTACCCCGGCGCTGGTATACCTGGCATTTTCCTTCTCGTGCTATCTGGAAGTTTTTGACTGTCTTCTGTTTGTTCTTCCTTTTTTTTTTCTTTTTTGCTTTTTCATGCATTTACTCTGTTTGCTTTCTAAAAACAGGTTTTGGAAAACCTTTTTGTTTGAATTATGCTGTCTTTTTTTTGTGAGGAAGTCCATTAGAGCGTGTTTATTGACAGAAAATGTTAAATGGAAGCTGGATGCGGTAGAGTCGTAGCATTTGTAACTGTAGCTGAATTTTTTGCATGCTGTGCCAGAAAGTGAGTAGAATGCGCTTGGTGTTCCTCTTTGCTCTTTGCCTGATGACTGTTTCCACATTCTAATGCTAACCTTTTGCACCAAAAAAATTTTTTTAAAAACAGCTCTATTATTTTCTCTGCTTTGTCTAAGTTAAAGTATTGACATCCAGGAGAGCTAACAGGATTATTACTGCCATAAAACAGACCTTATTCAGATTTTCATTCCATATTTCCTGAAACTCAGCAGGACTTTGCAAGTCTTCTCTGGGATCAAGAGGCATCTTGAGCTAGAGCTAAACATTTTTTTGGTTTCTCTTCCATTTAAATCAGCAGGAGACATTACTCATTAATAAGCTCTGTTAAGGACGTATTACAAATCAAAGTGATGTTCCTGGATGTTTACTGCAATCTTGCTTTTATTAATAGCCTATTTCTAAGGCACCTGTGTATCACGGGGCTCACCAATGTAAATGCCAGCGCCTAAGTACACCGTGTTGTGACCTCTTGTTTCCCATGTGCATATAAAACTTTGAAAGTGGGGTAGTTCGTACACGTTTGGAGGCATTTTTCCTCTGGAATTTTTTTGAGCAGCTGGCACTGAGGCATACAGTAAGTACTTCCAAAGGCCCAGCCAGCAGGTTGCATGCAGGAGTTTATGGCAGTCTGTTCCCAGACAGAGCTGTGCCCGATGGTCCATGCTGAAAGCGTGCTGGCTAACTGCCATTTCAAAGATTATTGAACCTTTTTTAAAGGGAAAAGGATTTGGGGAAATTACACTCTTAAATGACACAAAGATCACTCTCGCTTGCTTTAATGCAGCTCTGCCAAGGCAGCCACTGGGGGCAGTCCATGCTTTCCAAACCACAGTAGTGTCATGGGGTAGTCAACTCATCCTTAATCCTTATCAATTCCTCTGTATTTCGATTTCATCACTTCATGCTAGTACAAGCAAGCACGATTAAAGAGAAGAGGTTATTAAAGCTTAAAGATTTGTCGTGCCCTGCCTGTCCAGGCTCCGACAGGACAGCACACGGAGCATTTGGTCTGCCCTTGTGCAGAAGAGCCTCTGCAGGTCCCCAGAGCTTCAAAGCCCTGCGTGCCCCGGTCCTGAATAAGGTCTCTGCATGCTGCTGCATTAGGTGAGATGGCCTTTTTTTCTGGCTTGCTGTTGGGGAAATCTGTGTTAGAGACATCCAGTTTCAGCCCCTGGCGACAGTTAACGTTTGTTTTAACTCTTGTCAGTGTTCAGCATTTGTGAGCTGGCTCTTCTTGCACTCCCTCACACCAATGAAAATGTATTTACCAATGGGAACTCTTTCTCTCTTTATTTTGTTCTTGCTCAGGAGCCCCAAACTACAGTAATCCACAACCCTGATGGAAATAAGGTATTCAGAAAGAATCAACTCCATCTTGCTTTTCCACACCACACATCCCATCCACTATTCCACAGCACAATAGGTTCATTCCAAGAATTTGTGGAGGAAAATCTCATTCGTGCAGTTGTTATACCTGGTGTCTCTTGAGGCTGTTTTCATCCATGTCCATCTGCTGTGTGCGCCCTGCTGCTTCTGAGCTCCTGAAGCTCTTGGGGGAGTTGGTAGCAATGGGCAGAGCTCACAGCCCGGCTCGGGAAGCGGGGGGTCTCTCTCATTTCAGCCAAAAATGCTGCAGTCTAAGTGAAACCTAAGAGTGCTGTTCTCAGAGTGTGGTGAGATGATCCCAGCGAGTTTTACGTGCAGTCGTCACCTCAGACAAAGATGTCATTTCAGTTTATCCCATCTGCTGTTTCTCAGCATGCTTATACACCGTGTCGTGACATGTCTTTCGCACAGGACTTTGGTTTTCTTCCATAACATCACTGGGCAGTTTCCAAAAAAATTTCACATTCCAAGTGACAAAGAAGTCTTTTGATTTTTACATGTTTTCTTCATGCTCTTTTCTTTTTCTCATGTATTGTGGTGTTTGCGTTTGGCAGCTGATCCCTAAATTGTGTTTTGTTCTGTTTTTTTCATGCATGGACTTGAAAAGGGACAGGAAATACCATCATTTATATATAACACATGTTCCTAGGTTTCCTGAAAAGAATTTATGCATCAACAAGAGTTTCACTGTTTGCAGTGTTGACTTAATTCCCATCCCATTTATCTAGTCTGAACTCCCTGTGGTTATTTCATAAGAGAAGGAGTGGATCTGAGTGACAAAATAACGCATGCAGACATTCCTCAAGCATGGAAGTGCTGATGGTGTGTGTTGTGCTTGTGTATCCCAATCCTTTATGTCCCCTGCATCTGTCCAACACAGAACTTGTGTTTTCGTGTTACTACTCTTTCAGCTCCCCGAGTTTAAACCCATAGGCCACGAGCAGCCTGTGTTTGGACAGCAGGCTGATCTTTATCACTGAAGTCCACTAAAGCCCAGAAAACCTAGATAAAATATTGGCATGACTACATCTACTTGATTTTTTTACATAATCTCATCAACTAAGATACTCAATGTCCCAAAAGGTCACAGCAAACAAACGATCCACTTAATGCGGAGAGCTCCTCCTAAATTTATCTGAAAGACTGATCCTTGTAGTATGGCAACTGGAGTGGATGCTTCAGTGTTAGAAGCTACATCTGCCCTGTGAGCTTTGCATGGTGTTTACAACTTGTATTTGTGTGAGGTTTTTATTCACTTGTAAGTACTTTATTTAATATTTGAAGTGCTAGAGCATGATACGTCCGTGTGGAGTGGAACGTCTAACACAGCGAGGGCAGGGACAGCATGGTGGCTCGTTCAGTTCTGTTTGTGTGTAAATTAATTCCTCTAGTTTGACTTATCAATGCACATTTGGGTTTTGAAGGTCTGAGTAACGGATTAGCCCTCTTGAACATTCCTTTGACTCAGCCTTGTGAGGACACAGTAAATGAAGGGCACTGGCAAATTTACCTTTTATTATTTAATTGTAAAATCCTTTAAAGAATTAAATATGATAGCAGTCCTGTCTTCTCTCCCAGATAAAAACAGATCAGTTAACCTTTTTTGTTATTGAGCTGCAAAAAAAAAAATTTAATATTTTACTTCTCAAGAAAGTATGGAGATAAAAAAACCATCCCACTTAAAACTTTCCAGCTCTCTGAAGCTGTTAGATTTGACAGTGCCCTGTTGAATTTGCCCATTATATTTCATGTTTCTGGTAATTAAGGAAAGACTAAGATACAATATCCTTGCCTTTTTAAGTGCGATGGCTTAAGAATAAACTGTCTGATAGATGAGTCATTCCTTTGCATGACTGGTTGGTTGAAGAATACTGCTACAAAGATGCCTTAGTTTGTCAAAGTTTTTACCGTATGTTTATCAATTCTCCATCTCCTTAAAAAAAAAAAAAAACAAAACAAAAAAAAACCACAAAACCAGTATAAAAATGAAATAATCTGATTCAATATGCTTCAAGTCACTGTGAGACTTCTTTTGAATATACATTGCATAAGTCACATGAACAGGAAATTGATTGTAAATTGTAGCTTGCAGCAGCCTGCATATTTAGAAGGTGGAATTGGAATGGAATGACTTATTTTGCACAGTTGGTTTAATCACTAAGCTTAAAATGGCAAGCTCTCCTACTTGGCTGAGGTAATTCATACATTTCAGATGGACTTTGTACAGCTGGATGTTAAAGAAAAAAACTTTCCTGTACATTCCTGTGAAGTAAAAGCATCAGAGTGCAGGAATTGTGTTCCTGTTCCCTCCTGTGGAGAATGGCAATGTTTGACATCCATTTCAGGTGGAAATGTCTCAATCGGTGTGTGACCATTTGTTTGTGAATGACATCCCACCCCGCTTCAAGGCTTTGCATGATTCCTGTAACTAATCCTGTCCTTTTCCGAGGCACGCAAATAAGGCTTGGCTTGTTTTATACATTCGACTCATATTTACTTCTCAACAGGAATCAACAGAGAGTTCCAACACGACCATCGAAGATGAGGATGTGAAAGGTATGATTTTAAGCTTGAAATGTTTGGAGAAGCAGTAACGTGAGTTTCGTGGTTGTATTTCACGTAGGTCATTAAACACAGAAACCCCTAATGTATCTTACAGGAGAATAGTATTTTTCCTTTTGTAGAAGAAATTACTTTTGATATGTTTTGGACTTAACTTTAACTTTTCCGATCCCAAAACACCATTTCCCAGGATGTTTTGGGATTAAGAGTGTAAGGTTACTGCTTTTTAACTAAGATATTAGTTCCAGTAATAATAGAAGTAGATTACAAATGTCTTAGTGCTTTGTAGCTTTTACTTAGTTTATGTTTAGCATGCATTTGTGTTTTGGGTTTGGTTGTGGGGTTTTTTTCATGTCACCATTTTTATTTTTCTTCTGTTCAGATGCCAGTGTATTTTTTTTGTTTTCTTTTGTTCTGTCCATACACTTATTTTAATCTTCTTCTATTCTTAAAAAACTAACATCAAAACTTTTCGTACAAATTTAGTTTTGTAGTTTCACAGATAATGTTTTTGTTTCCATTTTTTCCCCCTCTAAACATTATGCTGTGATGCTAACGTACCTACTTTAATAACATTGTTTTAAAGTGCTAAAGGCTTGAAAAAGTGAGTATTAGGTTTGTGTATCTCTGATTCACAAAAAAGATTGGCTTTTGGCCTCAAAGAAAAATGGTATATGTACAGGTGATAGTAAGATAAAACAGGGAGAATGGATGCAACGAAGTAGTGGTGGTTTGAGTTAATGTGAAAGGAGAGAAGAATTACAGGGATCCGCAGCTGGTGCGTTGGAAAATACAGTGTAATTTACCTCTAATCATAACAGTTTGTATTTCTTCCTTCAAACTATTTTGTGCAGTTTAACAACTAAGCTTATTAAATGAATAATTAAATTGTAGGGCCTCTGTGTGATGATATAATGTGGTGTTACTACAGTAGGATTTTTAGAAAATTCTGTCAGAAGCTTAGCACACAAAATTGTACCTCAGGGGGATACAACTACAAGGAAAAACAGCAGTGAAAATAATTGGCCTTATTCTTTTACACGATTCTGCAGTATCACAGTTAAGGGCGGGTTGGATGGCCGTAATATACGGTACTCCCAAAACACAAAAGGGGGATCTTGCAGTAAGCACAGGTCTGAGGAACAAGATACTGCTTGAGTCTTTCCCTGCACAGTGTACAGGGATTTCATTTTCTGTTCATTTAAACGACAAATATAATCTCCCTCTTATTAATTGCTTGGGAACTTGCTTGTTTTGCACTTTTTAATATTCTTCTCACACTTCCCATCTTTCCACTGGAGGCTGCTGTTCATACTGTTTTGTTATAAATTAAAGCTAACACTGCCCCCAGGGTCTAATTTGAAGATTGATTCAGGGAATAGGCAGTCCTGCAACCCTGACACCTATTACAAGCTCAAGCTTCCTGCTCTAGCAAAGCACTTACGAAAGGTTATTTCCCCCTACACCAAACTTGATTCCTGGATGTATAGTTTGTAGGAGAACAGTGAGAAAGCTTTCTCTTGTCAGCAACAGCCACTGGAGATAAAATACTGATAGGGACAATTGGATTTCAGAGGTAGGAGAGAGAATTCTCCAGGTCCTTACACGTATGCTCAAGATGATCAAGACGTTTGTCGCCACGTTTGAGACCTAGAAGGAGTGTTTTCCACCTTAGATGATAAAGAACATTTCAACCTTTTTGCTTTTCTTTGCAGCATGGAGTACAACATTGGAGGAGGCTCTGTGCTTTCCAAGAAGGAGCGGGGGGCTGTGGCTGGAACTGAGCAGTAGTATTAGTATGGTTTATGGCATTGCAGTGTGAGGCACACCTCCCAGGGAATGGCGTGTGGGTTGTGCGCGTTACTCCTGCTCCCAGCATCCCAACGCCGTGCTGGACCGCACAAACAGGGCCAGGGCTCCTTCCTTCGTGCAGCCCACACAGATGGAAAACATCCAGCTGTGCATCAAGGGCTTTGTTCTTTGTTACTGATTTGCCTCTTTGCAGAGGTGTGGCACACGGGTCTGTGTGGGGTACAGCATCCCCAGCACACTCAAGTCTCGTGTGCGCTGTGGAAAGGGGTGCACGTGCGTGTCTGTGCCAAGTATTACAAATGTTAGGATTCATTAAGAAAGGGAGCAGTTAAAAATGTCTTATATCACTTATCATAAATATGTCTTCAGGATCAAATTCTTACCTCCTGTCTGTCACAGATGCGTAGAGCATTCTCTCATGTCAGGATTTTGCCCCGTTTTCACTTTTGAAGGCAGGTATTTAACTTCAAGACAGTAAAATCAGGCTTCTTATTTTTTATTTACTGAAAATCTTGGTATCTGTAACTTTACCTTGTTTGTGTATACATTTACCTCTTTTAGGACTGGAATATATTTCTTTTACTAGAAACAGTGCTTCGCAAACAACAGTGAGCTTTAATAACTCAAGGATTAAGCTAATTCTATCATTTGAGACTGAAATGAATTGAAGCTGTAGTTCAGGTTCCTTGCTAAGATAAATTTCCAACATTAGCCATCAATCATGGGCTTAATCTACATGACAGTGATCCCTCCTAAATATGACAGGAGTGGGCAGGAAGAACAGGCTGAGAACTGGACTGTAGGCAATGCCTCCTTCTGGGATTGCTTGTGGGATTTCTTCTTCCTGTAGCAATGAGTCTGGAACTTTTGGGCAGCATCTCTGTGATATGGGTTTGATTTTTCAAGTAATGCTGTGGAATATCACCATTATTTTTTGTCCACAGACTGTCAGAAAGGTGCGTTGTTAAATGTACCATGAACAGAAGATCTGGATTTCTCATGGTGTCTTTTTGCCCCCAGAGACAAATTAACGAAAGCATTAGTAAGAATGATGCTTCCCAATGGGAAAAATTGCTGAGTTGTAAGGCACTTACAGATTTGACAAATTGTGATTTACCTGTGCTACTTAATACATCTGGAAGGTACATTGCTCTGAAATATTTCATATATTTGTAATTCATCTTGTACCTGCTGGCTTAATTTTATTTAACAGTAGAAAGAAAGCACTTTAAACTATTTCTTTTGGAATATACATTCCTAAAAAACCATTCAAATTTCTAAGAACAATTTTTCCGTAGCTCTTTCAAGTCCCTGTATATCTGAATACTGGATACAGGGGTGAATCTGTGCTGGCATCTGAACAGAGTCACTCACACCTTTACAACTGTTCTTTGGCACCCACACTGCCCCTGAAAGTACATCATTAACATTGTTTGTGTGCTCAAAGATTTTCTAAGTTCTTGCTGCTTCTAATTAAATTATCATTATTTTTCTTTTGGCCTTCTTTTTTTCTTCACATGTACTTGACCCTCACACAGCTTTCACAAAGGAGGAGGACATGGAGAGGTTGAGTTCCACCCACCACTCCTCCTCTTCCATTGCTTCTTCATCCCACTGGTCACCACCCTTGCCGTGCCCCAGAGGCCGCTCCTGCTGCCAGTGCCTGCTGAGGAGTCTGATCACACTCTACCTCTTCATCTTTGTTTGTTCATATGTTGTGTTTCTTTCCATCAATTCAGCGGGCAAGTCCATGAGAAATGCAAACTCAGAGAGTCAATCGCTTGAGTCTGAGCTCTCCCACTCCACTCCTTCCTCTGTACTATGTAAGTTGAGAGACTCATCAGCCAGATGATCTCCTTTGTCTCTCCTCCTCTTCCCTCCCCACCATCTGAAAAAAGCTCAAAAAAGGTCAGTGCTGTGATCTGCCTGATCTAGGAATGCCCTGTGATTAAGCTTTACAAAAGTAAAAATTTTTAGGTTTTTTCTTCTTGTTATTAATTGTAAAAATATTTTCATCACCTGTAACAGCAGGATAAATAGGTCTGTATTTCAGAAAGCTGTATCTTGCAGGAGTAATCCTTGCAGTAGTTTTTAGGTTAGGGAGAGAGATTTGCCTCACCTCTTGCTTGGATCCTGGATAGGGCCTCAGCATTAATTACCTGTTACATTTATTATATCAAATTCCTTTCTTGAGCATCCCCGTTGATAACCCAGTCTTGAAGCTGCTGTGGCAGCTGTTAACTTGCAGCATTGATAGGACAACTGGAAAGTGTCCTGCTCTGCTCAGGAGGAGATCTGTGATGGTCAGTGACCGACTGACTAAAGGAAATCTGCAGTGTTGGTAGAAGGTAAAAGACCTGGGTAGAGCCTTTCTTGTTTATAAATGAACTCAGAAATTCTTCAGAAATTCCTTAGAGGGAAGGGACCTTGTGAGTTGAAACCGGGAATGACTTCCTGGGAATGTAGGTTGTGCTTGCCAGATTCTGATCCTGCAGCCAACATGTATTGGGGCAGTTGCACTAGTGGTAAGAGTGGTCATTTGCACAGGTAAAAGTGAGATCCAGGCGGGCCCTTGGGAGCATGGGCTGTGTGTTATTGGTGTGAACCTTATTTTAAACTTGAGTGGAATTTTTGGTGGGGTTAGCTAATGCAGGTGAGAGAAATCAGTCCTGGAGAGGATGGGCTGTCTCCGGTCACAGCTGTTGCTGGGTAATGCTGAAAGCATAGCTTCATTCTGAGGGAGGAGCAAGAGAGGCTGTATCAATATACGGGTGAGTGTGTATCAGACTAGAACTACAAATACTGCCAGCACAAAGCGCCCAGAGCCTGGGAAAAGAGAGGCATTAATAGGAGAGATCTGGGCTGCGTAACACTGAGGGTTGACATGTCGGTAACACCTGCCGTAAGGCTTTATTCCATCCACAGTGGATATCCACACAGTATCCTTTATGTGCCCAGCATTTTCAGATCTGAATGCTGGCAACCTCACATGTCCTGTTTCTCTGAACTAGTTGAGGGACTAGGCAGGAGCACAGTTTAAATAAAAATGTGCACAGCAGCAAATCTTGTTAATGTCTCGCTCATCAAGGCTTCAAACATCATTCTGGAGACAGCAGCCAGATTCCACGATTTAAGTAGCCCGTTGGGAAACCACAGAGCAGTGTCTTGTAAGTGTGGTAACCATGATGCAGTTTTGATCTGAGGCTGTAGGTGATTTGTCGTCAAAAAATAAACATTTGCCAACATTTGCTGTGCTGCATAAATATTAGTGTAATTTTTTCGTATAATCACATAAAGAGAGACCATCTTTAGACATAATTGATTCCATATAAATGAAAATATACTATGTATGGCATGTGACAAGTTGCTTAACATTAATTGAAATAGACACATTAATTTTATTGCATCTGTTTTGTCAGTACAGGGTGGAAAAGTTCTGGGTTAGTTTTTCAGATATTTGCCTACATAGCTAAAGAATTTAAATTTTTTTTAGGGCAGTAGCAGGCTTACCAGTTTTTAGATAGCTGAAAGATACCTAACCTAAAATAGCCTAAATAATATTCTGCAGATCATCCATCCATGTTATAATTCGA
This sequence comes from Corvus cornix cornix, assembly GCF_000738735.6. Classification (NCBI taxonomy): domain Eukaryota; kingdom Metazoa; phylum Chordata; class Aves; order Passeriformes; family Corvidae; genus Corvus; species Corvus cornix. The sequence goes on along the minus strand of NC_046334.1, from coordinate 2,184,030 downwards.
TGAATCAGTGAGTCTTTGGAATCAGCAGGCTCTAGGAAAAGGGTGTGCATGTGAGATAACAGCTCAGATGTTTTAGTCCCTATCAAAGTTTAAGGTTAAGTGTGAAGTAAGAGATAAGTGCTGGTCTTCTGTACACTGAATCTTGATAAACTTCTTAAATGACAAGTCCCCTGGAGCATGCCTTGTCAGCTGAGGGTCTAGGTGGGTTTTGTGTAGATCTGAGACCCAGTCAGTTGTTAATTCATGCTCCCCTCCCCTCCCCTTCCCTCCCCTCTATTATTTAATTGGAATATTTGTGGCAGAAATTGTAAGAAAATTATCAGCAGAGAATTTGCAAATATTGGTGTGATCAGAATCATTTGGAAGAACATTGTGTGATGTTTAGGAGTCCACACTGTAAAGCTGAATGAAATCTGTTACATCCACACAGCCAGAACTTGTTATACAACACAGGATAAAATTTCTAGTCTCTTCCTCTTTCTTTTCAGACTTTGGTCATTTCCAGAGTATAGAAATAGCTTGACTGGCTGTGTGCTTTCCATCTAACTGCTGTTTGTTGGGCCGATGTTCAGATGGGAAGTGAAGCTGAGTTCCCCCTGCTGTGCTATTCCATTTTAGCAGATCACTGTCACCTTGATACCAACTGTCCTGTTTTAAAACAACAGCACAACCAGTAGGATTTGTCCCCCCAGATTTAACCCTCCTCCACAGTGTAGAGACCTGTGTTTGAGCTAGTTGTCTAGACTCCCTTTAGCCAATGCAAATAGGTCAGATGAGTCACATTTGTCTTAAAAATCTATTTTAGGATATGATGAATTGTGCCCTGAAAGTGCTGATTTCTCTCCCTTGACTGTAAGGGAGGGGAGTTGAGAGAACTCACTTGTCCGTACTTACACACGTCCAAAATGTTGTGAGTTTAATCCAGTCTGAGGTGTACTGAGATACGTAGTTAAGTGTACTGAGTTGAAAAGTTTTAAGCGTTTTTGCCTTGAGAAACATATGAGCAAGTTAGAAGCAAAATCATTTTAACTGTCTCCAAGTGCATGTGCAAATCTGGAACAAGGTTACCTTGTTCTTCTGGAAAGGTGCTTCACTGCTTAGCTGTTGCAGTACAGCAATGACATAGTCATCTGTGAAGGGGTGATGGCAGGAGAAAGACATTCCAATATCTGAGTGAAGCATAAAGTGGTTTAAATTACTATTTTCACTGGTGTCAGTTTTGAAAAACATGATGGGTAATACGGTGCTCAGGGTTCTTTTCTTGTGTGTCATAAAACGCGAAGTTTCTGGTACAGATATTTCTGAAGGCTTCACTTTCACATATCTACAGCTCATTTTTATGTTCCACTTTCTCCCTGCAATCAAAATACCAAAATGTCATTTCTATGTGATTCTTACAGATTGAGTTTAATATATTTCTTGGGGCTACTGGAAAGGAAAAAAAAAGCCACAGAGTTCCTTGCTGGAAAAACAGTTTTTGCTTCTGTTTTGTACTTTTGTTTTCCTGTGATACTTGATTTCACTACCTAGGCAACTGCTCCTTGTAGGTTTAAAGTATTGATAGTGTTAGATTCTTTTTGCTTAAATGGTGTTTCTCCTCATTTTATCTTGTTTAGATATTAGTGTTAATGGTGGTCTTTAATTTTGAAAGATTATCCCTCATCCTGTACCTGAGCAAGGAAAAAAGTGAAATATAGCTAGAGGTTAATGACTCATTTAAATTTAACACATGTGCTACAGCAGTACTGCACAAATCATTTTAGCCAGTGATTGGAAATGTTCGTGTTTGTTCTTTTTCTTATTATTTGGTCTTCATATAGCTCTTCTTCATAATATTTTTGTTTGAACTGCCTTTGTATTAGTCATATGCCTACTTACTTGCCAAAGCAGGGGATTTATTTTTTTTAACTGCTAAACCCCTATTAATTACCTTAACTCCTTCACCTTATGGGGGTAAAGGTGCTCTTTAAGGAACAGGTCCATGGTCTTTTCTGTAATGTATTTACTTCACCCATATTCTGAGCAAAGAACGTCAAAGCCACCATCTTTTCCACATAAGTTTGCTATGTCTGCAGTCTGTTTCCTTACTAGTTTTCAGGAAAATGGCTCAGCACCTTTGGCTTCTGTCATCAGTGTTCTTCCCTCACATCTTAGTCATTTTAAAGGCACCAGGTGTATTCTTGCTGAGTTATCCTTTGTGTACAGAGTATGTCATTCTATGCTGTGGAGAAAGCCATTGTCATATTCTAAGAAACTATAGATGGGTCAGGCTTTACTTTTTGAAATGACTTTTACCACACTCTGTAGAAAAAGCAGCTGAACTAGTTTTACCATAATCTCATTACAGCTGTCAGTTTCGTTTAGGAAGTTTAGTTTCTTTAGTTTTATTTATGGAGTCCTGACTGCACATCAAATGAGAAGTATAATAGCATGAAATTGCCACTGTACATCAAACAGCATAATTGTCCTAGAATTCGATACAAGCCAAGTTTACTATTGGATAAAAAAATAAATAATGAAAAAATCAAAGGCAAATGGTGATTGTAAGTGACAGTTATCAGGCAGATGGGAACTGGCTAGATGCCTCTTCCCTAATGCCTTGTGTTGTCCTTGCATAGTTTGGAGTGTGTATTTAGATGGAAATCAAAATTGGAAGTATCGAAGAGCACACGTTGGGTGGAGTCCATCAAACTTATACTGAAAATTCAGTGATTTTCTTGCCACTCTAAAGAACTGACAGTTATTTCTCAGATGCTGTCTGCAATAGCAGGACATGGCTCCTGCCAATACTGTTTCACTTTAGTTTATCTCCACTGCCCTCCCTATATCTTCCTTTGCACTCAGGGTAAGTACAAGGATTTGACTGGATGCACGTGGCCACCAAGTCACAGCTGTATTTTCCTTCTGCTGCTTTCCAGTCTCCTTCCAGTTTTCTGTTTGCTGTATTTCAGTTTTCCCACCTCCTTTCTCTTCCTTCCTTCCTTGCTTCCAGGTTAAACCTCTGCTTCCAAGACAATGAAGCAGAAACACTTTTGGTCTCTATTTGTAGTCTGTCTCCCTGCACCCCCACAAATAGCCACAGGAGAAGGTGTAAAAGCTAAAAACAATCAGGAGGAGGTTTGTGTAAAATCACAGTGGCTCCTGAGTATTTTAATTAGTCTTTGATGCCTACTGTTATTTCACACTATCTTGTTCTTGTATTGAGTAAGGGCTGAGAACAAGACAAAAGAGTTTTGCACAGTAGGATAAATCAGTTCTGGAACTCCACTCTCTAAATTGTGCTCCACTTCTCCCTTTGGCTCACTGCCGATGAGAATGTCAGATCACTACGTAGGAAGAAGTGTAATTGTCTAATATATGTGTAATTGGGTGTTGCTGAAAGGTGAGGGTAGCATAGTGACTTTCACAGAGTTTCACGTGGTGCTTGTAATTTTGTAGAAAAATTGAGGACTGAGTAGAAAGGCAGATGATTTGGCAACATCTTCCTGTTCCTGAGAGTCTGCATTGGGAACTGTGAAGTCTTTCCTAAAGTGTTGACACCAGTGCTGGAGTTGGATGCTGATCGATTGGATGGAGCCAGCGATAACTACTGTAATCTCCTTTGCTGGCTTTGCTGGCCTCTAGAGCTTCCTGATGGATGTGTTTTACATCCCATGGATACATCTGCAGACACAGCTCTCCTGGATGTTAGTACAGCCCAGAGAAACTTTGCTGGAACCACATTCTCCAATATTAGGTGGCTTCTGTCAGAAAGCTTAATGAAAACAAATGTTCCGCTGCAATTTAATTTTGGAACTAAAACCAGGAAAACCAGCAGTTTGGCAACACAGTTCAGTTTCTCCCTTTGGGGGTTGGTGTGGAATTATATCTTGCATATCTCAACATCAAAGGTACCATGGTAAAACTCGGGAAAGGCATGACTGATGTTAGTGAAAAAGGGAATATTGCCAGTTGTCTTGAGCCAAGTGACGATAAATTATGTGTCCATGTGGTTTTGTGTCTCTAGTGTGTGGAAACTTACAGTACCTTTGTAGACATATTAATTGCTTATATCGTTATCCATTGACATGAGCTCATGATTATGTAGCAACTGATCAGAGATTTTTACCTCATTTCCCACTGTCTGATTTAATGGTCTGTAATTTCCTCATCTCTGATTGAGATGTGTTACTGGGTTATTTAATCAAATCCTTTAGCTCAGCTGTATGTATGTGAGCTGTTGCATGCAGAACTGGTAATTTCCTCACTGCACGAGGTCTGCTTGTTCTGGATTTCTTTTTGCTAGCCTTCTGTAAGACTGCACTGTTATTTCTGACTCAGCCATCCCACCACTTGGCTGGTGCTGGTAATGCCATACAGTGTCCACACAGTCTGGCCCATGTTAATTAAACCTTTGATAATGGAGGCATTGCTGCTCTCTTCATTAAAAGTCCTTGTTCTTTCCACAGTCTTTGTGAAAAATAAGGCAATTCATTCTTGAAATACTCTTAGCCGTAGTGCTAATAGTCAAGAGCTGCTCGCAAAAAGCCTTGCTAGACCTTTATATCCACTTTTTTCTTCATCGCATTTTTCCTTGCTGTTTTCTTTTTGGTCCTTTGTACCGGAATACTTTAGGTGTGCACTTAGGAGGAGGTTAACACCACAGTGCCAGTTTTGAGCACAGCATTGGAAAGTTACTTTCTCTATGTGCTCCCCAGCATTTTCTTTTGAAGAAGGATGTGATCTCTCTCAGTACTTCAGTTTTAACATTCCAGGCATGCTTGTGTTAATGGTCAAATCCATGTGTAGGAGTGTGCTGGGGAATTACAACTGTTGCTTGCACAAGAGAGCTGCTACAGCCTGACTGTGCAACAGTAGTCAGCTTCCTTGAGTTTGAAATTTAGAGTTGGGGTTTGGTTCGTTTTGCTTTTTAAACAGCAGATCCTTCAGTGAAGGAAAGGTGATTGTAAGTGTGATAGGGAAGTGGATTGATCTTGACATATGTTTAATTTCCTTGTGGATACAAGTGTGCACTGAAGGCAAATCAGTGTAAAGCAGCAATGTAACATCATGTCCTTTGGTCGTAGAAAGGAAGAGAAGTGGCACCTGGGAAGTGGCAGAATACCTATCAGCTGTCACCTTCCACTTTGCCTTCCTCTGTAAGATTGGGTTTGTGTCTCTCCCCAGCTCGTAAGCAGGAGATTATCAAGGTGACCGAGCAGTTGATTGAAGCCATCAACAACGGGGACTTCGAAGCTTACACGTAAGCTCCTCATTTTGGAGGGAGTGAGGAGAGGTGGGGTATTTGCCACTGTCTCTGTAAATACTCCTGTTTATATGTGAGTGCCTGTGCTTGGAGTTACGTACTGTTGAAATGCCTTCTCAGATACCCCCACAAAACACAAGATGTGTTCATGGCTGCTTTGCCCTGGCTTCAGACATCGCCAGTTTCAGAAGAGCTGCTAGTATAAATCCATTGTAGTTAAAAGAAAATACTTAAATCTTGCTTACATAATGATGTGAGGCATAAAGAATATCCCTTGCATTGCACAGCAGCAGCTTTTATCATCACAAGTAAAAATTCCTACTTGGAATTACACTGACCTCTGGGTCTTTTTTTGGTCAAAACATGATTTATATGAAATGTGGTCCACTTAAAGTAAGCTGCCAAATTTACTAATTGAGTTGAAACCAGAACTCCGTGCCTTCTCCTCATGTAAAGTACTGTTCTTTTCCAGTGTGATGGCATGAGTAGGTGAAATGTTTGAAAGGAATGAAAGAAACAATTAGAAATAATCTCTCCAAAGCTGTGATCCGTAACCACATGTGCTCATTGCAGAATTTCCTCTTTTCCACAGAAAAATCTGTGATCCAGGCCTTACATCTTTTGAACCTGAAGCTTTGGGTAATCTGGTAGAAGGGATGGACTTCCACCGGTTTTACTTTGAGAATGGTAAATATTCCCTTTTCATCTCCGAATCTTCATCTGTTCCTTGTGACTGTGTGTCTCTCACCTGATGAGCATTTTAGTTTGGGAGTTAATCGACTTGGGCAGGGGAAGGGAGTATTATTTTTTTCAGAGTTCTGCTATAGGTGTTTTTCACTCTGCTTCTGCTCTGCTCATTCACACATCACAGGGCACCTCAGAGAGTGGAGGAGAATTTCAGGTATTTGGAAAGAAAAGATCAATATAAAGAATGAGTTTAGAGCTGAATTATTTTAACTGAAAATACTAAGTATAAATGTCATTAGACATAACAGTGAAACTGAAATGTTGGAAAACTCCAGATGGTGCTCTCCACTTTATTTAATCTATATATGTACATGGATTAAAGATATGTACTTATTAAATGGTGTATAATAAGGGATTCTGCTCATTCTACAGTGTGTTTTAGTTATCAGGTATGATTATCGTTTAACACTAATTATGAATTTGTATCTGCTAAGCCTGAGTTTTTTGTTTGTAAAAGGGGTTGGCATGAGTTCCTTTGGCTTACTTCGAGCGAATGTGATTTCTCCCATGCGTGCCTCTGTGTGTGTGTGTGTCTCGTAGCTCTGTCCAAAAGCAACAAGCCGATCCACACGATTATCCTGAATCCGCACGTGCACCTGGTGGGCGAGGACGCAGCGTGCATCGCGTACATCCGCCTGACACAGTACATGGATGGCAGCGGCATGCCAAAGACTATGCAGTCCGAGGAGACGCGCGTGTGGCACCGGCGCGACGGCAAGTGGCAGAACGTGCACTTCCACCGCTCGGGCTCGCCCACCGTGCCCATCAAGTAAGGAACAGCTCCACCACCAGCTCCCACCTCCTAGGCACACCACATAGTCCAGTAGCTGCTTTGGGCCTTAAAAACTGTGAGCCGTCCTCTTGGTAGTGTCCTTTCTTGTGGTTGTTTATTATGCATTAATACCCACTGGTGTGCGTATGGTATTGGTGCAAAGATTTTTAAAACAATGCGCTTTTTTGGTTGTTGTTTTCTACTGTGATGCCCACCGATACAACTCGGTCCCTGAACTGACAGCTTGAAAAGCAGAAAAGTGTTTTAATGTAGAGAAAGCTTGATAGAAGCCACTCAAAACAGGATTAGAAAACCTGGATGAGAATTGCTGGAAAACCTGGAAGAATAAAAAGCAGTAGGATATGTGGAGCTGTGAGAGCTGACCAGAAAGTTTCAAGTAAAAAAGTGTCGCTATTGGGAAAAACTGAAGTTTGACTAATATTTAGGGTGATTTCCAGCCACCTCTACTTTCTCAGACCTAGCTATGTTCGCTGCAAGTTGGGTTTGAGCCAGTTTACATATTTACCTTGTAAACTGAGCCATCCCAGTACCTCTCACGTTCTTATCTCTTACCCACAGTCTCCGTGGGTAACTGCTGAGTATTCCCCATCAGACAGTTTCGACATCCCCGTGGGACAGCCTCGCAGCCAGCATCAGCATTTCTCTGTTGTTCATCCAGGCCCTGCCACACCCTCGGAGTCAGTCAGTGACAGAGTTCCTTGAGCCACACTGTCATCCGGGTTAATAACAGTGCACTCGGGGTTGCAGTAATAAGATAAAAAGTCATGGCTTCCTCAGGAGGTTCTGTGCAGGCCCTTGGCTTTCCTTCTTCTTCTACAGCCTCCACTAATGAGCCCAAACATCACTGACTTATGGTTTCCCAGTTAGGCAGCACTGGTCCAGGCCTTGCTTCGCTCAGTTGTGAGCCCACTGTAGGATACAATGCCATTTGTGTGAGGTGTCTTAATGTGGAGAGTGGCTGAATTTCCTGGCATGGATAATATGGGCTTAGATTTCATGCTTTGAACTTCTTCATCTCTCGTATTTTACTTCTTGCAACACCGTTCTCCTATTATGAAAGAATACTTGATGAAGTAAAAAATACGGTAGAATGAAGTGTTAAACTCCTTAGTGATGATTTTGTATTATTTTTTTATTCAGGAAAAAAGAAATTTTATTACTTAGTGATAACTGGTTTATTTCAAAATGTGAAACCAATGGGAACAGGAACCACATTGTCCTTTGTTTCTCACATTCCAGCTGCACTGCCAGTGTTTCAACAGATAATATTGGAAGAGCAGTTACACTTGTTTGAAATGCAGTGTTAGGTAAATCTTTGAGGTTTTCGTAAAGCAGTGTTTGTCAAGGGATCTGACCTGGGTGTGTGTAGAGCCAGAAAGCCCAAGTGAAGCAGGTTCACCTGGCCCACTGCACCCTCAACAGTCAGTGTTTACAGCCCAGTGACACGAATTGTACTAGAGAATCATTCAGTCTTTTCCTCTGCGTTTGGTTTTTTTTTTTCACCACTTGTGTTTTTGGGAAGGTATTGAGGAGGTTCTTTGCGGCTGCTTGTGCTCTCTAATAAAGGTGAGGATTTCTGGGACTGCCAGGGGTGGAACGAGAAGAAAATTGACCACTGAGTAATTTTTTTGAGGTTGCAGGGCAGTTCCTGTATCAGTGAATGTTCCAAGCCTATGAGGCCAGACAGAGAGGACATTTCAGCATTGTGAGGGGTGTCCAAGCTTAAGGGGTCACAGAGCAGCCTTAGAGCTGGACTCAGGCTTAAGGAGAGATTCCCTGAGACAGCAACATAGCCCTAGATATGTCACACTGGCAACAATATTACATAAATCCCATAATCAGCTCTCATCTTGAATTCAGAAGAAGTTTTTGGACTTGCTCATAGCACTATTCTGAAATATCATTGGTCTGATGGTTAGGGGCCTCACTTTCCAGTCTAAAATTTAGTCATCTTCAGTGTATCCTTGGTTCTTCTATGCTGTCATTGTTCTTCTGCACTGGATAGATGTGCAGACATGAACTGGTTTGTAGGAAGGCTGATCACATCATTCCCACCTTCTGCTTCTGTAGGGTAAATAGCCAGCGCTACCTCAGGTGGCTTTGTCTGATAGGATCTCCATTTTCCTGGCTACCTTATCTCCTTACTGTCTTTTTGGTTTGGGGTTTGCCTTTCCATTAGCTTGGCTTCTTCTGAAATCCTCTGTCCAATTGTGGTCAGGGCTTTACTTAATTCCACAATGTCTTTCTTTGCCCTGCTCTATTCTGGCACGATTTTTGCGCTTTTCTCATCTGCAGCTCATCTAAGCCAGCCACCCGTTTATCCTTAGCTCTCATTTCCAACCACTGAGTACATAGAAACTTTTACAGAGCTTTGCACTTCCTATTATTCCATGTAGTATTGCTGGATTACCTGGCCCTCAAGGTTATTTGGTTCTTCTTGCACAATGCTCCTGTTTCCTTTTCATAGTGCCTTCCACCTAAGTGTCAGTATGCTGTGTGAGATCGGTCCTACTGCTTGTGCTCAGGACTAGTGAGTCTTCTCTAGGCTGATAGTTCACCTTTCAGCACAAACATTGTCATTCTTCTTTTAGTTCTTTTGCATATTCTTTATTTCCCATCTTCTTAAGTCTGACTGGGAGATTCCCATGTAGCACCATGCTAGAATCACCTTCTATAACCCATCCTGACGACTTTTGCACTGTCTCAGATTTCACCTTTGCTTTTCCCAGTCAGAGCAGCAATATCTCCATTTTGGAAAACTAGAGAAGAAACTTAATTAACATATTGTTCTAGTTTATCCTTCCTTTATTTGAAATGCTTACAGTCTACAGCTACTTACGTAATTCTTACCAATGCACAGTAGTTAATAATGGCATTTCCATAATAAAAAAGTATGCTGTTCATCATGTCTGAAGATGAATCTCAAATCTAATAAAGTTGCAAAAACAATTATAGCTGCGATCTGCTTCTGCAGACATGGTATACTAGATGATAAGTCAGTTGCTGCAAGCACAGTAGCTTCCTTGTTTTCAGAATTGCAGGAAGGAGTGTGCATAAATCTAAGGATAGAATTGAGCTCTTTGGTAGCTATAGATATAGGGAAATGTTTTCTTGTGGCAGAGGACTTATTTGGAAAAGAATATGAGCACAAATACGTATCTAGTTTATAAATAAATTTTATTCGTAGTTTTGCTGTGAGTTGGATGAGGCAAACTTGGGTTTCTGTCTCATCCATTGTTTCTCTCTGAGTCATAGAAGTGACGGTAGAATTCTTCTCTGTATCCATGTTCTTAGGGACCTGGGCTAAAGCGTTTCTGTAGAGCTGTGTCTGCTTGTCCTTGGAGAGTGCACCTGCCCAGTATGGGCAGTCAAAGGGCTGGTGGACCTAAAAGTGACTCCCTAACCTGACTTCAGCCTCAGTGAGGCTGGCGTTCCCTCCCTGATCATGGCTCACACCTTCTTATACTTTGCTAGTATAAGTGCAGTGCCAGCCAGCAGAATGCTGAGTAAAGAGTTTGTTCTGTGTTTGTGCAGTGCCTAGCGCAGAGGGATCCCACCACGGCTCCGGCCCCTAGATGCTACGGTAATAAAAATGATGCTACAGCCTCACTTAGCTGCATACTTGCTTCCAGCTCCTTTCCGTTCCTTCTCTCTCTGCGTATGGCTCTGGCATGTCTTGCATGTGAATGACACCTGATTATTCCTTGTCTCTTGGTCCAGTCTTTGTACGAGAGCCTCAGTCCATGGCAGTGCCTGCGATGTCCATGCTGAGGAAGTTAAGTTACTGAGATTCATGGCTGAATTCCACCCTCCCTCCCTTAAGGAATCCCTTAAGGCACTTAAGGGGGAATGCTTTAAGGCACTGGCTTCCTGCCTCAGTTTCCTTTTTTAACAGCCTCTCTGGCATCTTGTAAAGATGGAAAATGTCTGTAAAGTGGTTTGAAAAATAAAAGAATGCCTTTCCTGATTGGAGGTTTTTTCCCTTGTTTTTTTTTCCCTGTATGGTGTTAAGTGATCTTGAGAAGGTGGCTTTTTTTCAATAGCACTGGCTAACACTTGAGCATGTGTTGTTATCTGGTGGTGATGTTACCTCAGTAATGGAAATCTGTTTTTTTCTCCTTCCTCCTAGCTAAAAATATCAGCGGTGCCGCTCTTGCATTTTCTGTACCCAACGCACCTGGTCGATTACCATCTTGGCCATCCTGTTCTCTTCATGCATGTTTCTGAGTGCATGAAGTTGTGAAGGTTCTTCATGTAACACATTTGTGATGCACCACGTTGCTGTATATTCCATCTGTACACTGTTAACATTTCAATGAAGGTGATGTTCCATGCAAATAGAGAATAACAAGGCGTAAAACACGAAAAGAGATATTGGATGGACAGCAGTAGACACACAGTACATTTGTCACTTGCTCCATTTATGCCAAGTTTTGACAGACAACTTTAAAATCTATCATGTTTATTAAAAAAAAAAGAAAAAAAAAAGAAAAGGTATATTTTACCTTCTTTTTTTAAGAACTGTTTTTTGACTCCTCCTTTTCTCCCAAGTCCCAGGATTTTGCTTTGGTTCTGGTAGGAATGGTTAGGATGTATGCTGGCAGCTCCGTTACTGTAAAACAGATTTTTATCTTAGACGGACAAAATCACTGATAAATGTGAAAGCGTTAATATCTTGGCTTTGGACCAGCTGGAGCCTTCTTAGTTTATTAGTCTGGAAAAATCTCCTCATTTGCTGGTTTGGCCACTCCAGAATTAATTGTCAGTGTTCTGGTGAGTCAGCAGCTTCCATTTTCCTTTTGAGTTCTTTTTGCTTTATTTTGCTTAACTGAAAGTCACTGTTGGTTGATTAAGCAAAACTAAAAATTGTAAGGAACTAAGTGATAATTGAGAGGCAGTTTTTGAGGATTAAAATGGAAGGAAAGAGAAAGATTTTTATCACTTTTAGGATGTACTGTAAATTTTTTAAGGAGGCTTTAAAAAATATAATATCTTGGTTAATGTATAGACCAGCTGTGTGGTTAATATATTCAAGAAATATTAGGCCTTAAAGCTAAGTATGAAGAGTTTACTTACATTATACTGCTGCTGTTGCTTCTCTGGAAATGAATTATGGAGACACCGGCTTTCCGTGGGACCCTAACACTTTACCACAGGTTTGTGTCTCCCCGCGCTTCCCCTCCATCCGCTCTTGGCTTCTCAAGCTCCCCTGACAGCGTTCGCTGTCGAGGCCGGCCTTCCCGACGGGTTTGTCCCGGCTCCGGGCCGAGGGAGGAACGCTCTGCTGGCAGTGTAGAACGCAAGCCTTGCAACAGGGACTAGTTCTCCTTCCCTCGCGTTGCTGTAAAAATACAACCTCACAAGAATTTTGGTTTCTTCCCTTCCACTGTTCCAGGAAAGCCCAGGCCGGGCTGCTCTTGTTCTCCCCATGGTTCTGTTAGCAGCAGGCTTCTGCTCCCCGCAGTGCTGTACAGTGCATGGTATCTCAGTGTCCTTTTTAGCCGTCCAAAATTTACAACTCGGCAGCCTGAACTTTTTAAAATGGGAAAGCTTCCTAATTTGTATCATTTCACCCTTCTGTGTTGATTACTAATCAAAAGCAGTTCTTAAACATGTTGATGTTGTTACTAGTGGATGTATGGTAGATGGACTTAAGCTTCTTTGATAATTACTACATGATTTTAAACAATATATATTTAAAATAAGCATCTACAATAAATGTGTTGAGCCATATTAACCTGCCAATGGGATCTGTGAAAAAAGTAATGGCCTCATTTTTTTTTCTCATTAATTTCTTTTCTTTTTTTTTCTTTTTTTCTTTTTTTTTTTTTTGTGAAGCGGCTATAAGTGGCATAACTGTATTTAAAATTAACAAATTAGGTGTAGGGTGGTTTTTTTATACTTCTAACATAGCATGTGGTGTTGACGTATTACTGTAGACCAAGTTTGTCTTCCACACCAAGACGTGAGGAAATTGTGATTTGTTCTCTCCACCACAACTGAATTACACACTTCTGTCATTTTGGAACACTGCAGTTTACCATGGGACACAGTGTACATATTTCTTGCCATAATGGTAAATGATTGATATATTTAAGGATTAATAAATTTGTGATTTCTGCTGACATTGTGCTTGTGTTTTAATTTCCCAATGAATTGTGATCTTTGCAGTGGAAAACATGTAGTGTCTGTTTGAGTTAAGACACCAGAGGCACAGATGCACTTTCTTAGGAGCTGAATTTTCAGTTTGAAAATATGAGTGTTTGCTGTTGTGGTTGTCTTTGGGTTAGTTCCGAAGTGCCTTTCCTGGGGGCCGTTTGCACACTGCTCATGCTCTGCTCTGTTGGTGGACTTTGCACATACCTTGTGCTTGTAAGGCCATATTTAGAAATGTTTTAGGTTGTTCCAACATTTCTGTTGCTGCTTTGCTGTGTTTTCTGTATATGCTCAGCCTGTGCCACAAGACTCTGTAAGAGCAGTTGTTGTATGCTATATAATACCATAAAATATATGTAGTAATATAAAAACATGCATATAGAAATAGGAAATGCATTAAATCTATAAATAATTAGGATTTAAAATAACACACCATTTTAAAAACGTGCATCTATGTCTGTAGTGATTTCAGGCTGTCTTAAACCACGCTGAGCCACGATTGAGGACAGTCTTTTATACCAACAGAAAAGAAGGACGAAGGAGAGGAAACAACTTGCAGCTTTCCTTGTTCGGGGAATGCAGAGCTGGACCGGGGCCAGGACAGCGTAGCTGGAGCAGCAGCACTGGTGTGGCAGGGAGCCAGAGCCTGTCCTGGGTTGGTCACAATTCCAGTGCTTCTTCCTGGGTGGCATTTTGTAAACAAAAAAAAAGTAGTTGGTAGAGAGCTCAGGGGGCTGGATTTTTTCAGTAAACCCCAGAAGGAGCAGAAGCAGTTTATTCTGTTGGGGGAGGTCTTATATTTTGTCATGTTGCTTTTACCTACTTTGTTTGCTCACTTTTTCCAGTGAGTGCTGTTCCAGAAATCGGTTTGATTTCTATTTTAACCATGCTCCTGCATAAAGCTGCTTGACGGCAGTGGAATTGCTACCGATTTCAGGTATGCAGAGAAAAGAGATCAGTGGATAAAGCAAAATGATGAGCAGGGGGCTGGGAGAACACATTTCCTCCGTATCAGGCTGAAGATTTGGGAGAGGGGCAGGGTTTGGGGGCTGGTTTGGAGTTTTTTTTAATGGTTGTTCTTTTATAGCACAAATATTTTAATCTGCTGCCTCCTCGTGGCTTCGTAATACTGTTTTCTGTTTAGGAGTGCACAAGAAGAGGCTGTTTATTCAGAGCAGAAAGGAACCCAGTGCTTTCATTTATTCACTCTTTAATGTGAGTAAGGAACACAATATTTCAGGGCCTGAAAATTACCATTTCCTGGGTCTTGAATATACCCTCTGCATATACCTGAAGTAATCAGATTGGTTCTATTTTCTAAAAATGGGTTCCCAGGACACATTGAAGAAAAGTGACATCTCCTAGGGCTGTATATTAAATCCAGAGTTCATTGTGTCTACAATTAACTTCACTTTTTCTTCAGTGAGCTATTAGTCCTTGGTAATTTATCATCTCCTTGGGCTGTTCTCTCAGAAAACAGAATTACTTCATGCTTCTCAGGGCTTGCCTTTCTTCTTAAATTTGTGCAGTCATACTTTATACATAACCCATCTTAAGAAAACACCATTAGTCAAAAAATTAACTGTAGTCATTGAGGAATTGATCCAAATTGCTTCAGGAGTTTCATCTTCTTTCTTCCTAACAGATTATTGGTAAAAGACAGATGTGAGTGAGCTGGAGATCAGTGCTGCGAAGTCCAGCTGCTAAAGCTCTGGTTCCTGCAGGGAGAGCTGTGGGCTCACACCCCTGTACAGGAGTGTAGGGAGGTTTGGATCCTCACAAAAGGGGAGACAGTAATTCTGCAGCCTATCCAGGCCTCACAGGAAAGGAAACCTACACAGAGCAGACTAGAAGCCTTCCTTCCCTTCCCCTCCTTCTCTTGCACAGATCCCCTGGCTGAGCAGGACATGTTGCAGGATCTGCTTCCAAGGTAGCGTGCGTGTGGAAGGAGGAGGAGGCAGGAGTTCTCTGTGCTCACATGCTGCAGAACAGCAGTGCCAGGCTGCCTGTTTCAGCATGTTCTTGTCCAGACCCAGCCCAGGCCAAAGGCACTGCAGACAGTAAGTTTGGGGAAGGGGAGAGCACTTAATCAGAGTGTGAGGGGAGGAAAATCAATGCAAAAAAAAAGACAAACTGATAGTAAACAAGATTTCCAAGGCAAAGAGATAGAAGAGCAGTATTTCTGTGTTACAGACATGTCTCATTCTTTCTTCAAAGATGCTGCCAGAACCCAGCTGTAGGGCTGGACCATCTTGGAAACTAGTTGGGAATTCAGCCCATATAACCTTTTTCATCACAGTGACCTCTAAGTAGTTAACAAAGTTAAATAGCTAAATGTGACAAGTGGTTGAGACAGGGTTGCTTCCTTAAAATAGCGAGGGCTGAGTGTGCATAGCCACCCTCTGAAAAGTTGTGTTAAATTGCAGCAACACATTTATCAGGAATCTGACACACCTTACAACAGCCAAGGCCTCGGTCTTACTTCTGCTGTTCCCTTAAGTCAGCCCACAATGGAAAGAAAGGTGCTGGTTCTGTCAGGGCCAGACTAACAGCTGTGGCTGTCACTGAGTCCCCTGCTCACTATCAGGTAATTCCCAGCATACAGCAAGCTGGTGCAGGGGAGAGGGGAGTATTAATTCATTAGTATCCAGCCCACTGCATTGAGAGCGAGCTCATGGCAAACAGAACGGCCCTGGGGAAGGAAGGGACTGCTCAGCTCTCTCACCCCTCCTTTTCCCACCCTGCTGAGGCATCCAGGGCTGGCTCTCAGAGAGGACAGCTGCCCAGAGTGGTGACGCTCACAGGACCTTGAGTAGCACCAAGGGACCCTACTAGCAACAGCCAGCCTGAGAGTGGAGGTAAGAACCTGCCTTTGGGAGCCACACAGCTCATTGGATAAACCAAGTTATTGCTAACCATTGGTACCTAAACAGAAGTCAAACCCTTAGTAGGGATGGAGAAGAGAGTGCTCCCAAGCACGTACCTCTGTCATGTTAGAGCAAGACATCGACTGAGTTAAACATCATACAGAGCTGTTGCCATGTCCTGTGCACCAGGGAGAGGTAAGTACCAGAGCAGGAAGCAAGAGTTCAGTTTAATGTACTTGGGTAAGTTCGTCAGACAAAACAGGCACCTGAAAATCTACTCCTTAAGTAAAACTGGTGATCCGGGGGTTTTTTTCTGAACAAAACTTTCTAGAGAGCAAAGCACAAAAGCTGGGCCATGCCAAAATCTGCCTGCCTTGTTCATTGTAGTAAACCTTCATGGATGAATGAAATTACTCAAGTGGATACCTCAACTCCAAGCAAGTCTTTACAAAGACAATGCCAAGCAAACACAACAAGTAAGTGTGTTTGAATAGCCTTGTTTATATCCCACTACATTATCAAAATTCTAAATCATCAAGCCTCTGGATCACCCAGCAAGATAAAGAGACTGTCAAAGTTGTAGAGGTACACATTTCTTTTTCCAGTGGTTCAAATCAATCCTGCATCAACACAGGAAGGCTTATGGAGTTTAGCCTTAATTTGCACTGTCATATGGGTATTCTTTTGGTTTTGATCAAAAGTAAATATTTTTAAGTAGTATAATTTAGTAAATGAGCAAGATGGTTTATTAAAGTAATTTGGAAATTGGTTGGAAAGGAGATTAGTGACAAGTAATATATGTTCTAGGTGAATAATTGACAGCTTTGCATTCTTTTCCCATAGCAGCTGCCATGTGAACCCCCACAGACAGCACTCCTCAGATCACAAAGTAACAGAATGTTTGGGGTTGGAAGGGACTTCTGGAGATCATCTAGTCCAACCCCCTGCTAAAAGCAGGTTCACCCAGAGCAGGTTGCACATGATGATGTCCAGGCAGAGTTGAACATCTCTGGAGGAGACTCCACAGCCTCTCTGGGCAGCTCCTGCCAGCGCTCTGCCCTCCACAGAGCCTCTTCCTGGCAGGTCGGCCCCTCACCTGCATGGGTGCAAGGGGTTATTCTGCCTGAGGTGCAGGACTTGCTTTTGTTGAACTTCCCTGAGTTCCCCTGCAGCCTGTCCAGGTCTGGCTGAATGGCAGCACAGCCTGCTGGCCTGTCTTGCCCTTTTGGAAGACTGGAGTGACATTGGCTTTCCTCCATTGCTCCTTTTCTCCATGACCTTTCAAAGACACACTAATCAAAGATAAATCTAATCTTACTGAAAAGTTACTCTAAAGAAAATTTTGAATATGGTAGAGCACCTTTTCACACAGGGAGAGGGATCGGTAGCATGGCCAGCCATGTGTTGGCAGGCTTTGTTTCTGATCCCCTGGTTGGCCTTGGGCTGCCTGGAGGATATGTGGTGCACTTGTGACTGATGTGGCAATTCCCATTTCCAGCCTTCATTGCAGTTCTTTGTGTTGGTAATGTTCACACCACTTCTCCAAAATCTGAGGAACCTGCGGATTCAAGGATTCTGAGACAATGAACAAAATTACCCTTCTCGTAAGGACCTAAATTCACTCTATGTAAGTATTTTGAAGAACCTGGGAATATTAACTACTTTTCAGCATCTGAGAGGGTGTTAGCACATCATTGTGGGATCTGGTTTTGGAGGCACCGTTTCAGTCTCCTGTTGGGATGAAAGCACTGTGTATAAATAGTTAAATTCTCTGCAATGGAGCCAGACAAGCACAGCAGCAGCAGGCTGATTTCAGGGCCTGGATTTAGATCCACTCACAGGGATCCAGGAGACGCGAGTAGGAGGTTTTGCTCTTTTTCATTCAGGCCAAGAATCTGAGCGTGTGTACCTTGTGCAAGGTCAGTGCCATAACCACTGTGATTATCTGAGACAGTTTTTGTCCATTTTTTCACTGAAAAATAAGTAGGGAAGGATCTAATTCTTGTTTGGATGCAGTTTTTAAAAAATGGTCAAAATCTGCCTCACAACAGCAGGAAGGATCCCTTTCCCTGGGCATTTGTCAAGTGAAGGTGCCACAAAGGCTAAAAAATGCCGTGAGGGCTAATTAACACAAAGCTGAGAGCAAGAAACATTACAAGTCTCTTCTCTTAAGCAAATGGATGTGTTTGAGGATCTCAATATGTGAACAGATAGAAACACTGAGGCTTAAAAGGCCCCGGTGCTTTGCAGTGGGTTTCCAAGGTTAGAACCCTGAGGTGCACTGAGAGTATTTCTTCTCTCCTCTGTAGCTGAATGGGGATCTCGATGTTTGAGTCTCACCACATTCACACCTTTCTATAAACAGCTTCCCAGTTAAGACCAGCTTTTCACACATGACAAGGCAGAGTTACTTTACATCCCACCAGTCTTACACCGCCTGCCAAAAGGATGTAGGGAGGATATTTGGGGAGTGGAAGAGCTGGAGGATGAGGACTACGCTGTTTTCATTAAGAGGTCCAAGCAGCTCACGTTACTCATCTCTGAGGAGGAGTAGCTGGCACAAAGATCCAAACATTTTGGTGGCGAGAGGAGGAAGCGGGTTGAGGCTTCTCTTCTTCTGTCAGATCCTTTCACCACTCCATCAAAACGCCCCTGTGCTGCTCCCTGCCCCTCCATTCAGATGTTCGCCTCTTCCCTTGCCT
Organism: Corvus cornix cornix; assembly: GCF_000738735.6. NCBI lineage: Eukaryota > Metazoa > Chordata > Aves > Passeriformes > Corvidae > Corvus > Corvus cornix. The sequence continues at coordinate 2,165,520 of NC_046334.1, read as the reverse complement.
ACTGCTCTTGCCCTGCCTTTCTTCTCTTCCCAACCTTCTCATCCTCCTCCCACATGAGACCCTGAGGTTCTTACCACATGCCGTTCATCCCGTTAAAATGTGTGTGCCACTCCTTGGAATGAATCATCTGCTTTTATGTCTGAAAGCTCTACTTCCCCATCTTCCTTATTTTTTTTCCACTTCCTTTTTGTGTCTCCCTTTTATGTGAGACCCGTTCCTGTGATGCAGCCAGCAGTGCCCTGGTGTTTGCCTGGGAGCCTTTTAAAAGCGTTAGCTAATTGCTCCTCATGGTGTCACTGCATCATCTGCCTGCTTTCGGCCTAAGACCCTGGCCGTGTGTAGTTTGCCCAAGGTCACAAAGGTATTGGATGACAGGGGTTTCTGGGTCCAAGGGTAAGGTTCCTTCCCTGAATGACAGTGACTGCAGGCTGCCTATGAAGGATTTATGGCCGGAATTACAAGGAGAGCCCAGAGAGCCTCGTGCTCGCTCGCTGCCCGGTGCTAGCCCCAGGTGAGCTCCCTCTGAAAAGCCAGGTTCACATCCATCCTGGCAGCTGGAACTCTGCAGCAGTTCCCAGGTTCACAACCATCCTAACAACTGGAGCTCTGCAGCACTTCCCAAATCTAATAAAAGGCACATCACACTGTTGGAGGGCAATACTGAAATTGAGGGCAGCAGCCACACACTGCTTTCCTCACAGAGCAGGAATATCCTGGGAGTTCTGAACGCCGCACTAGTTAATTGCACTAGCTAAACCCAACTTCCTGCATCTGTCAGCAGTTCAAAGGCAAGACAGCTGTCAAATATTAGCAGTATATTGTCTATGTACATCCAGAAAAAAGGAAAAGGAAAAAAAGGAAAACACCATCAGAAATCCTTCCCAGGAAAAACCCAACCCCAGAGTTACTAGGGTTTCTTTTTTTTTTTTTTATTGCCACTGATACTGACCTAGAAAAAGGAAAAAGAACCTGATCTGATATTTAGATGCTAGATGAATTTTCTGAGCTGGCAGTTAGACAAAGGGAGGTTTGGGATGGTGAAGAATGATGGAGATGTAACTACAAGGTTTCGGTTTTACAGTGACTGGGTTCCAATGTGATGCTGCAGAGCATACTCACACACACAGCCTGGAACACAACAAAAGGTCCCGTTAGATATTTTTGCTCAGGGGACTTTTTTGGAACCTAAGGGCTGACAAGGGGTTAAGAGGAGTTTAATGACCAGCCCAAGATAGTTCCACTACCTAATACGAGGAGATGATACTGAAATTTCTGGGAGCTACTCCAGGTCCATGAGCACAAAAAACCCCTGTATTGTTCATAGAATCATAGAATCCCAGAATGGTTTGGGTTGGAAAGGACCTAAAAGTTCCAGCCCTGTGCCATGGGCAGGGACACCTTCCACCATCCCAGGTTTCTCAGGGCCCCATCCAGCCTGGCCTTGAATACTTCCAGGGATGGGGCAGGCACAGCTTCTCTGGGCAACCTGTTCCCAGGTCATTGCTGTGATATCCTGTCCTTTGGCCCCAGTTAAAGAGATCCGGCTCTGTTCCGAGGGCTGAAAGCGCTTGGTGCGCTGGTGCAAGAGAGGTGACCGCTCAGGTAAGTGATCTCTTCAGCCTGTAATGAACTGTGATGGAAAAGGGGAGTTAGGGATTGTAAAAGCTTCTATCCTTCACCCTTTCGGTAGCATCTGCTGGCAGAGGTCAGTGCTGGGCGTTTATTACGTTTCAGAAGAGTGGGCTGGGTTTAGGGGTAGTCTTACTTTTCGCAGTCAGTTCCCTCCACTTGCTCGACTTAGATCCTTCTTCCAGGAGGCAGAATTTACCTATACACAGCATGAAATAAATCTCTCTGGTTTAGGCCTTCCATCTCATTTCAGGGAGCACGTGCTCTTGTGGGAGCTATGGAAGAAAATCAAGGCCTACTTTATTCCTGTTGCTCCTCAGAGAAATTAAGGATGCGAATGGGAAATAAACTAATCCAGGCTTAGATTTACGATGCAGATCTCATTGGGGCCTAAGTCCCTTTGAGATGATTCACATTTTGAGATGTCCACAGCACAACTTGTACAGCTGCAGCGAGGCCATTTGGGCTGTGCGCAAACGGGTTTGACCAGAACTGCTCATTTTCATAAAGTAATGCAGACTTTGTTGTGCTCTGTGGCAAGAGTCTGATGTGACCAGGTGTCCCACCATCACACAGAAATAACCCCAGAGGAGTCATTCATCATTTCGGTGACAATTTAGTGGAGCGCCCACTTTTTTTTGTCAGCAGTGCCACTGCCGCCGATGATGATGAAGAATCTGAGAACAACCTAGAAAAATGCATATTTTTATTTATGAGAAACATTCATTTTGTTTCACTGCTGCCAGCCAGTCTGTCTCCCCTCAGGAGTCAGCATAGGTCAGATGAGTGAGGAATGAGATGCTTTTTATTCATAACTCAGGATAACATTAGAGAACTTTTCGGGAATACTTTTTACAGATGAGCTGCAACTTCTCGTAAGAGTTTGGTTTCAGAGAATGAAACAGCAGTTATGGAGACAGAAAATGGGAGCGTGAGGGAGAGAAATATTGTGTACATGGCTTCCATTTCCTCTTTAGACTGTAATTTTCCCCTTCATTCTCCTTTGCAGTCAAGAAATAAAATGTGAATTTAGTGGCAGGTGAGAGTATAGAGATGATACAGATACAGCATGGGCTTAGTCATCCTCTTCTGCTGCACGTATCTTCTTTGAACTGCACTTAACCATGTGAAGGTTCTTACATGCTGATGAGCAGAGTTCCAGAATAACACAAACAGTTTATAGGCATTGTAAAAAATAAACTCAGCTTCCATTTGGGAAAAGAAGTCCATTTTCAGATGCATGTAATGATACAAGAAGCATTTGTAGTGCAAGTACATTCTCTAAGCTGGTGTGAAAGTCTGACCATTTTTCTCACTCCCGTATCCTAAAAATACCACTTGGTGGTAAAAGAGTTCTTTTCATGGTTCTTTTTCATCTCTATTCCCAATTTAAGTGTCAGGATTCATTTGTGACTAGGCCAATGCTTCAAGGTGTGCATGGAGTATTGTGTACAGGCAAATAGCAACCTACAGGGGAAAATTCTCCTAATGGAAGACGTAACAGTTCAGGCAGCATCAGAAACCATAACAAGCAGGTAAAATGCTTGCTGTAATTAGTGGAATGGGGAGGTTAGAAAAATGCTGAGTATGAGTGGTGTAAAGGCTTGGCACAGACTTAGTGCATTGAGGGACTTGGGCTCTGAAGCAGTCCTTGGTATAAATTTGGGGCTGTACTCGATGATTTGTAATGAGAAGAGATTTCTATTGAATACAATTCAAGTCTGATAGCAGAATGATGCTGAAGGTGCTTGCAGACATAGGCTAGAGCTCAAAAGCTGTTGTATAGAGGCCCTGTCACTATCAAGCAGGGTCTGAATTCCCATGTGCAATTTTATGCATCTCCTCCTACAGAAGTGTTTCCACATCCCATGGGATCAGGAATTTTGCTGTTTCTGCCACATAATTATTGGTAAGTTTTGTCCCTGCACAGGGTTTTCTCTTTAACACTGAAATACTGTCTGTCCAGGAGACCAGCCAGAAACCAGCCAGGACCAGTCAATATTCCAGTGACTTAGTGTCCGGAATCTGCACCAGCTTTTCTGGTACCTTTCAATTGTCAGGCAAGGCCATAAATGCCACCCTCTAAAAAGTGTAATTCAGAGTCTCTGTTGCGAAGACCTCAGAGAAATGGCAATTTCTTTTCAGCACGTTGGGAGTAAATGCACAAAACCTGCTGGATGCTACTCAGTCGTGATACTCAGGTAATAAAATAAGCGAGCTAGGGAAATGTAGTGCAGAAGCAAAGACCTCTAGGCAACAATGTACTAGAACACAGCAAAGATATAACTCAATTGGAAATAGCCAGCTGGCACTAATGGCTCATTCGTTTAGACTCATATTTCTGGGCTGCCTGGCTTTTGGTGAGATGGGAGCAAGGAAAATCACGCCTGCCTGCCAACGGCTATCAATAAAAGCGCTATTAAACAGAGCCATTGCCCTGCAGCTCGGGAGGCACTCCAAACCACCTCGAGAGTTGGAGCTGGTTTGAGGAGATGGTCAAGGACCCGAGCTTTGTCTTCTCATCAGTTTCCTGTGGTACTGAGAAGGTTTGGATAATGTGCCACTGGTGGTGGTGGAGACACCATCCCTCACCACACACGGCCACGACAGAGCTCTCTGCTCTGCACATGGGGGAGGCCCCATCTGTGGCCAGCCTAAACCAACTAAACTCCCTTTTAGGCCCCTTGCTGGGCCTGACAACACAGCTTGGAATGACAAGCCCAAATCCAGAGTCTTTAGATGTGCTGGAAGAAGGGTGAGAGTGGTGGGAAGAAGTGGGCGCTTACCATCTAGCCGGGAACGGGCTCTAACGCGGGATAACGTGACCCATCTGTCTGGGCGCTGCCATTTTGGGATGGAATGCATCCTGCCTGCCTTCCTCCCTCCCCTCTGGGCCTCCTGGACGCAGAAGCAGGTTTGACTCCTTGGTCAAGAACACAGGTTCTGTTTCATCGTCCTGCTCCACCTGCTGTGATCAAGCACAGGCACTGTTCATATGCCTGTATTATCCCTTCTCCCATTTTTGGCCCTCCCTTTTGCCATCCTTCTACCTCACTTTCTTTGCCTCAGTCCCCTCCTGAATTAATAACCTGATGACTTTTTCCTGGATGGTCCTAGTTGTAGTAGATCCATAGCCACACTTGGTATTTCTGATACTGTTACCTAGAGGAAATAATAATAATAATAATAATAATAATAATAATAGTAGTAGCAACAGCAGTAACAAGGTTATTATTATGGGGTGCCTAGGAAAGGGTGACTGAGTGGTTTTTGCTGGCAGGTATCTGTGGCACAGTGGTTGCAGCTGTGCACAGGGAGCAGCAGGGCCACAAACCTCCTGTCCAAGAGGAATTAACTCGCTGAATGTTGGAGTGAATGACCCAAAGCTCTTGGAAGCAAAACACAAAGAGAGAGTAAGTGTGTCCTGTGGCACCAGGTAGACATGACTCATAGTGAACCATACACCATACATGAATTTGGGTTGGAAAGAACCTTAAAGTTTATCTAGTCTAACCCCTCTGCCATGTGCAGGGACACCTCCCACTATCCCAGGTTGCCCCAAGCCTTGTCTACCCTGGCCTTGGACACTTCCAGGGATGGGCCAGCCACAGCTTCTCTGGGCAACCTGTGCCAGGGCCTCACGACCCTCACAGGGATCAATTTCTTCCTAATATCCAATCTAAATCTGCTCTCTGTCCATTTGAAGCCATTCCCTCTTGTCCTGTCACTCCATGCCTCTGCCAAAAGCCCCTCTCCAGTTTTCTTGTAGCTCCTTAGCTGCAGCGACTTCACATGTGTGTGCATTGCTGGGGTTTTTTCATTATTTTTTATTATTCTCCTTCACCTTTCCAAAGAGTAAACATAACCACACCTGGAGCTGAGTTATCATAGGAAGGTTTGAGTTGGCTCTCTAAAGGTGGTTTAAGCCCTCACCCTCTTTTAGGGGATTGGCTGCACCTGGGAGACTGGCGGGGAGGGTGTTGGGTAGGGTGCCAGGTGTTCCTCATTTCCCATCAGGAGGGAGCACAGCTGCCTGATTGCTCTGACAGTTTTTAGAGGGAGATGTTCACCCATTCCACGGCATTTGTTTTGCACTCCTGTGAGGGAAACGTTTCCGGAGTTTGCTGTGGAATTTGGGGTGCTTCAGCCTTGATGAAAACGAGCAGATTTTCCTGTGAGCCGTCTACAAACAGTGAGTCTTGGCCTCAGTGGCCTTGTTGTACATTGTGTGGGGATATGGTGAGGCAAAGAGCATATTTGGGGGAGGGGGTGGGGGGAAAAGGCTGCCAGAAGCTGGTGAAGCTCTGTGGATGCTTTTTTAAGAGTTTATGTTCTGTTGCTCTGAGCTCCTGTTAGGAAAGCAGGGTTTGATCCTGTTGCAGGGATTACTCTATTGTAAAACCTTGAATAAAAGTTGTGGTTTTCATGGTTTTACTTTTTGGGGGGCCTGGACCCTCATGCATAGGGCTTGGGGCCTGGTGTTTTACACGGCAAAGAAAAGAACCTGGAGGTAATCTGCCACTGAATGTGGTTTGGTTTGTTCTGCTTCTTGTGAGGAAGAGGCTTTAATATTAAAAGTACGGTTTATGGCTGGAAAATGGAGTATCACTTTTCCAGGTGAGCTTCCACCTGTGCTGACACATAGCTGCTCTTGATATTCAATTGGAGCACATGGGCCTTTGTTTAAATGATGTGTTTGATTTTTTGGGAACTTTGAAGTATGTACAAGTCACAGAGTGAGAGCAGCTTAGTTAAATGTGCTGGTTTATTTTCAGAGGCTTGCAGTTAGGTGTCCTTTTGTGACAAAGGCACTGCTGCTCATGTTCCTTTTTTATGAAAGTATTGTTTATGAGGGTAATGGGTTTTCATGTTGCTGAGGATTTTACTGGGTATGTGCCAGAACTTTAATGTTGGTGAATTTTTAGTATGTTCAGAATCGTCCACACCTCAATAAAAGTAAGGGAGCTGCTGGGGGTTTGTGGTTCTTAAAAGGTACTGATTGGAGTAGGTGTTCCTAGAGCTGAAAGCAATTATGGAAATGCTCTGGCTGCTGTTGATTATTTCCACATGTTCTTGTTCATTCTGGTCAGAGCAGAAGGAAAAGAGTGTGAAAATATTTCTTTGTTATCAGACTAATAGTATCAGCTTACTGTTTATGGAAAATAACTTTTTGCGTTCCCTTTTGTTTCTCATAATGTTTTCACGGATTGGTAAATGCTGAAATATTTAACTGGATTGGGATGATCATAAAAGTGTGCTGTTTTATGTGAGGTTCACTTAAAACACCTCTTTGCTGGCAATGGGATGTTAGTCACTGCTATTCTGGTACCACTGTGGAGAGATGGAGCCACAGTTTCACTCTCATTGAAGTTTTTAACTAGTTTTCTCAGATGTGCATGTGACTGAGATGTGCTTATGTGGGTTTCATTGTTTGAACAAGTAATTGCTTTGCCAATAAACTTGAAATGCTGGATTGTGGCCTGTTAAAATCCTCGAGCACAAAGCAGATGAACCACGTTGCAGTTTCCACCACTGAAGTGCTGTAGAAGTTGTGTTTCTCCCTCCATCCGGTAAGTAAGCAAAAATATGTTGTGGTTTGAATTCTATTTGCCTAATTTCAGCCTCATAACTGAGAAGAGTCTGATCTTGTTCAAAGATGCACAGATTGCAAGAAAAATGATGAAAAGTAATTTGTTAAAAGTGCACGTTAAGCTGTAATAATGGAGCTTTCACGTGTGCGGAGGAATAGGGGAGGGGAAAGTGGAGTTGGGGCTTGTATCCCTTCTCTTTCCTGATTTATTTTCAAAGGGTCTGTTTGTAAGAGTCTTGAAATACCAACTGAACAAAATATGGCACTGCTTTTTAGTTATCTTGGTTAGTTAACTGGTCTGATCTTGTTCTAACAAACTCAAAGAAACAAAAAATATTTATTAAAATGGTTGTGACATCATTGTACTGGAGATGTGATCATCATGTTCTACAGAGGTGTATGAGGAAGAAGGGGAATTTGAGTTTCAGCTGAATTGGTATCAGCAAAGGATGTAGTTATGTAATGCTTGGTTTTTCTGGAGTATTTTCATTAATCCATCTATTTCTATGAAAGATAGCATTGTGGAAAATGAAATTAAGAATTGTGTTCTTAGTCTCCACTGACAATTAGCCTGATGATTTGTATGGCAAAGGGCAAAGAATCAAATCTGTGGAATCATAAGCTGGTCTCCCAAACTTTAACCACAAGTGATCTTTCTGTGTATTTCTCAGTTTATGTAACTCTAGATAAGCGCTGTTACTGTTGTAGAAAGGCATAGGAGAAGTCTTTGCCATGTATTTTAACTTCAGAATCAGTGAGGATTTTCAATACAGAGATGTTGGAAAGCATCTCTAAGTCCTATTTCCCAGGGTGGTTGGTAAAACACTGAACAGTTTTAACTGCAGCAGTTTTGGTTTGATATAAAACTTCCAGAAGGGTCAGGTTGGGCTGAGTCCCCAGGTGGTCCAGCCTGTGCCTTACCTTTACAACCTTCTCTGGGTTTAGTCATCTAAGGTAGAAATAGGAGGGCAGAAATGTTTCACCTTTTCCCCTTTTTTATTTCTTTTAAATGTTTTTCACTGAGCAGAGAAAATATTTGTGTGATTGTAAATGAATTTAAAAAGGGAAAAAAATTCGGGAAGCTTTACAGACTAGGAAGAAAATACTAGAAATAAAAACCCAAACCCCCTACACAAACCCCCAAGCCCCAGAGGGTTTGCAGCCAGTGGTTCTAGACAGATCAGCGCACAGAGTCCTCATGTCCTGTGGCTGCGATTCCTAGAATCAGGTGAAGGGTGGGAACATGGGAGCACTCTGAGTGCAAATAAATACATGTGCTCCTTAAGTTCTACAATTTGGAATAGGGGATGGGAAGTTCTGTGCCAACAGCGGAGTATTTGACTGCAAAAAGCCCTGTAGGAGTTGTAGTGTGGTTTTTCTGTGCAATACTGATGGTTTGCCGCACTCTAGCGGTGGTGAATAGGAGTTCTGTGTGAGGTCAGTTCTGCTCAGAGAAAGCTGGGAGGTTACTACTGTCTGACCTCACAAAAGTTCAGCCAGCTCGTCTCAGCTGTGTTTTAGTGTTTTCCTTGTCGCACTGGAGACAGTAATAGAAATAGGTACTTGCAGATGCTCCTTGTTGTTATTCTCTGTGTGTGTTTGGGGTGACTGGGTGAGGAGGGATGGGGCATTTTGTCCTTACTGCTAGTTAGGATTTAGATTGATACTCAGTATTATCAGCTCAGGCCTGCTGTTAGCACCGGTGGCTTTTCATTGCACAGCTCAGACTGTTGGTGCATGAGGAAAAGGCTGGGACCGACTCACTGCTTTGCCTTATTTCAAGGAACGGTCCTTGGGATTGTGGGATTCGTATTTCTTTGGATCTCTTTCCTTTCACCCTGGCATTCTGCAACTCGGAGCTAAGAGAGCATCCCATGGAGGAGGGAGGACTGGGTGCAGCCTGTGTCATTACCAATGCCTGGGATGAATGGCTGGAAAGATTCTACTGTCTTGCCAGCAGCTCGCCAATTGAAGTCAGAGGCGTTCTGCAGGTACAGCAGAACCCCTGTGTTTCTGTGTACCTTAGAAAAGAACAGGCTCTCTACAAGGCAGCTTTCCCCACGTCCTCTCCAGACCTTAGGTGAATGTTGGAGCCAATGTTGTAATTGAGATCTTCGTTTGGGGTTCGTGGAGTAGGAAGCTGTCCTGGGCAGAGTGGGAGCTGCAGGCCGAGGTTAGTGGAGAAGGGTCAAGAGCAGCAGAAGGGCCCCCTTGGCTTTCTAAGCTTCTCCTCAGGGAAGGGTCTGGGTGCAGGCACATCCAGGCTTTGTCCATGGTTTATGTCCAAAGGTTCATACAGGTGTAATGGAAGCTTTACCCTGCGGGATTAAGGATGGCGAGCCACATTTATAGAGAGAAACTAGAGGAAATTATTTATTATGATAATAAATAGGCTGAAAGACCTTAATCAAAATGATTTAGTACACAGTGAGGGTAGCTAGAACTGCTAGTGCAGTGCCCTGTTTCTGAAGGAATGCTGAAGCAATGATTTTAAAGCTAGCAAAACCAATTAGTACATAGAGATGGGTATTGCTCATTCATTTCAACAACTGTGGGCCTACCTTATTTCTCAGCCTTGAGGAATAACCTTGAGGGGAGATCACACTCAAAGGAGGCATCTCCACACACAGTCTGGGAAGGGGCGTGTTAGGGGACCCCACCATTTTACTCGTGATGTTATTATGGTATTTCCTTCCAGGGTTCATACAGGGAGAGGGTCGTGTGGGTAGCACAGGAGTTTCAGACAGATTTGTGGCACTGCTGCAGGCTTTCACCACTTTTCAGCCACTTTTTTTTTTTTAATTTAATTCTATTATTCTGACAGTTCCCGTGGGTCCTACTGGCATAAAAATACAGCAATGAAACTGTAGCCTGACAAAGGGGAAAAGATAATCCTCATGGTTAGCCAGGTGCTGGAACAATAGGAGCAGAGGGAACACCAGTTAATTAATTGGGTTGAGATATTCCTGTGTGTCTATTTGATCTTCTAAATTTATTTTTAATTTAATTGTAGGGGAGTGACGTGTCAGGTGAGCTCAGTTTTAGCCTTAAGCTCAGCAATAGCCATGTTGGGCCTCACGTGATGATCACTTGGGTATTGTTTTAGTCAATAGGCAAAGGAGATGTTGGACTTATTTAAAAACAACCAACCAACCAGAGTTTGACCAAAAAGGATGTTGATTTGATGGAGCAGATCTGAGAAGCAGAAGGAAAAGGGAGTCAGTTGGTTTTGAAGTAAGTAAATGGGTGCCCTTGCTGGACATTCCGTGATCTGGACGCGTCCTCTTGGCTCAGTGGGACCAACGGGTTCAGGGCTGTGGTGGGGTGTGAGCAGCTCTCCTGTTTGGGGCTGGTTGTGTGGCTGCACGTCCTTGTTTGGGGTTTTATTGGAACAGCTGAAGAAATGAGCTGAGGGTGCAGTGTTGTGTCTAAATGGCCCTGCAGTGTGCACGTAGAGTGAGGGTTACTCCTCGCACCCTTCCAGTGCATCAGAAATTTAGATGTTCGTAGCTCACCTTGCTCCCTTTACCTGCAGAGACCCAAGCAAATCCCCCCCTGCCCGACAGGCTCCTAGGTGTGTAATCCTCTCCTGATGGCAGAGGCGGGAACCAGACATGGCAGGGGAAGCACAGGGGGGACTGTGCCTATGGCTGCTGCCACGGCTGAGGGACAGGGTTAGGCCTGGCAAGACAAGCCAGCTCTGCATAGGGGACTGAAAAATCCGGCAAAGGCTGAGGCTCCAGCTGCTCTTTCTGGCATTGCTGCTGCACTGACGAGAGTGGCAGCCAGCAACCTCTTTACCCCACATGCTTTGAGACCTGACAACTGCTGTAGCTTCGGGCTGTTCTCAAACGCTGCTTCCTGTGCCAAGTGCTTGCAGCAACTGCAGAGTTCAGACCTGGGCTATGTTGAACGTTTTAAGGTGCAGGTGAAGCCATTTGGGTTCATTTCCTTAGGGAAAGGCACCGGATTTGGAAGTTGCACACTGTCAAAGGCCTGTAGTTATAGGCTGTAGTGTGTGGAGTAGAGAGCTTGTAGCTACAAAATGCACTGGTTATCTATGCATGGCCTGAGCTGTCAGCTGAGAATCGAGTCTGTCTGTGTTTTCTGGCTCGCTTAATTCCACGTTGTGAATCCATGTGTTCTAGGAAGCGCCCACAGGATGCTCCATCACTTGTAGTCCAGTTTTATGGAATGTTAAGTAAAAATATTAAGTCATCAATGGAAGGGGACAGTGACCACCCTTTGGTGGTACCTACTACCAGGGCTGTCACAGGTGGCAGAATTTACTAAACTGCTCTCTGCTGGTCACAGATCCACGCCGGCATCTTCCAGGGTTTGCGGGGAAGAGAGGCAGGAGGTAACAGGCTCTGCTAATAACACCCTTTTTTGAGCTGTGTTATGGTCAGACTAAGAAAAAAGCTTAGAAGATGGTGCTGGTTCATATAATTTGTATACAGAAACAAAAAAACAAAGCCTTTTGTGTCTCAAGGTGTAAAGCAAGAGTAATGTAATACTTGAATTATTGCTGCCACTTGTGAGGGCACAGCAAGTGCAAAGTCAGCCCCTGCATTTAACAACTGGGTTTGTTAAAAAAAAAAAAAAGAATGTGTCTTGAGGAAAGGTGTTCAGGTATTAAGGAGAACTAGCCAGTGTCTTTCAGGAAAACAGTGTTTCTGTTTGGGAATGCTGACAGTGCTGGGTGAAACTGATCAGGCTGGGATTTCAAAACATGTAAAACCCAGTGTTGGCCTACCTGTGTCGTGCCTCGCCGTTCCCTGGCGCTGCCATGCTCTCCGACGCAGGCAGTGGGGCTCACCGGGCACACGCGTCTCTGCAGTGCCCCATTAGTTACCCCATCTGTTACTCCTCGCTTGTCCTCAGGCCACTGTGACAGCTGTGTCACAGCTGGAGGGGTGTGCGGTGTCTTTTAACGCGGGGGTCTTTGCTTGCTGGGTGTGGGTTTGAGTTGGATTTGTTTGATTGTTGGACTCGTTTATACGCAGTTGTCCGTCATTGGAAAAGGAGGAGAAGGAGAGGAAACAGCAGCTTTTGGCTCAGGTCGTAGCCTTGACAAGGCGTTGCTGTGTCTGGCACGAGCGGGCTGGGAACAGAGGAACCGTAACTCTGACAGCACAGCTGAGGTCCCTGTGCGGGCACTGTCCCCTTCCTGCTGCGCCGGCAGTAAAAGCGAGCGAGCCACCGTTGCTACATTTAACACTTGTACATTTTTATTTCGTTAAATCAGCCATTGTACACATTGCAGCTAGGTATTGTTAGTGTTGTATCTTTTTAATTTTTAACTAATACATGCCCTCATAGATATATTCAATTAGTGTTATCACCATGGGAACAAGATGCTGATTCGTCAACTTAAAATTCACTTCTTCTCACAGTATTCAAGTTCTCTGATAACACAGCAAAAAATCAAAATAAGAGGTGAATAACCATTATGCTGTTACACAGAACATCATCTGCACCGCAAATAACACAACAGAAATGCATTTCTTGAGAGCCCCATCCTTGAAGACCCTCCTGCGCTGTCTCAGCCAGCCAGGAAGCCACAATGCGCTGTGAGATGTTTCATCGCGGGTCTCATTTGGTTTGGCTGCCAAAACACTTTTTTCTTTTCGTTTCCTTTCTCGCCTGCCCAAAAAGTGTCAGCACGGCACCTCAGGTGGTTCTGCCCACAGGAAGCCAGAACTCCAGAGATGTTTCCATGCTTTTGGCATCATTACCTTAATGAGGAAGTGCCCTTGTTCTGAGCACTGAGTGAGTCGCTAAAAAAAACAAAACCAAAGAACCCTATCGTTGTGGAAGGCCAGATAAGCTGGGACAAAGGATTGCTCCTAGAGGAGAGGGTTGGTTTTACTCTGGTGTTGAGTCTACTACTAAAAAAATTAAATAGCTGTTTAAAAACATTAAGTTGGTGTGTTTGTGTGTGTGCATGTTATGCTAAAACCCTACAGAGCTCCCTCCGTTAAATATTAAGGTATAGAACACCCAAAACGTCAGATCCTATGTTCCCCTTTTGGAAAATAAAAGTGCAGACATGCTATCGTGGTTTTCAGAGGGTCGGTTTAGAAATATATATATATTATATATAGTTACATAACAAAATATGAACAGAAACCGGCTGCCAAGGATTGTGAGCACTTGTTCTTTAAAAACACTTGATCAGAAGATAAAAACTGCTCGCTCAGTGCTAAGAGGGCCAAGAAGCTGACATGGTTCTAGGAGGGTTTGGTTTTGACCTTCAAATGCCGCATGCGTCTATCGGCTAAGAGGCAATCTTGATAAAACACGGTGAATTAATTATTCTCCTTTTATAGTGGGTAAGTCTTTGTCCCGTAGTTATCTACAGTGCAGTGGACAGCAGGAAGCACCCCCAGTCAGTCGGTGAGGTCGGCTAAGCGGTGATGGAAACGGGAAACTACCGGAGTTAGAATTGTTTAATACACCCCGCCACAGGTCCGGATCTATAGGCTTTAATACCGCACGCGAACGTGCCGTAGCTAGAGCTGCTAGCAACTTGGCTACCTAGTGGGGTAATTTGTCTTTCTTGTTCTTTTGGAAATGTTTGTCTGGAAACGGCTGGCTAAAGGTGTCTGCACTATTGATGGCCACAGTCAGCTGTGATTCACGTGAACAGCTGTCTTTTGCCTGACTCTCGCAGCCTTTGCCTAGACCAGCTCTCTAAACAGTCAGTCTTAGTACGTGGTGGCTCTGCAGCGCTTCCTCCTGGCTTAGTCAGCGTCTGCAGTCCGGGCGGTGCCGTTCCGTGAGCCGGTGCCGTTCCACAGGGTCACTACACCTCGTAACCCACGACGCCAACGGGCAGAGAGTGTTCTGCGGTCTCGTGAGTTCAAGTACTCTGCTATTTACAGTTTACACGTCAACTCCTTTGTACGGTGCGCGTACACAGTCGGTGGAAGAGGCCTGGAGATGAAGTCTGCTTGGCAAGGGCCGTGTCAGGAAGCGAGCGCCAGAGCGAAGGGACAGGGACAAGCGGTGACACTGGCAAGGGTGCCGGCGAGGCGGATAAATCATCCTGCCTGAAGGATGCTATCTTTGGTCACAAATTAGCTTACAGGGTGAACAATCATACCAGCACAAAATGAAATTTGGGATGGGGAGAAATGAATTCACTGCGGCTGCACAGGTAGAAGCGGCAGTGGCTGGCATCAGTGATGACTCTGCTACCCAGGGATGGTGACGGCTGCGTACAGGAGGGGTCGCGCGGTGCTGTGCGGGGCGGCAGCTTCTCACTTGGCCTCCTGCGTCCAGTCCTCTTGGCAGAAGTGCCTAAGAAGCTGCTGGAGGTCATGCTGGAGGTCATCCCTGGGGAGCGCTTCTGGGGTGTCTTCCAGCTCTTCTATGTGAACATGTTTTCCATAGCGGTCCTTCATCACGGTCCTCTTCTGTGTGCTGGCTTTACTTAGTATTGTCCTGGAAACAAAAAAAAGGGAGAGACCTGACTTAGAAAGGCCACAGTTCTGAAGGTCTGAGAATATTGTGGTTTTCAGGCTTTTCCAAGGCAGAGTTGCACGTGCTAGAGAGAAGGCATGGCAATGTCTAAGTATGATGCAATAGTGCCAACTCCTATCGAGGACTGCCTCAGCTGATGCCATGCGCACCCTGGGGAACGTGTCCTCAGCATAACTCAAACCCTGTGTCTGTGCTGCAGTGAGCCCCGGCCGTGGCCTTCATAGCGCTGGGTGTGGAGAGCTCGGTGGACAGGAGAAAAGAAGGAAGAAAGAAAATGAAGAATGAATCAATGGAGAATGCGTGATGGGTGATGAATGAATGGAGGATGGATGAAGGGATGATGAACGAATTGATGCCACCTCCTTTTTTCCTTTTTTCTTCTATACATTCTCTGTATTCTTGACACACACATTTGTAGCTTTGTAGCCTATTATTGTAACTTAACTTAGCTTCAGGGTTTTCCTAGGCAGAAAGACAAAACAAATTCCAGGACCCCTATGCTGTCTTGGTTCTCCTTAGAAATCAAGGTTGAAACTAGCTCTGTACGACACGTTTTCATAAACAGGGTCCAGTCTTCATCCCAGGTGGGGTGGATTTAGAAATAGAAGTACTAGAGCTGGGGGCATTACTTCACTGGGCATGCTTTTAACTGGGGGCAGCTCTTATCAGATATGCCAATTTGCAGAATCAATACAAATTGTACATGAGTTGCTTGGGGCATGCATCTTCGTCATTTCCCGCCTGAGAAACTGTGCACCTAAGGGTGCACCTTATATAAAGGGACCCCTTTTTATCACCCTGTGTCTTGCTCTTACTTCTGCAGAGAAAAAGGCATCAGAATGGATGGATGGAGGATGGCTGGAGACTGGATGGGTGATGGAGACTGGATGGATGAATGGAGGAGAAGGAGAAAGAAGGAGAAGAATCTCTATCCATTCTCCATCCCTTCATGCATTCTCCATCATCCATTCACTATTCATTCTCCCTCCCTCCCTCAATTCTCCATTCCATTAGAATGATGATCATTTGCTACACTAACAAAACTGTATTCACCCCATCTGGGGGTGGGCATTTTTCCATATCTGCCCCTGGAGGCCTCCAACAGAGACCAGCCTTCGTATTACCTGCTGTACCGATATTGTCTAGAAAGTGTTGTTTTATTTCCAGGTTCTTTAAGCCATCACTTCCATCAGGTTAGGAGTTGCTTTAGTACCACTGCAACTAAAGCTTTGCATTCACTGCAGGCACTCACTGCAATGCACTCATGTGAGTGTGTTAATTCGTTTGCAGTCACACTTCATCAACTTGCCAAGCCAAACCTTCTAATTACTGATCCATCTTCTTTCTTGACTTCTTTCTCTACCAAAGCAGGGACTTGGACTGTCATGTGGTGACCTGTGTAGCTCAAAGCCTCCAATGCAAACATAAACTTCAAATTACAACACACCCCAAACACGTGGAGCTCTTCCTGCCTTAGTCCTTTGTACTCCCACAGACCAATGCTGAGGAAATGCTGAACAGGCACCTAAAGCAGCAGCTGCCTCCCTGCTGCGCACGTCAGATACAGCTCCTCGTGTGCGGCAGTTTGACTGCAGTAATAATTGCACCAAAGCACCTTGTTTGGCCTCTGTGCAAAAAGGGGGACCAGGCTGCTGGTCTGGGTTCCTGGTTACGAAACCCAAACTGCATACACGTGTCACCTGCTGCCACACAGCTTTTATCTGTTTATCTACTTGGTAGGTAGTTACTTTAGCCTCTAAGACATGCTATTCAAGGGGACCATAGGCTGGATTCAGAATGAAGTGCTGTCACTTACTTGTAGAAAATAAAAAACTGTTTTCATCTAAGATCACTTTTCTCTTACTAAAATGTCTCAAGTGATCAGAAAGAGCAGAACACCAGAGAAGTGCTCATCAGCTTCGTCGCTGTTTTGTCCTTTTGAGGAGAAACACATCCCTTTACCCAGGGTGGGGGCTTAACTGTAGCCACTTCTAAAATGAGCTCCCCGAGTGGTAACACGTGAATGAACTTTAACTGCGCTCACACCCGAGACTTCTAAGAACTCCACACAAAGCCTCCATGATGTTTTTCTTTGGTCTTAACAAGTTTCTTAGCTAATTCCGCCACGTCAGCTTTCCCTACGCATGCTTTGTATGCGCATCTTTTTGGAACGTGGACTCGCCGGTTGAGGCTGGGGCACCACCACCAAAACCTTTCAGGAGAACAGAGTTTTTCCCTGCGGCTGTGGTGATGCTTGCTGTAATGCTGACATATAAAAATTATCTGTACCTCTTCAAAGTCCTCTTTGGCTGATGGAAGATCAGAAGCCAGGCTGGCATCCCCCAGGTGTTTCTCCGTCCTCTCTCCATGCACTACAGTGGTCTTTATGACTTTGCTGACTTTCCGGCCCTCCACTGGTTCGGACTGGAATTTGGAGGCACTAGACAGAACGGCAGGTTCAGACAGGGTCACCTGCAAGGTCAGAAAGCACAAGTAAGCTGGAGATGAACTCCGCACTTTGTGATGTGCACTGGCAAAATGACTTTCCTGTCTGTGGGCTCCATACGGTAAAAAAAAAAAAAGAAAGGGGGGGGAAAAAGGAAAAAAAAAAAGAAAATAAAAAAGGAAGGAAAAACAAGGAAAAAGAAAAGAAGAAAGAAAGGACTCTTCTTTCTTGTTACTTTACTCCTAAAGAATTAATTCTGATGAGAAATGCTGGCAAGAAGTGTCAGTGAGGTTTTTCACAATTCCGATAACCGCTTGCTACACCTTGCCCTTGGCCCAGGACTGCTGGAAGCACATCCTATTGCCAGCTTCTGGCCCTCTGTCACAACTTAGGTACGCCGATCCAAATGTCTGTAGGGCCACGTGGTGAAGCATGGCAGGAAAGCACTTACCTTCTCAGGTTGCTTCTGTTTTTACTACCTGGCTCTAAACCACTTCTTGTCTAAATCATAGGTGGTTTTAGCCTCTTCAAAGCAAGAAGAGGCCAGTAAGGTCAACGTGCTGTAACTGTGGGGTTCTAGGACTGAGTGGCAAAATAAGCACACCAAGCTGCAGTGACTAAGAGCCCTGTTGGGGTGCTGCTGCTTTGTGCCACAGCAGGCAAAGCACACCCTACCTCTGAGTGCTCACTGTCACTCTTCAGCACAACCCGCTTCACCACTTTGGAATAACCATCTCCCTCTTCCACAGTGACGGGGGCTTGAGGTGTTCCCTGCATTACCACTTCCTCTTTTTCCGTGCCATCTGGAGCAACAAATCGCCGGATGATCTTCCGAGTCACCTGAAGGAATGAAGTTTAGTCCCCTAAGAATTAGCAGTAAAATATTCCTCCTTGTTCTCTATCTAGTATTTTCTACTCAAAGGGTGTTTTTTCCTACGTGGAAGAACCTGCGTAGATGGTTGGGTGTTTTATTCTTCCACACCTACTCAAGAGACTCCTCTGGTGCTGAAGCTCTCGAGGCACTGGCAGGCCAAAGCAAGAAGAGAATTACAGGGTTCAAGATGTGAAATTTCTCAGGAGGATGGGTGTGCATCCGTCTGTGGATGACCCGAAGCCGTGCGCAGAGTGGTTCGAGGCACAGACCTAGCCGCGCGAGCAGTCGCGCTCGCTCCTGTGCAACACGACCAAGGAATCTTTGGCTGTGTAACAGGAACTCCAACAGGTTCCAGAGACAACCCATCCGGCTGAGGGGCTGTGACGACTGCTCGAAAGACAGAAGATGGAGTTTGCCACAAGCCCAGCTCAGCCATATCCTAGACCAAATCACTGAGCACCAAGCTGTCAGATAAACAAAGGAGCACTGAAGTTCCCCTTTCACTTCTGTGCTGTGCAGAATTTGCTTTTCTAAGCGTGACCTGATTTTGAAGATCTAGAGTCTGGGTTTATCTGACTCTTACAGACCCAGCCTTCCACTGCTTTCATTAGGACAAGCCAAGAAAGATCCCAGATCAGATTGGGGCAGAGTGAGTTTTTTTGCTGGGGCTTTTTAAAGGAAATAAACAACTTTCTTCTAAAAAATGTGGATCTATGCAGAAGTTTCATTGGCTTTAAATCAAAGTTAACAAAATACGTCCTGTTAGGTTATATACCGTAACACAGAATGATTTTAAGAATCTAAGTAATTCTTCCAACTTTGGTGTCTCTCGTGAGCAGAAATTCTCATTCCTTCCACTCTTTACTCTTCAAATCACGCCCCTTCACAGCAGAAAGTTTGGCATTTCTGTGGATGATTTCTCCTGCCTTTTACAGGAGAGGAAGAAGGTACCAAGGGGCAGAACTGACAATACCTTCTTTACCACTGTGTGGCCGTGTTCATCTGTGTACTGCTCTTCTGTGACTGTTTCTGGTGGCATTTCAGGCATACTATCAGCCTGTACGACAAAGAACAAAGTTGTGTGAAGCAAGGCCTTCATGTGGGTCTCGAAATAAGCAAGTTTAAAATCAGTTAATTGGTTGCAGAATGGAAAAAAAATCAGCAATGTTAGGAAAAAAAACCTGTTCTGCAAATAAATCCTTAGAGAGGCATGCAAAGACAAGTGATGCCACGGCACGCAGGCAAAGATAGGTTAGTTGGCCTTGTTGTATACGGGGCTGACAAGCCTCCATCCTCCTCCTACCGAGGCGTCTAGTGGAATTTAGAGTTGGGTTAGCAGTGTTACTGTAATCCTGCGGTATTGGAGAGGCTTATCCGGTGGAGATGCATTATTTGGGAGCATCCCAGCTTGAGGTGCAACACCAGCTCAGGGCCTGAGGCAGCGCAGGCTCGTGCAGTCGTTCAACACTCAGTACCTGAATAATCACCCGGCGCCGAATGACCCTGGTAGTGACCATCTCGTCATCGTCCGAGCTGAGCTCCAGCCCGCCTAACTCCTCTGCTAACTCCTAGGGGAAGCATGGAAGCAGGGCTCTGTACGTGGCACTAGCAGTACCTACAGCTTCTGTCTTCCTACACCAGCTCTGCAACTCCTACGTTTTGCAGACGCTTTCTGTGTTAATGACACAGGAAAATAGAGGAAAGCCTTTTAATCCTCCCCAGGGGGCAGTACAGAGCACAGTGGCCAGAGAGTAGGACTGAGCAGTTTTAACTAGAGGACAGTGTAGCAGTAGCCTCAGGACTAGAAAGATCAGGAGAAATTAGCAACCAGTGTTGGAGTTGTCTCTTCTGCATAGGGAAGAGTTAAAAATTTAAAAATTGCGTCAGAAGGCAAAGAGAGGCTGAAAAGAACGAGGTGGGAAATGGCTGTGCTATAAAAAACGTAAAGGGGAAAATAAATAAGGGCGGGGGGGGTTCCTTTTTGGTGGTACCAGTTGTTGTTGTTGTTGTTGTTTCACTTTAGTAAAAGAACTGGAGGAAAAAAGCAGGGCATTATTTCAACTGCAGCCTGTCCTCCAGCAGCCCTTGTGCTGGGCCCTGCTGGAGATCCTCTTTCAGTCATCTGACACACTTTAAATTCCACCTTTTCCTGAGATCCCAGAGGCAGAGCTCTGAAACCCTTTATTCTAGAGGGGATACCTTTGACCCCACAGTAGCAAAGACTGAAGGGCTTGTTTCTAATGAATGTGACGGTGAAATAATTTCTGCTGCAGTAGAACTGGACCACCTCTGCTCTAACTAGACTTACAAAACTAATTTCCTGCCCAACGGTGCCTTCTCCTTTTCTCCCACTTAGAACGGGCAAAGCAAGTTGCTTATTCTTAAACCTTTATCTGCCAAGAGATTTTAATTCTCCAGTAAAAGCCATCTGGCTGCTCTCTTTCCTTGCTGCTTGATGCCTTCCCCTCTCTGACCGCTGCAGTGAAGTCCCTTTGTCTCACACAACCCAAGACCTGCCTCGTGCGGTTTTGATGTTCTCCCTCTCCTGTCTCTGTATCTCTTTACTGCCTGCGTGCTACATAAACACCGTTCTTCCACTGCACCCTTAGTAGGCTGCAATGCACAACTGCTGCCTCTTTTCCATCTCAGGGACTTTACAGGCCTTTTATGCCGCTTCTCGTGCTGCTCTGGGCCAGCCTTGCCTTGCTTTATGAGCTTTTATGTTATTACTTTGCCCACGTTACATCTGTTTCAGCTTTTGCTTGTACACGGTTTGTTTCTGCCCCCGTTACTGACGCTCTCTGTCTCTCTCAGGCACAGATGTAACTGCCACAGGCCAGAGGACACAGACGGGTAGGGCAGAACCAGAACTACCAGTCTAGACTTTGGGATCTGGGGCTTGCGTCAACTTGGAAAACCTTTACCCGACCCTTCTAACCACAGAGGGAAGGAGAAACAACTCAGTGCCAGATGCAAATGAATTACAAATATTCTCATCTTAAAGGAATGAGTGAGACGTAAAACTCGGGGTTTTGTGTCAATTATTTTGAGGCAAAGTTGTCATTTACCTTTTCTAAGGATTCCTCCTCGCAGCCCCTTCCAGAATTCTCCATCTGCTCCTCAGTTGACTCCACTATCACAAGACTAGATCTCCTTGGAGAGAGCTGCTCCCGGTGGAGGTGGGGGTCCTCGGGCTCTTGGATGATGGGGGAGTCCCCTCTCTGGGCAGAGGACGGAGGCTGCAGGGGTGCTCCCTGCACCTCTCCCTTTGCCGTGCTCGAGGGTGCGGATTTTCCGCTCGCTGCTTTTCCAGCTCCCACGGACTGCTCCGTTCCTGGACTCGTGACGCTGTGAATTACAGGTTCAAGCGAGTTACTGCCGTGCAGTGCTTCCCAGTTTCCATCAATGGAATATTAGGCACTGACTCGTATTCCCACATAACCCATATTATTATGTTGTCTGGCAAAGTCGAGAAATAACTGATACTTCTTGACAGGAACTGCAGAGTAGTCTGGCTGGGAACCCCACGCGTCTTCCCGAGCGCATCTCCAAACGGATATCCAAACCCTGCAGTTTTTGCAATTCTGCAAAACTTGGAGAGAGCTTTGCTGTCACTTGCGCCCTCACGTCTCTACAGATTGCCATTTATTTCTTTAGGGGAAGAGCCCGGATCACTGTAGGAGGATGTGAGGCAGCTAAAACACTGAGCACAAGCTGTGCAGCTGCAAAGTGGAGAAACCAACTTTTATGTAGCATTCTGGAGCTTTAGCAAACAGAAATTTAGAAGAGGTTCAGGTTTTGTTTGTAATGTTACTTTCATGGTTGAACCCCGCTATGATTAATCACTGCCCCAAGTTAGTTTAACCTCTTATTACGTATGTTACTATGTAACACAAATATGAAGGAAATACATCTAATTCAAGCATATGTCCATCCATTCAATATTGTTGTATACCACCTCTTGGAGCATGTTCCTGACAAGCTATTCAAATCTAGCCCAATTTCCCCTTCAAACTCGACCTGCGGTGTAGCGATATTCCGCTGTCGTCGCTACTCTCGTGCAGTGTCGGCAGCACTGTCTCACAAGGATTCTCTGTTCCTCACAGACATTCCTTTCCTGAGGCACAGCCTTAGGGTGCATTGGTAGTTTTGGCTGACACTGCAACAGCAGCTTTCTTCAATGGTATTTTGTGTCTCCCACACTCTCTCCTGGCATATCCTGAGCAAAAGAATGCCCCAAAGTCCGTTTGCTGGACTCAGCTGCCCTTAGACTGCTGGGAGCTGCATCTCCGCATCAAAGCCAATCACCTCCAGCAAAATCACTTCTTTGGATAGGGATTCTTGGTATCTTGCTGGCTTATTAATACCTGAATCTACCCTGCAGAGAGCTCTCAGCAAGGGCACATAATCAGGGAAGGTGGGGAGAAATAGACACGATCTATTTCAAATTCCTTTTCGAATGACACCAACCTCACTGACAGCCCCCACCTCAGAATTCAAGTTTTTGCTGCACAGGCCTTCTAAACGTGTGCTCTGTCGTGTGTTATTCCGTAAGTGCAAGTCCTCGTGTCTCGTCTCTGTAAAACCCTGCTTCTGCTCCCTTGGCCGTCTGAAACGCGCTTTTAAAACCCCAGCTCTTAATAGAATAGTTGTGAGTTCTGTAAGTAATGAATACATTGAAAAAATTTTGCCTCCATTGAAAAAGCCATCCTGAAGTTGAAGAAAGGGTCCTTTAGGATTACTTTCATGAAGATGCCATCACTTATCATCCAAAACACGAAAAATATACAGAAAACCCCCTTCACTTCTCTATTAACCCTCTCTTCTTTCCTAGGTACTTTCCTAGACACAATTACTGCTTTGTGTTCACAGGAACAAACTGACTTTCTCTCTTAAGGCTTCCCCCATGTGGATTAAGAAGTGGAAACTGCAATTGGAGGAAAATTCTAGCGTGTTCCTAAGTTTCAAAGGACCCTGTAAAATCCTCTTATTACACAGAGACGTTCCCTATGGTTTCATCCTGGTCTTTTGACACTTACAAATATTCCTGCTGTGAAGCAGATGGTTTCCCTGGCACGTCTTGGGGTTTCCCTGAGAATTCAGCTTCTACTTGTTCCTTGTGTGCTTGCCTCAGAAGCTCAGCCATGGACACTTCTGCCTCGCTCCTGGGAGTACTGTCCTGGAACGGGGAATAAGTGACAGACACGTCTTCCTCGGAGACCAGAGGGGGGTGTTCGGTTGACTCGCTGTCCTTAGATACTCTCTGCTGTTCTTGCTTGTGCCTCGAGCTGTGCACTTCTTCTTGCAGTGCAGAGAACCCTTGCAGACAGAGAGAGCAGAAATCTCGTTACAAGTCTGACCAGGATACAGGAAGCCCTTCCCGTGCTCTCTGTGCATTTAAAATCCCTGGGCACAACTCGTTACCTGAAATTCTTGAGCACCTTGAGTGGGAGGGGACCCGGCCTCTCGGAATAGTCAAAGGAATGCTGGATTGCCACTGCTATGGCCAGATTTGGAAAGTAACAGGCAAAATAACATTTACCCAGAAATTTACCTCAAGTAATTATGCTTGAAACCCTCAAAGTATAGAATAAGATTCACAACAGATTTGTTTTCCAGCAGATTAGGATAGATTTTAGTGACTTGTCCCCCCATATTCCTTATTTATCTGCTTCTGGAAAAATCAGCTGTACAAAAATAGACAAAAACACTTCACAGAGAACTAGGTATAGGAAGTAGTTCATTTATGTGCCATATTCACTGGAAGCCTGGTGAACTCTGGACAAAAACTTGGGGGGAAAAAGAAAAGCTTGTGCTGAATTTGAGCTGGACAGAGAGGTTATCATTCTAAAACGACTTGGCTGTGATATGAGAACGCTAATTGTGACAAACAGCCTTCTAGTCCTACGTTCTCTTCAAGATGGGACCTTTGCAGCTGTCTAATATGCTTCAGTATTGAGTTAGGCACACGAAAGCATCACTTCTGGAAAAGAGAATTTAATGCCAAATGATTTGGAGGTGTTCCTTCAGTTTGCAACCATTGGATCTAATCCACTGAACTTCCAAACTTAAGAAACGCCATAGCATCCTAACAGAATTACAATAACCTGGATGCTCAAATCCAAAGGGGGTTTTGTCAAAGCACGGAGTAGTTTTCCTTTGACAGATCTTGGTCAAATTCTAATACGACCTTCTGAGCTTTCATGAAAGCACTTGTATAAGCAAAAGAAAAACCAATCCCAAGGTAAACTGGGCAAACATTGCTGGCCACATGACTTGCTTCTGAAGAATCAGCTAAAGCACAGATCTTCTGCCTGGTGAAATGTGACCCGTGCGATGCCAGTGCGATTCGCCCGCAGTCTCTGCTTTCAGAAGGGGATTCTAGTGCTCTGTCACAGGCGCTCGCAGAGGACCCTGGGCCAACGCTCAGAGCAGAGCGATGCTTAGAGAGGTACCCTGGGCAGTTTGGGTCAGGAGCCCTTTACCTTCACTGTGGTCCAGTGCCATGGACTGCTCCGTGTCCGTGTACGCGCGCGGGCCGTGGCCCTGCCCGGGGTCTATGCCGCTGGTCTCCATCAGGTGAACGATGTCCATGCGGTTGATTTTCGTGAGGCATTGGGTCAGATTTGTATCTGTGGCATTGGAACGACACCGTGCAGCTGAGTTAAACATCACACACACGCTCTCTCCCTTCTCCTTTCCATAGGAAGGGCATATGTAGGATACTGACCAATATCATCTATAAATTACAGATACGTTTAGAAGCAGTGCTATGTAAAATCTAAAAAGAACTGAACGGCTGCCTCTAAAAATTAGCACTCTGGTTTTTTCCTTGTAACAGATTTGTTGAGTTGCCGTGTCATACAGACAAGACAAGAAATAACACTGAGTACAATCCGTGGCCATCCTTTCTGTAGCCTGAATTTTCCCCACGTTTTCTTGGTGATTGCAACACACAGCTGCCCCCTCAACGAGCACACTGGAGCCGGTTACACACAGGAACCGGAGACAAACCTGTTGCGTGTTTCCCATCCCTTTCAAGCCAGTATTTGAGGAGCGCGTGGCTCTGGTCTTGCAGCGAATTGGGATTTTCAATTCGGATCTGGTGAATTTGCTCCTCTGTGAAGTCCAGTTCTCGCGCTAGCTCTGAAAAAGAAATCCATCTCTGTGAAAAGGTCGACTACTACTCCCTGGGTCTAATTTAATTCAAAGCAAAGTAAATGGCTGTGAATTACAGCTTGACCCTGAGAAAACCCATGAAACCAAGAGTAAGTGATGTCCTTCCCTTGTAGCACAGGCTCAGGCTGCAGTCCAGACAAGAGAAATTACTTGATAGTCTGTAACATCTTTCTTGTATCCGGAACCAGGGGCAGCTTTCTGCCATCACCAAACTAAGATGCAGCTGTTGAAACGGGTTCATCAAATAAGCTAAAGCCACAGAGAATTTGTGAGATTCCTACTGTTATCCTGCTTCTTTCATAAAGGAGGATTCAGGTTCTACTCCACTGCCATTATGCACGGGCTTCATTTTGGAAGGTGTCCTGTTTTAATGAGGCAGAGGGAACCCGACCCCAAATAATCTTTTTTCTGGGCTGGTTTGTAAACCTGTGCCACCGTAAACTGCAATAAGTAGAGAGTAACTAAGCATTAGACTCAAATCCTACAAAGTCCAATGAGTTTGAAGCAAAACCAACCACTGTCTCACCCATCAAATTAACATCTGGAAATCTTTTACTATAAGCAATCTTTGCCATAATAAAAGACAGGAATATTTATGCAGGTCTATTACCCTGCCCTCCCTAAAATGCTGTAAAACATTAATTTGACGAGAATCCATTTTTTCTAGTTTTGTTTTCGTGATTTTTTTGCAACATTTTTTGTGTCAGACTGCACAGTTTGACACAGCGTGAAGATTTCTGCACAGGTCTTTCTCTTTTGCAGAGGCTTTAAGCTGATTGTCAGTGACATTTGCATCTCATTCCATGTTACTCTCACTTGTCTCCACTACCGTTCGCTGTCTCAGGTCTATTGAATCCACAATATAAATATTGCTTTAGGTGATTGTGATTGTTTAGGTACCTTGTGATCCCATTTAGGACTCTTAGTATTCCAAAGACAAAAGCTTCTGAAATATTTTTATAAAATATCTTCAGATAATCAGAAAATAATCCAGAATAAACATGAAAGGAGTGGGGACCATTCCCATCCTTTCTCTCTGGAGCAGACAACGTGCGTTTTACCTGTCCAGCTGAATCCAAGGTGATCCGTGATATGGGCCAGTCTCTCCTCTGTCTTTTCCTGATCATCCTGTTGATCTAAAGGTCAAAGAGAGCTACAAGTTGCCTTTTGCAAGTTAAAAACCATTTCCATAGGAGAGAGAGCCCAAGAAGGGAAAGCGCTGGTTTTTCCTAACTGCTGCTCTAAATGTGGACAGGCTGCGTAACTCAAGCGAGGCCTGTAAATCCCTAGGTTCAAAAAGAAAACCAAAAAGCTTGGCTTTTCAAAAAGCACAGCACTATCTAGTTTTTCCATCTGAAAATCAGCCTTTCACGTGGAATTGTCATGTAGGACTGAAGCACCTACGGTGTCTGTTTCGGCCAAGCATTTTACTCTAAAACTTCTTTCTAACGTTCAGTTGAAGACTTAGTCAAAGTCAAGAGCCATCGTTTTCCATGCCTCCTTAGCAAATGCCAGGGTGGAAGAATTCATCGGGGACCGGTGCTTCTGATCGTGTTCTTTCTGTTGTAGGGCAAGTGGTGTTCAAACAGCCCACACAGCACTTGAGACTATGGTCTGTATTTGAGATACTGTTAATTTCAGTGTCTTTGACCCTCTGGACAGGGAGTGAGACAAAATGCTCACAACAAAGGCAAGGAAAAATCACATGGTCATTCGTCAGTCCTCATTCCTTTACTAAAGGTGAGACTGACAGCTCCTCCCATCCCCAGAGCTCGTTTGAGGATGGCAGAATTTGAGTTTTGATTTTCCCCGAACGCGCACGTGGATTGCGACACCTCTGAATCAGGAAATTGCTTAGGGTTCGTGATATGCACGTGTCATTTCAACTCCTGATTTCCATTAGGGCTACCCAGCACTAGCACACAAGTAGGTGAGAGGAAAACCAAGTACCAGAAAACGTGTACGAACATTACCCGTGACTCAGGGTTTTCTTCAGACACGGACCGTCAAAAAAAGGGAACACAAAAAGCTTCGTTCTTTAAAACTCCTGCAGATCTCTTTGCGTACCAACTCAAAAGTCTATAAATTTGCCTGTCTCGCTTTCAATTGACACCCAAACATTTGTTATTAGTAGAAGTTAAGAGTTAGTAATAGGGCCAGGGAAAGTCAAAAGCCAAAACGTGCATGACCTAAGCAATCAGTTTAATGATAAAACCATACATATGTTTAGAAGTGTTTTTTTGCTTATTAAGGTAACACTTCCCCATAAGCATTTATGGTTTGCAATCTTGAGATCATTTTACAGACAAGAACACAGACACAAAATAAAAAACCCAAACACAGCTCACAAGGGGAAAAAAAAGCACAACTAACCACCAAAAGCTGAAAAGAAAATGCCACACACACTACACCTGTACACAAACGCACACACACACCAAAGAAACAAAAAGATCTTTCACTTTAATGCAGCCTGATTTATCAGAAGGGTCAGTTGTCAGGATGGCAGTCATTTTGATCAGATCTTGTTTCATCTCAGAAACTTCAGACAACAGGTCTGGACTGGCTAGTACAGGGACTTCGTTAACCAGATGGCTTTTCAGGACAGATGTTTCTGTAGATTCTGTCTCGTCATCTTTGATGCGAATGAAAAACATCGAAAGTAAAATGGAAATCAAAAATAGAGATTGGAAAATGTAATCAGGACTGAAAATGACAGTCTTTGGCTGTAGTGGTAGGAAGGTCAACAAAATGGGCTGGGAATGGTGGATCCACAAGATCTGAGGGTACAAGAGCAAAGCAAAGCTAACAGGGCGGGGGTGGGGGGGAAGGAAAACCAACTGAAAAGGAAAATGGCAGGAAATAACTTGCTTCACTTTATTGCTAGAGCACAACCACACATACAGTATCAAAGCTGGAACAAACCAAATCAGGAC
Organism: Corvus cornix cornix; assembly: GCF_000738735.6. NCBI lineage: Eukaryota > Metazoa > Chordata > Aves > Passeriformes > Corvidae > Corvus > Corvus cornix. Next base: position 2,137,381 of record NC_046334.1, on the reverse strand, counting down.
ACCACTAAAAAAAAAACCCAAAACAACAACAACAAAATTTCAAATCAAAGCCAGAAGAAACACAGTGAAGTTACACAAAGAGAGGCATCTCAAGATTGTTCAGATGTTACAGATCAATGTTCAAATAAAAAGAAAAACAAGAAAAAAGGGGGAAAGCATTAGAACTGATTGGAAGTCCATTTCCTCTAAGAGAAAGCCAGTGTTAGCGAACTGTCAGAATAACATCGGGTTAACAGTTAACAGACAGTCACACTAGACACATATGTACAATTCATGTAAGGCAAGTTATTTCCATGCAAAGCAAAGGTGTTGCAAATGCTGCTGGGTAGGTAGCTTCGGTTAAAAACAAGAGCTCTAAAAATTAATCAATAGAAATTAAAGGTACATGAAAATTCCTGTAAAACATACTGTGGTGAAATATTGTCTAATCTGGCAGTCAACACAGGAAGGTGGCTGCAGCTAATTCCCCACTATGCCGTAAACTGCCTGCTGGTAATATTTCATTTCAGCAAGGACTAGCAGAAAATGCACGTTGAACAGAACAAAAACAGTGGAGAACTGAAGCAAGTTACAAACAGAACACAATGCTTAGGAATTACTAATGGGCATTTTCCCTTTCAAGGTAGCACGTCACATGGAACTGCACATTTCAGCACCCCCAGCAAAAGTCAAAGCACTAATGCAGATTGAGGAGAACCTAAGCAACACAGAATTAGCTGTCTTTATCTGTAAAAGGATCATTTGCTACACTGTTCTCCTGGGTGCAACGAGCGCTAAGTATTTGTGCTGTACATTAATTAGAGCCAGATTGCTGCGGGTATTTTGGGGCTGAAAATGTGGTCTTTTGGTTGCTGCTGCTTACAGTGAACTGTCTGGTGCACACCGAAATGCCAGCCAGTAATTCTGTAAAACTGTAGTATGTACTTTCATAAATATCAAACGTATGACTCTTCCCACTGGCCAATAACGGAGTTAATCAGCCTGAAGCAAAGCAACTCCAGTGGGAAATAAATTGGAAAGTGCTGTCCAGACAGCGTGTGGCTGGAGCAGAACACCCACCGGGGTTTCTCTGGGGCCCTGGGGGATTTGGCAGTGAGGAAGCGGCCGGAGGCCAATGCGACACGCTGCACTTTAACTGCAAACAAGGCAAGACGTGCACTCCAGACTGGAAACAAGGCAGACGTCGTTCTTTTCCTGAACGGATCCAAGAATGGCTGCACTTGGAAGCAGCTCTCGTCAGGGACACTTCAGTGTGTGCAGAGATTTGTTTGATTTGCCTCTCCCGTAAAGGAAGAACGTTTGCGAGCCCCTCCCCCGCGCTCTCTCACGGTCACGGCCTGGTTGTGTGCGCTCAGAGGTGTTTTGCTGCGCCAAGCTTTCGGGTCAGATTTACAGCCATATTTCACCACAGTAAAGGGTGGGGCAAGGGAGGCAGGGTTAAACAGCCTGATTCCTTTGGACAGTATCACTTTTTGGCATGGTTGCATTCCATGAGACTAATGAAATCGGTTGGAGTCCTCATTAGGTTTTCATTAAAAGTGATACTGTCATCCGTCTCAAATATGAGGGCAAGAACGTGTGTCAACAAAAGGAGAAAACAAAAAAAGCGGAGGGATGAGCATTCATACGAGCAACATAGCAATAGCAGGATCACTAGGATGTCAAAGGAAAGTAAATGCTTAGAATGAACGGTTTTAAACTGCATTAACTTGTTAATTTACGTGTTAAAGCGTATTTAATTGGATAGCTGCCGAGATATTAAATTGTTTTCTATTACAGTTGTAGGTATTGATGTTATGAGCAGTAGCAGTTAAAACTTAGCTCTCTTTCATGCTTATCTTTACTCTTAACCATCTCTTCGTACAAACTGCATTATAAACATTCTCAAGAAAAAAAAGAAAATCTTACTTTTTTCTGAAGTCACATCAACCTGGAAGAGAAAAAAGCAGGAGATTTAAAAGTTCAACTAGAATTGCTATACAGAGCCACGAGTGAAGTTGCTAGTTGTACGGAGAAACACGGACGTAAATGGAAACCAAGAAGCATTTAAATAACAGCAAAAGCGTGGCTTAATTTATTTAAGGTCTCTAATACCAGAAAAACTGTTACTTTGCTATAGTCATGGTCAACAGTAGATGCAACATGTTGCAGTGTATTTCCTTTAAATGCTCTTACAGCGAGTGTGGAGGGCCTGAACTTCTGCACGACCGGGTATTTTGTTGCATTGCTCCTAATTTATTTCTTCCCATCTAAAGCAAAATACTCCAATATGGTTATGTGATGGCACATGGTGCATCTGAAAGGCAACCAGGGAGTTTTATGCCTTGTGTTTCCTTGGACACGTTCATTCTGAGAACAGGGATTGCATTTTTGCCTCTGTGTTTAGTGATGACGAAATGCAGGTGCAGAAGTGATGGCAGAACTGCCCGAGGCATGCCCTGGGGCTGGATGCCACTAATAGCTATGGATACCTTTACATGGAAGCTGTGATGGCCCTCACAGCCACCTTTTTGGTTTTTCAGAGTTATTTGGGTACAGATCAACAAAGTCATACAATTTTACTCTTATTCAAAGCAAACAAAGTCCTTGCCAAAAAAAGAATTAAACAGAAACACAGTGTCAGACTATGAAAAACTCAAGAAGCAAATTTTTGAGGTTGCCTTGCAATTTCAGTTTATTTCAGTTCCGCTAGCATTTGTCCACACCAGCACATGTTGTTTTAAATTTGGCTATTGGCAGAATATGCAAAGTCAGAAGCAGCGTTAAACCTTTAATTTCCTATGCAAACTTGTGGTAGGGGTAGGACAGCTGTGAAGAATGCAAATCAGCTGTGCAGTACTGCTGATACACAGTGCTGTGCATGGTAAAGCCCCCAAGGTTAACTTTATGCAAGTGCTGAAAAGGTTTAAATAGTTCCAACTATTCTTTATAAGATAAATGCGATGCACAGTCTCAATCGAGATGTTAGGAAATCCTTGCCTTGCCATGAGCTGACAAGGAACAGAAGTAATTCCCTGGCCACCACGTGCATGTTCGTACGTGCCTGGCAATCCTTTAGGCTCACGTAATTGAATCTCACGCTCAGCAGTGTGTGTAACAGGTTCCATAACAGCCCAAATTCCTCTGATGCACAGACTGCCCTACATGGTAACCCTGCATCCCTAGGGCGTTCAACTTCCCTCACTTTCAGTTGCTTCCAGATCAGCCCAGATGTATGTCAGCATACTAATTACGATAAAAATTAATGAAGTAAACAAAAAAGAGTTGAAAATGCTTATAGCCATCAATGAGCTTGTCTTTCTGTGCCTTAGTTTCCTATACAAAAACCAGAAGTGATCTTTACCACAGCAGCGGTAAATATTTTTGGAATGGTAATAGGAAACTGCAACTGGTGCCACAGAACTGCTGAATCTGTGCACGGAGAAGAATGCCCATCCTCCCTGGGGAGCTGGCCCTTTCTCACAGTGTTTCCAACAGCTGAACGTCATCGAAGCGTGGGGGACGCTTTTCTAATGTGACTCATTCGTGTCGGGGTCAGAGCCCAAGCAACATCTCTGAGTGCCAGAACGGGGCTGGGAGCGGATGCAACTTGGTTTACGCTAAAGACGAAACATTCCAAACCTTCTACGTGTGACCTCTGGGTTAACGCTGGTTCTGTACCGGGCGTCAGTCATCCGGCAGAGACCTGTAACATCCAGGCTGTTGGATGTGGTAAATGGAGAAGCCTGGTAATTTTAACGTGGGGGAAGTTCAACCCTGTCTCTTCCCCAAGTGAGTCTGTGCAAGGCCCTCTTCACTGTGCTCGCAGCACTGAGCTAAGTGTCTGAGTTCTGAGTTGTGTCTCTTAGTTGTGTTTGAGCAGTGTGTGTAGGCAAGAACGTGCTGATTTAGCAACATTACCTCTTCTGGTTCTGGATCTGAATCTGATTCCTTTTGGTCCCAAAGTGCCATGCAAAAAGAGAAGGGGGAAAACAGAGCAGGCAAAAGGCAATTTTTTTTTAGAAGAGAGTAGGAAAAAGTAACTTGTGACAACATTTAACAGAACAGAAGAAAATGCAGCACGTTTCTGCAGTTGATTTCTTACGTCAAAAAGCAACAAAACTAAACGCTCAATTTAAACACAAAAGGCTACAGAACCAAGCAAAATACAAACAGGGAAGGTTAGAGGTCTAGTGATCCTTATTTGTACCGAAACTTCAAATATATACATGCTTTTTCATCCATAAATTAGCATCTATAAACACTTGAAATATTTAGGAACTATTACCATTTGAAGTTAAAGTATGTTGAGATGCTCGGCTTTAAAATTATACTGAAATGCTATAATTTTAGGCAAATACATCCCTAAAAGGCATGCAGCTTCTAATCTGACCAGGACAGGGAAAACCCCTGTGGTTTGAGAGAATAATCCTAAGCTGGCACTTCTACGGAAGCAAGTGTTTAACATCTGAGAGCACTCCCACTCGTCTCTTCTGAGTCCGCAGGAAATACCTGGTGACACTTCCAACGCTGGCATTGGGGCCACCAAACCCAAGACACCGAAAGCCCTTGGACAGAATTCTTCCTCTTTCAAATCCCTGCCCACAAAGCTTTAACCCCGTTTTGCCCTCCTCCTCAGTTCTTGTTTGTATGACAATGCTGATGCCTACAGCTGGGTGTAATGTCTCAGTACCTTTGTGTAAATGGGTAAAGTGATGTTTAAGTTACATATGGCTTGATGAACGAGGCCTCTGGTAGATTTTGGTTCCTTCATGAATGATAATCGTCCACAGGGCTCTTGAGTGCTATCTCGGACCTGGCACAGCAAAAATACACACGTTTAATCTGCTGGTTTGATGTACGAGCTACTTGTGCCTCTCAAAACTGTTCAGCAGGAGTTTTTCTCCCCACCAGATGGGGGAGAAATGTCCAGGTAGGCAAAGCCAACGTGGTTTTGTTTTCATTTTCCCCCTGCTGTTTGTACGTTTACGTACGGATGTATTTGGGTATTCAATGTATGGTGGAAAATTCAGCAGGTGGGGAAAGCAAAGCCAAAGGAAGGCAGCGGCACAGATGAAGCTGTAAATTAAAACAAGCTACAAAATATTGCTGGAAACGAGGGAGAAAGTTTAAAATTTGTCTAGCAGCGCACAGCAACTGTAACACAATGACAGAGTGGGCTGGTTTTCTCCGCTTACTGGAAGTTCCCATTCATAAATCATTTCTCCACGACTTTTATTTATGTAATGGAAATGGCTTCCTCCACTGTAGTCAGAACGTCCAGGTAGAAGGAAAAGTTTGTGGGAAGAGGTTTCCAGTGCTCTCTCATTTCCCTCTCAGAAGGGCTGGTGATGGGGGCTCGGTGACAGCAGCCCTTCTGACCGCAGGGGGCTAAAGCATTACTTAATTTGGGGGGAATGGAGGCTTTTTACTTGGGCTTGTATTTTGCAAGTTTTCCTACTCATAAAAAAGTTTTTTAAATGGAATAGTACAAGGATAAAATTAGGGTACAGTTGGGAATTTATATAAATTAACTAGTTTGGTTTTCTTTGTTCACAAAAAACTATGGTGGAGTGATAACTGAAATATCCAAAACGGAGCTATCAACATTACCTTAACAAACAGAGGAAGTCTGTTTTCTTTGAAGGCAAAGAAACTGAATATATGGTGTTGCCCGCTCTTTGTGAGTGGCACCAAATTGCCAAAGCAGTCAACGTAGATGGGTTTTCCTTCTAATACCTGTTGGACAGGAAAAAAAGCAAACCATCAATGCTTGTGAGGTGATAAGGATTTCTTCTTAAGGATAATTCTACAGTAGTTACAATCAATGTCTGGAACTGTTAGGACTTGTCAGCATTTACAAGACTTGTTAGGTACCTAAAATGTGTGGAAACATTTCAGATTATTAAATTCCAAAGATAAGAGATTGTTAATTTAGTAACAATAGTGCAGTACTTCAAATGACAAAACGTGACTCAGTGTCATAAATCTGGGCAAACTTTTAAATCTAGATTTTAATTTGGATTTTCGATTTACTCCCATTTTAGCACAATTTGCTAACCTGGCCTCATCACCACAGTCAAAGAAATATTGTCTTCAGCCACTAGAACTCAGAGTGTGTACCTACTGTAAGAGCTTTTGAAAGGCAGGCTTTAGGAAAAGACCTCCCTGGAATCGCTCTACAATGGCACCACTTGTATCTTCAGACTGCTGTTGTTATGGCCCCTCCCCGTGTTTGAATATCAGATCAGCAGTCTGGCAGATGTGCCATTCCAAGCGCCAATCCATTCACTTATCTCATCCTTACTTTCCAGAAATTCAGCCTTGTCATTCACTTTGATAAGCCCATATTTTATCTTGCTGCTCTGCACAAGAGATGCCTGTCAGAGCTTCAGAAACAGCGAGGACAATTACTTTAAAGGTGGGATTCTCATGGAAAAGAGACTGAACTAAGCAGAACGTGCCATGTAAGTTAAAGCACCTTTGATTTGTCATCCCTTCTGAGGAAGCTGACAGAGCCAGAAAAACTGCATTTAGCAGGCAGTTTGCTGCATTCCACATAGGAAAGCTTTTGCCTGCTCAGCAACAGATTTAACGCAATTTTGTTTTTGCAAAGCAGAATATGAATCAAACCTGCTGCTTTTTAACTTCTTGGTATGTGAACGTGCTGACAAACTGTGACCGCTGTCAGCTGCTTTTCTGGTTAGTGATGTGCGTTTATGGCGGTACTCAAAGTGGGGATTTAGCCATTGCTTTTGGCTCCGACCTTCTCCCTTTAACCCTGTGGATGGAGTTGGACAGTTCCCTCTGGGAACAGGGTTCCCTCTGAGAACAGGGTTTCCTCACGACTTTTTCCTGACGCCTGACAAAAGCGCAAGTTTCCATCTTATCATGGTTGCTGATACTGCATCATGACAGTACTTGTTGGCAGATTATTTTTCAGTCCTTGTGGCAGATAAAAGGCAGAAAGTGTTCGTTTAAAAGCAGACACTAGAAAACGGAGACAACTTGCAAGTCTAGTACAGTACCTCTACGTCCCTGCTTCTGGCAACTTCAGCAAAGTTTTCTTGTTGTTCTAGGGTTTTATCCACCTTGTCATCCGTCATGCAGAAACATCTTAACCGTGCTTCAATGGGATCGTGAGATTTGGCAAACACCACAAATTTGGCCATGTAGGGGACACAGATAATTTCTCTGTACACTTGGGAAGCAAAAGTAACAGATTCTTGCGTCTGCCGACAGTCTATCAACCAAAATCTGTAAAAGAAAACAAAGAGTGGTGCCATCAGCAGAGAAGGATTTCAGAAAGGAAATTCTGTGTTTCCCCATCCTGGCAGCATTAGCAGGTACAGCAATTGGAGATAACAAGTCAGAATACAGTACAAAAAGAATTGTCACTCTTGGGTTTTGTCTCCCATCCGACTTAAAGGAAAGAGCAGTCAATTCCTCACACACAACAGCAAACCCTGAGGTCTTCAGGTGAACGTGAATGACTCTGTCTGCTGTGCAAAGCTGCATGCCACATCAGAAATTACTCCTATGTGAATGTAGCCACCAAGCATTTTCCAAGCAGTAACACGTCCTGTACCTTCTTTCCCAGCTACCACTTGAGTTTCTCTGTGGAGCTGATGCCGTTTCTTTTCAGTAAAATCAACTGCGTGGGTGGGAAGCTCGAGTTTCCCAGCCAGCCGATGAAGGCGGAAGCCAGGAGGGGTCAGAGGCAGCCCAAAAGCTGCTCGGATCTGTAGGGGGTTACTCCTCACGGTGGATTACGCGGCATTGCAAGCCCAAAGCACACCTTTGGAGTGTGACCGCTCTGCACTTACTCATCTGCAGCTGAGCAACAGCGAATTTCGTGCTGTGCCGATCTTCAGAGTGCTTAACAAACGCACTGCTCAAAAGCCCAGGCTGCTGACATTTGCAAGAGGGAAAGCATGTGTGCTACAGAAAGGCTGTGGGTACTTTGTGCAAATCACTTCTCAGGCCTGTGACAAGAGATTGTGTCCCCTCCAAGGGGTTTATTGCCTCAGCACTGGCTCCCAGGACCGTCTGTCCATTCCCCTGTGCCAAAGGCACCGAGGAGAACCAAAGGACAGGAAATAAATGGTTGGCTGCGTGTCCCAGGGTGCTGTAGGGGTGCACGGGTCCTTCCCTGGGTAGTACATGAGAGGTAGTAAGTAGGGAGTGCATTATACTGCACCTTTAGAATGAGAATAGATAACTTTTACCTAACACAGGAGAGAAGCTGGAGCTGGCAAAGGGAAAAGAGAAGAAGTGAATGGCACGGAAAATGATGCTGGCAGGAAACTTTATAATGAGCAGAGGGAAAGACAATTTCTATCAGGACCT